>NC_090925.1:784222649-784522649 GCF_040938575.1 Ambystoma mexicanum
TACGGTCCCCAAGGGCGTTCAACCTACACGCGCTTTGAGATCATACCAAGGATATATAGAGCGCTGTGTAAACGCCACATAACAATGACAATGTAGGATGTTGGCCCGACTGACCGGATGGCTGGAGGGAGAGAAAAGGGAGCTGGGCCAGCCTCCCCCAAGGAGAGGCCAGTAGCGAGTGGAGCCATTGCCATGCTCCTGGCTGTCTCGGGGCCCAGCAGAGGCTCCTGGCCCTCTCAGGGCCCAGCAGAGAGTGGAGCAAAGGAGGCCCGCACCTGGCTCTCTCAGGGCCCAGCAGAGAGTTGCGACCGCGCTCAGCAGAGGGTGGAGCAAGGACCGCGCTCCGGGCTGGCCCCTAGGCCCCGAACGGCCAGGTTCTATAGGCAGGAAAATGGGGCTGACCTACAGGCACTCGTAACTCAGAGTGTGCTGTGACCCCTGGCGTCTCGGGCAACAGTGCACCGGGCGACACGAGAGCCCTCGAGGCCTGCTCAGAGGCTTATGGGGATGGCTAGAGGGGTGTGTGCGTGTCCCCCGCTTGGCCTGCAGCTGGGTACTTCTGGGAGTTATCAGCATAATCCCGGCTTTCCCAGCCATCCCCACCTAGGCCGCAGTACCTTCTGCCGTTAAAAGAGGGCATCGGGGAGCTCTTTGCTTTCTCATGAGTGCCTGCGTCAGGTTACCAGAAGGGAAGAGAGATTTGGGGGGCAGGGAGGGAGGGAGGGGGCTTCCCATCTGTAAGGGTCTATGTATTCTCATGTAGGTACACTTTGACCTGAAACAAAGAGCCATCAAGTGGAATTCTAAAGTGGGCTTGGTTTCTTTTGGCGCATTGCCCCATTTACATTTAAATGGGCGCACGCACAACAGGGCTGTTGGTATTTTGGCCCACGGGACCTTGGGTGGCACTGCCGCACAGGTCCACTGCACTGGGCGGGGAAGCAGGGGGGTGGGCTGGGTTCAGCCTTCCAAGAATGCACGGTTCCGTGCGATAATATCCCCGCAAAAATGCCGGCATACAAGAATGGCGCCTTTTATTTGCGGCGCTTTTACCCCATAGAACCTGTGGGGGACACCCCCGCAACCCCCATATTTTTTTAATACCATAAAAAATGTCGCCTACGCTGGGGATAATATTAGCCCGATACCGAATTCGCAGCGCAAAAGAGCAGCTCTGTTGTTGATGGTGTGGGCGGCTCTTAAAAGAGCCTTTGGATTTGCGCTGTGGTGGGTGTTCCTCAACCCCCGAATCCATAGAGAGTGCGTCCCTGGCGCTTCAGGGCATAGACCACATCCATGGCGGTGACCGTCTTCCTCTTGGCGTGCTCAGTGTAGGTGACGGCGTCCCGGATCACGTTTTCCAGGAAGACCTTGAGCACACCGCGGGTCTCCTCGTAGATGAGGCCGGAGATGCGCTTGACTCCGCCACGGCGGGCCAGGCGGCGGATGGCGGGCTTGGTAATGCCCTGGATGTTGTCTCGGAGCACTTTCCTGTGCCTCTTGGCGCCGCCCTTGCCGAGACCTTTCCCTCCTTTGCCGCGACCAGACATGTCCGCTTCTGCTGCTGCTCTGCTCGGCACAAGGGAGCTGGGGCTGTGTGTGTGGTGGCCGACGGGAACCGGCTGCTTATATGGACAGAGGGCGGGCCATGGGGGTGGGGGGTGGGGATCGCGCGGCAGGCGTCCGCTCCAGTGCGCACATGCGCAGCATTTCAAAATCAAAATGCCCGCGCTTTCCAGCCGTTACCCCGGCTGGCCTTTGCTGTCTCCGAACTCGGTAAAGGAGGAAAGCGCTTGATTGTCAGCCCTTTAATGTAGAAGCGTAGCTGCGCTTCTGAGACGGGGCGTGCACGAACACACACCACCCCTTCCTCCAATTAAGCCCTTTGTTCTCACTCCCACCCTATCCCTCTGTGACTCACAGTGCAGTGTGCCGCATTCGCGCCCTACTTTGCTCATGCACCCAGAAAGCTGCATGGGTATCGGCAGCATGCGATCAGCCTAAAGGGGTTCTGCGCAACTTGCGATGCAGCCCCTCTTTTTTGCGAAACAAACACATACTCTGTTGTAGTGTTTTTAAAAAAGTGGTGGCGCTGCTGTCAAGGTACTGAGCTCTTTGTCGGAGTGTGTGAGTGGCTCTTAAAAGAGCCTTTGTGTTTTGTTTTTGGGAGAGTGTGTAACTTGGGCTTGTTACTTGCTGGCTTTGCCCCCTGCTTTGTGGCCCTCGGTCTTCTTGGGCAGCAGCACGGCCTGGATGTTGGGCAGGACACCGCCCTGGGCAATGGTGACCTTGCCCAGCAGCTTGTTGAGCTCCTCGTCGTTGCGGATGGCGAGCTGAAGGTGTCTGGGGATGATGCGGGTCTTCTTGTTGTCCCGGGCGGCGTTGCCGGCCAGCTCGAGGATCTCAGCAGTCAGGTACTCGAGCACGGCAGCCAGATAGACGGGGGCTCCGGCTCCCACCCGCTCACCGTAGTTCCCCTTCCGCAGCAGCCTGTGCACACGGCCTACTGGGAACTGCAAGCCTGCCCGGGAGGAGCGAGTCTTTGCCTTAGCACGGGCCTTCCCTCCTTGCTTTCCTCGTCCAGACATGATGCGTTAAGTGGGCGCTCGCTCGTCCAAAGGGAAAGTAATGCCCTGAGCGCGGGAGGGCCGGTATATAAAGACACGGTGGAGCTCTCTCATTGGACAAAACCTAGGCTCTGTGTGAACATCCATTGGAGGGGGAGTCTACTCCTGCCAACCAATCAGAGCTCTGTGCCGGGCACTCAGACACGGAAGGGCTGCAGAACCAAACGGGCCAATGGCGAGCAGGGACTGGCAGCAGCCGATTAAGCACAGGCAGCCTACAAAAGAGAGGGGCCGGGCGCGGTTACGTACTCATTTCTCCCGCTCCTCACAGCGTGAACGTCCGCCGCAGACCATGCCTGAGCCAGCCAAGTCCGCCCCAGCGCCCAAGAAGGGCTCCAAGAAAGCGCTCTCCAAGCCGCCCAAGAAGGACGGGAAGAAGCGCAAGAGGTGCAGGAAGGAAAGCTATGCCATTTACATCTACAAGGTGATGAAGCAGGTGCACCCTGACACCGGCATCTCTTCCAAGGCCATGGGCATCATGAACTCGTTTGTCAATGACATCTTCGAGCGCATCGCCGGGGAAGCCTCCCGCCTGGCTCACTACAACAAGCGCAGCACCATCACCTCCAGGGAGATCCAGACCGCAGTGCGACTCCTGCTGCCAGGCGAGCTGGCCAAGCACGCTGTGTCCGAGGGCACCAAGGCCGTCACCAAGTACACCAGCGCCAAGTGAGGCCACAGCTCCCAGCACCAAAAAAAGAAAAAACCCAAAGGCTCTTTTAAGAGCCGCTCACCACCTCCACTCAAGAGCTCGCATGCTTTGCCTAGCTAGCCCTGCTTTATTCCATCGCCCGGAAAACATAAGGGCAATGATCTCCAATAGGGACCTCGGGGTCGGCGCAAGGAGTCGCGCACCCTACTTGACACGTTCGCTGGGCCGGGAGGGGGAAAACTCTGGGGGCACAGCTAAATGCACAGTACAGGCGATGTAAGGCAGCACTGCCAGGGAAGCGCTCGGGGGCGGCGGGCGGAGAACCGACCATTAGCACACAGCGCTTAGAAGCGGTTGGATTCCAGCATCAGGGCAGGCGTTATAGAAACGTGTGTGTGTGTGGGGCGGTGGTGTTAAGAGCTGGCTGTGCTCTGGCTAAAAGGCACGCAAGCCATCACATAAAATCCTACCGCCACAAGCGCACCAGTTGAAAGCAACCCGAAGGCGAGGTAAACTGGTCGCCAAAGCGCCCTGACAGGCATTTTTTGGGAATGGGGTGCTGCGTCGACTTGGACGCCAGCTGCAGCGCGTTTCGTTCAACACCTGCCAAGACAGGCAGGGGCAATTGGAGCGTTCGCATGATTGCCTTGGGTTTGAGAGAAGGCCATGCCGCCTGTGGGGTGAAGAGAGGCACCACAAGAGGCAGAGTTGAGCAGCTCTCGTGTGTGACAATGTGTTGGCTCTTAAAAGAGCCTTTGTGGTGGTGGGTCGTGCTGACGGTGCCCCTCAGGCCCTCTCGCCTCGGATGCGGCGGGCCAGCTGGATGTCCTTGGGCATAATGGTCACTCTCTTGGCGTGAATGGCGCACAGGTTGGTGTCCTCAAAGAGCCCCACCAGGTAGGACTCGCTGGCTTCCTGCAGGGCCATGACGGCTGAGCTCTGGAAGCGCAGGTCAGTCTTGAAGTCCTGTGCGATCTCCCGCACCAGGCGCTGGAAGGGCAGTTTGCGGATGAGCAGCTCGGTAGATTTCTGGTAGCGCCGGATCTCCCTGAGGGCCACGGTGCCCGGCCGGTAGCGGTGAGGTTTCTTGACACCGCCAGTGGCTGGGGCGCTCTTGCGGGCAGCTTTGGTGGCCAGCTGCTTGCGGGGCGCCTTGCCTCCGGTGGACTTGCGGGCGGTCTGCTTCGTACGGGCCATGGCAACCTTGCCTGCGCGACTTGCTTCCTCTCTACTGCCGACGGCGCAATGGTCTGTGACGGACGCAGAGCGCGCGGGCTGATGTAGACACAGCTCCGCTCCGATTGGCTGGGACAATACCAGGAAACTGGTTTGAAAAAGCCCGCCACACTCAGTGACGAGCCCGAGGCAGAACGTTGGCCTGTTGAAAGGCTGGCGCGCGCGCACGCACAGACCAGGAGGGCTATGATCGGACAGCCAATCTGAGGTTTTCCAGTTATTCCCAAATTCCGCTTTTGAATGACAGCGGGCGCGCGCGTGTGTGTGCGCGTGTGTGCGTGTCTTCTCTCTCTCTCTCTCTCTCTCTCTCTCTCTCTCTCTCTCTCTCTCTCTCTCTGGGGGGGGGTTTATTCATTTTATTTAGGTGGCCATTTTGTATGGCACGGCAAGTGGCGGCGTGGGGCCACTTCAGAGTAGGGGTTTGTGAAGCACCCAGCAAGCAAGTACAGAAACGAAAGCGGGCAGGGCCCCGGAAAGATAAGAAAGGAGCCTCCATAGAAGTAGGTGGTTGCAGGAAAAGTTAAGAGTGGTTCTAACTAGCAACCACCTTCTCTTGACTCCCCCACCGGACACCCGCAGAACAACCAAGCGCACCCGATGGCAAGGCTCTCGCGTTTCCGGGGTCCATGAGTGGGAAAGCCACCCAGTCCTGTCTTTGATTGGAATTCTGGGACCTGTAGTGCATCTACATTTGAAACAGGGAAGAAAAATCAACAAGACCCACAATCCAGAGGGGGGTTAAGACAGGACTGGGTGGCCTTCTCACGCCTTGGCCACTGGAAACTTGAGAGTTCCGCTCATGCACTGCTTACATCTCTCTGCCTCTCTCTCACATGCTCTCTCTGTGGCTGCTTTCACCACACGGTAGCTAGGCCGGACACTACCGACTGCCTTTGGGCCAGCGGCATGGCAAAGGTGAGTCAAAGCACCGGTATCACCAGCGCACGCTCTCCCCAGTCTCGGACCCGATCGGTCGATTTAACTTTGCCTTTCTGGGACTTGTACAGCTGGTTGCATGAGGGTGGGGGGTGGGGAGGGGTGCAGGGGGTGGGGGCTCCGGGGCTAGAAGCGCCAGAATGCAAAGTTAAAACCGGGACTGCACCAGCATCCCCAGAATGGAATTATTATTGTTATGGTATTTATTGAGCGCGGACCAGGCTTCGAGAAGCAACGGAGCGTGCTTTACAGAGAAATGCAACAACACAGATCCACAACAGAGCGCTTTACCGAGGCATGCAACAGTGCAGATGCATAACAGAGTGCTTTTCAGAGGTCAAAGCGGAACAGATGTACTGCAGGGGGTAGGATACGGAGGGTGGCACAGCTGTACAGGGTGGCAGGGAGGAGAGAGGCGGGCGTCGCCTAGAGAGCCGGGTGGTGCGACGTGAAGGCCTAGGTATTGAGGGGGAGATACTCCTTGAAGAGGTGCGTCTTGAATTCTTTTCTGAATTGTAGGAGCGTGTGGGTCAAGTCTGACGCCGACGGGGAGGAGGTTGCGTAGGCAGAGAAGGCTTGCTTTCTGGTCCTTTCCTTTTTGCAGTGGCAGATTTCAAGCCTGCGGGTGTCCTGTCTTCCGGTGGTGCGTTTTCTGTTGGGTTTCTCGGCGAGGTAGCTGGGTGACTTGAGGGCGACTGCCTTATAGATGATGCGGCAAGACGTGAAGGTGATTCGTGCGTGCAGTGGGAGCCGGTGAAGGTCGATGGAGGGAGGGGTGATGTGGTACCGGCATAGAGCCATGATGAAGCGTGTGGCTTCGCGTAGGACACTTCTCTGGGGCACAAGGGAGGGCGACGGGAGGCCTTTTCGAGGAGGGCGTTGCCCCCATCCAGGTGGGATAGGACCCAGTGCTTGAACGGTGGATCTAAAGCTGTCCGGAGGAATATTGTTGGCCTGCGAAATAACTCCTGTCCTATAACCTACTAATCCTGCCCTGCATTAACGCCAACCAAGGACCAGAGAAATGAGCTTGATGTGACTACATTGGTGCGAGGTAGCTCCTGCCCTATATCGAATTATCCTGCTTAATATCCTCTCCTGCAACCAATCATAAACCGCAACCAGTGAAACCGGGCCCCTGAGATGCAGTGTGCTGAGCCTAAAATGAATGACCCTCTGCCCGAGCAAACATATCTTACTCGGCTCCTAGCTGTGAATCCACCTGGGAGTGCAGCTACCACGAAACACGAGAATGTAATCCTGGAACAGTGGCCCCGCCCCGTAAGAACAAAACATCCACTCCAGTCACTCACCTCTCCTATCACTATGCTCACTCTCTACTTTACACCAACGCACAACAGAGCGCAGCTATACCCCTCGATCAATTTCGGCCTTGCTGCTCACATACGTACTATACCCCACGGAAAGAACGGCCTAGCTGCACACATAAGCGTCCTACACAGGGCTAATGCTGCCAGAATGCTGTCTCGGAGACCAACCACCAGACTGGACACATTCAACTGATCTCTCAATACCACCGCACCTAATGCTAGGATGCAGCTACCATCAGGCAATCGCATCAGCTGCTCACATATTGAGTGCACCCAAGCACCCGACTCTCTCGACTGACCTTGCCTACGGTCCCCAAGGGCGTTCAACCTACACGCGCTTTGAGATCATACCAAGGATATATAGAGCGCTGTGTAAACGCCACATAACAATGACAATGTAGGATGTTGGCCCGACTGACCGGATGGCTGGAGGGAGAGAAAAGGGAGCTGGGCCGGCCTCCCCCAAGGAGAGGCCAGTAGCGAGTGGAGCCATTGCCATGCTCCTGGCTGTCTCGGGGCCCAGCAGAGGCTCCTGGCCCTCTCAGGGCCCAGCAGAGAGTGGAGCAAAGGAGGCCCGCACCTGGCTCTCTCAGGGCCCAGCAGAGAGTTGCGACCGCGCTCAGCAGAGGGTGGAGCAAGGACCGCGCTCCGGGCTGGCCCCTAGGCCCCGAACGGCCACGAACAGCCAGGTTCTATAGGCAGGAAAATGGGGCTGACCTACAGGCACTCGTAACTCAGAGTGTGCTGTGACCCCTGGCGTCTCGGGCAACAGTGCACCGGGCGACACGAGAGCCCTCGAGGCCTGCTCAGAGGCTTATGGGGATGGCTAGAGGGGTGTGTGCGTGTCCCCCGCTTGGCCTGCAGCTGGGTACTTCTGGGAGTTATCAGCATAATCCCGGCTTTCCCAGCCATCCCCACCTAGGCCGCAGTACCTTCTGCCGTTAAAAGAGGGCATCGGGGAGCTCTTTGCTTTCTCATGAGTGCCTGCGTCAGGTTACCAGAAGGGAAGAGAGATTTGGGGGGCAGGGAGGGAGGGAGGGGGCTTCCCATCTGTAAGGGTCTATGTATTCTCATGTAGGTACACTTTGACCTGAAACAAAGAGCCATCAAGTGGAATTCTAAAGTGGGCTTGGTTTCTTTTGGCGCATTGCCCCATTTACATTTAAATGGGCGCACGCACAACAGGGCTGTTGGTATTTTGGCCCACGGGACCTTGGGTGGCACTGCCGCACAGGTCCACTGCACTGGGCGGGGAAGCAGGGGGGTGGGCTGGGTTCAGCCTTCCAAGAATGCACGGTTCCGTGCGATAATATCCCCGCAAAAATGCCGGCATACAAGAATGGCGCCTTTTATTTGCGGCGCTTTTACCCCATAGAACCTGTGGGGGACACCCCCGCAACCCCCATATTTTTTTAATACCATAAAAAATGTCGCCTACGCTGGGGATAATATTAGCCCGATACCGAATTCGCAGCGCAAAAGAGCAGCTCTGTTGTTGATGGTGTGGGCGGCTCTTAAAAGAGCCTTTGGATTTGCGCTGTGGTGGGTGTTCCTCAACCCCCGAATCCATAGAGAGTGCGTCCCTGGCGCTTCAGGGCATAGACCACATCCATGGCGGTGACCGTCTTCCTCTTGGCGTGCTCAGTGTAGGTGACGGCGTCCCGGATCACGTTTTCCAGGAAGACCTTGAGCACACCGCGGGTCTCCTCGTAGATGAGGCCGGAGATGCGCTTGACTCCGCCACGGCGGGCCAGGCGGCGGATGGCGGGCTTGGTAATGCCCTGGATGTTGTCTCGGAGCACTTTCCTGTGCCTCTTGGCGCCGCCCTTGCCGAGACCTTTCCCTCCTTTGCCGCGACCAGACATGTCCGCTTCTGCTGCTGCTCTGCTCGGCACAAGGGAGCTGGGGCTGTGTGTGTGGTGGCCGACGGGAACCGGCTGCTTATATGGACAGAGGGCGGGCCATGGGGGTGGGGGGTGGGGATCGCGCGGCAGGCGTCCGCTCCAGTGCGCACATGCGCAGCATTTCAAAATCAAAATGCCCGCGCTTTCCAGCCGTTACCCCGGCTGGCCTTTGCTGTCTCCGAACTCGGTAAAGGAGGAAAGCGCTTGATTGTCAGCCCTTTAATGTAGAAGCGTAGCTGCGCTTCTGAGACGGGGCGTGCACGAACACACACCACCCCTTCCTCCAATTAAGCCCTTTGTTCTCACTCCCACCCTATCCCTCTGTGACTCACAGTGCAGTGTGCCGCATTCGCGCCCTACTTTGCTCATGCACCCAGAAAGCTGCATGGGTATCGGCAGCATGCGATCAGCCTAAAGGGGTTCTGCGCAACTTGCGATGCAGCCCCTCTTTTTTGCGAAACAAACACATACTCTGTTGTAGTGTTTTTAAAAAAGTGGTGGCGCTGCTGTCAAGGTACTGAGCTCTTTGTCGGAGTGTGTGAGTGGCTCTTAAAAGAGCCTTTGTGTTTTGTTTTTGGGAGAGTGTGTAACTTGGGCTTGTTACTTGCTGGCTTTGCCCCCTGCTTTGTGGCCCTCGGTCTTCTTGGGCAGCAGCACGGCCTGGATGTTGGGCAGGACACCGCCCTGGGCAATGGTGACCTTGCCCAGCAGCTTGTTGAGCTCCTCGTCGTTGCGGATGGCGAGCTGAAGGTGTCTGGGGATGATGCGGGTCTTCTTGTTGTCCCGGGCGGCGTTGCCGGCCAGCTCGAGGATCTCAGCAGTCAGGTACTCGAGCACGGCAGCCAGATAGACGGGGGCTCCGGCTCCCACCCGCTCACCGTAGTTCCCCTTCCGCAGCAGCCTGTGCACACGGCCTACTGGGAACTGCAAGCCTGCCCGGGAGGAGCGAGTCTTTGCCTTAGCACGGGCCTTCCCTCCTTGCTTTCCTCGTCCAGACATGATGCGTTAAGTGGGCGCTCGCTCGTCCAAAGGGAAAGTAATGCCCTGAGCGCGGGAGGGCCGGTATATAAAGACACGGTGGAGCTCTCTCATTGGACAAAACCTAGGCTCTGTGTGAACATCCATTGGAGGGGGAGTCTACTCCTGCCAACCAATCAGAGCTCTGTGCCGGGCACTCAGACACGGAAGAGCTGCAGAACCAAACGGGCCAATGGCGAGCAGGGACTGGCAGCAGCCGATTAAGCACAGGCAGCCTACAAAAGAGAGGGGCCGGGCGCGGTTACGTACTCATTTCTCCCGCTCCTCACAGCGTGAACGTCCGCCGCAGACCATGCCTGAGCCAGCCAAGTCCGCCCCAGCGCCCAAGAAGGGCTCCAAGAAAGCGCTCTCCAAGCCGCCCAAGAAGGACGGGAAGAAGCGCAAGAGGTGCAGGAAGGAAAGCTATGCCATTTACATCTACAAGGTGATGAAGCAGGTGCACCCTGACACCGGCATCTCTTCCAAGGCCATGGGCATCATGAACTCGTTTGTCAATGACATCTTCGAGCGCATCGCCGGGGAAGCCTCCCGCCTGGCTCACTACAACAAGCGCAGCACCATCACCTCCAGGGAGATCCAGACCGCAGTGCGACTCCTGCTGCCAGGCGAGCTGGCCAAGCACGCTGTGTCCGAGGGCACCAAGGCCGTCACCAAGTACACCAGCGCCAAGTGAGGCCACAGCTCCCAGCACCAAAAAAAGAAAAAACCCAAAGGCTCTTTTAAGAGCCGCTCACCACCTCCACTCAAGAGCTCGCATGCTTTGCCTAGCTAGCCCTGCTTTATTCCATCGCCCGGAAAACATAAGGGCAATGATCTCCAATAGGGACCTCGGGGTCGGCGCAAGGAGTCGCGCACCCTACTTGACACGTTCGCTGGGCCGGGAGGGGGAAAACTCTGGGGGCACAGCTAAATGCACAGTACAGGCGATGTAAGGCAGCACTGCCAGGGAAGCGCTCGGGGGCGGCGGGCGGAGAACCGACCATTAGCACACAGCGCTTAGAAGCGGTTGGATTCCAGCATCAGGGCAGGCGTTATAGAAACGTGTGTGTGTGTGGGGCGGTGGTGTTAAGAGCTGGCTGTGCTCTGGCTAAAAGGCACGCAAGCCATCACATAAAATCCTACCGCCACAAGCGCACCAGTTGAAAGCAACCCGAAGGCGAGGTAAACTGGTCGCCAAAGCGCCCTGACAGGCATTTTTTGGGAATGGGGTGCTGCGTCGACTTGGACGCCAGCTGCAGCGCGTTTCGTTCAACACCTGCCAAGACAGGCAGGGGCAATTGGAGCGTTCGCATGATTGCCTTGGGTTTGAGAGAAGGCCATGCCGCCTGTGGGGTGAAGAGAGGCACCACAAGAGGCAGAGTTGAGCAGCTCTCGTGTGTGACAATGTGTTGGCTCTTAAAAGAGCCTTTGTGGTGGTGGGTCGTGCTGACGGTGCCCCTCAGGCCCTCTCGCCTCGGATGCGGCGGGCCAGCTGGATGTCCTTGGGCATAATGGTCACTCTCTTGGCGTGAATGGCGCACAGGTTGGTGTCCTCAAAGAGCCCCACCAGGTAGGACTCGCTGGCTTCCTGCAGGGCCATGACGGCTGAGCTCTGGAAGCGCAGGTCAGTCTTGAAGTCCTGTGCGATCTCCCGCACCAGGCGCTGGAAGGGCAGTTTGCGGATGAGCAGCTCGGTAGATTTCTGGTAGCGCCGGATCTCCCTGAGGGCCACGGTGCCCGGCCGGTAGCGGTGAGGTTTCTTGACACCGCCAGTGGCTGGGGCGCTCTTGCGGGCAGCTTTGGTGGCCAGCTGCTTGCGGGGCGCCTTGCCTCCGGTGGACTTGCGGGCGGTCTGCTTCGTACGGGCCATGGCAACCTTGCCTGCGCGACTTGCTTCCTCTCTACTGCCGACGGCGCAATGGTCTGTGACGGACGCAGAGCGCGCGGGCTGATGTAGACACAGCTCCGCTCCGATTGGCTGGGACAATACCAGGAAACTGGTTTGAAAAAGCCCGCCACACTCAGTGACGAGCCCGAGGCAGAACGTTGGCCTGTTGAAAGGCTGGCGCGCGCGCACGCACAGACCAGGAGGGCTATGATCGGACAGCCAATCTGAGGTTTTCCAGTTATTCCCAAATTCCGCTTTTGAATGACAGCGGGCGCGCGCGTGTGTGTGCGCGTGTGTGCGTGTCTTCTCTCTCTCTCTCTCTCTCTCTCTCTCTCTCTCTCTCTGGGGGGGGGTTTATTCATTTTATTTAGGTGGCCATTTTGTATGGCACGGCAAGTGGCGGCGTGGGGCCACTTCAGAGTAGGGGTTTGTGAAGCACCCAGCAAGCAAGTACAGAAACGAAAGCGGGCAGGGCCCCGGAAAGATAAGAAAGGAGCCTCCATAGAAGTAGGTGGTTGCAGGAAAAGTTAAGAGTGGTTCTAACTAGCAACCACCTTCTCTTGACTCCCCCACCGGACACCCGCAGAACAACCAAGCGCACCCGATGGCAAGGCTCTCGCGTTTCCGGGGTCCATGAGTGGGAAAGCCACCCAGTCCTGTCTTTGATTGGAATTCTGGGACCTGTAGTGCATCTACATTTGAAACAGGGAAGAAAAATCAACAAGACCCACAATCCAGAGGGGGGTTAAGACAGGACTGGGTGGCCTTCTCACGCCTTGGCCACTGGAAACTTGAGAGTTCCGCTCATGCACTGCTTACATCTCTCTGCCTCTCTCTCACATGCTCTCTCTGTGGCTGCTTTCACCACACGGTAGCTAGGCCGGACACTACCGACTGCCTTTGGGCCAGCGGCATGGCAAAGGTGAGTCAAAGCACCGGTATCACCAGCGCACGCTCTCCCCAGTCTCGGACCCGATCGGTCGATTTAACTTTGCCTTTCTGGGACTTGTACAGCTGGTTGCATGAGGGTGGGGGGTGGGGAGGGGTGCAGGGGGTGGGGGCTCCGGGGCTAGAAGCGCCAGAATGCAAAGTTAAAACCGGGACTGCACCAGCATCCCCAGAATGGAATTATTATTGTTATGGTATTTATTGAGCGCGGACCAGGCTTCGAGAAGCAACGGAGCGTGCTTTACAGAGAAATGCAACAACACAGATCCACAACAGAGCGCTTTACCGAGGCATGCAACAGTGCAGATGCATAACAGAGTGCTTTTCAGAGGTCAAAGCGGAACAGATGTACTGCAGGGGGTAGGATACGGAGGGTGGCACAGCTGTACAGGGTGGCAGGGAGGAGAGAGGCGGGCGTCGCCTAGAGAGCCGGGTGGTGCGACGTGAAGGCCTAGGTATTGAGGGGGAGATACTCCTTGAAGAGGTGCGTCTTGAATTCTTTTCTGAATTGTAGGAGCGTGTGGGTCAAGTCTGACGCCGACGGGGAGGAGGTTGCGTAGGCAGAGAAGGCTTGCTTTCTGGTCCTTTCCTTTTTGCAGTGGCAGATTTCAAGCCTGCGGGTGTCCTGTCTTCCGGTGGTGCGTTTTCTGTTGGGTTTCTCGGCGAGGTAGCTGGGTGACTTGAGGGCGACTGCCTTATAGATGATGCGGCAAGACGTGAAGGTGATTCGTGCGTGCAGTGGGAGCCGGTGAAGGTCGATGGAGGGAGGGGTGATGTGGTACCGGCATAGAGCCATGATGAAGCGTGTGGCTTCGCGTAGGACACTTCTCTGGGGCACAAGGGAGGGCGACGGGAGGCCTTTTCGAGGAGGGCGTTGCCCCCATCCAGGTGGGATAGGACCCAGTGCTTGAACGGTGGATCTAAAGCTGTCCGGAGGAATATTGTTGGCCTGCGAAATAACTCCTGTCCTATAACCTACTAATCCTGCCCTGCATTAACGCCAACCAAGGACCAGAGAAATGAGCTTGATGTGACTACATTGGTGCGAGGTAGCTCCTGCCCTATATCGAATTATCCTGCTTAATATCCTCTCCTGCAACCAATCATAAACCGCAACCAGTGAAACCGGGCCCCTGAGATGCAGTGTGCTGAGCCTAAAATGAATGACCCTCTGCCCGAGCAAACATATCTTACTCGGCTCCTAGCTGTGAATCCACCTGGGAGTGCAGCTACCACGAAACACGAGAATGTAATCCTGGAACAGTGGCCCCGCCCCGTAAGAACAAAACATCCACTCCAGTCACTCACCTCTCCTATCACTATGCTCACTCTCTACTTTACACCAACGCACAACAGAGCGCAGCTATACCCCTCGATCAATTTCGGCCTTGCTGCTCACATACGTACTATACCCCACGGAAAGAACGGCCTAGCTGCACACATAAGCGTCCTACACAGGGCTAATGCTGCCAGAATGCTGTCTCGGAGACCAACCACCAGACTGGACACATTCAACTGATCTCTCAATACCACCGCACCTAATGCTAGGATGCAGCTACCATCAGGCAATCGCATCAGCTGCTCACATATTGAGTGCACCCAAGCACCCGACTCTCTCGACTGACCTTGCCTACGGTCCCCAAGGGCGTTCAACCTACACGCGCTTTGAGATCATACCAAGGATATATAGAGCGCTGTGTAAACGCCACATAACAATGACAATGTAGGATGTTGGCCCGACTGACCGGATGGCTGGAGGGAGAGAAAAGGGAGCTGGGCCGGCCTCCCCCAAGGAGAGGCCAGTAGCGAGTGGAGCCATTGCCATGCTCCTGGCTGTCTCGGGGCCCAGCAGAGGCTCCTGGCCCTCTCAGGGCCCAGCAGAGAGTGGAGCAAAGGAGGCCCGCACCTGGCTCTCTCAGGGCCCAGCAGAGAGTTGCGACCGCGCTCAGCAGAGGGTGGAGCAAGGACCGCGCTCCGGGCTGGCCCCTAGGCCCCGAACGGCCACGAACAGCCAGGTTCTATAGGCAGGAAAATGGGGCTGACCTACAGGCACTCGTAACTCAGAGTGTGCTGTGACCCCTGGCGTCTCGGGCAACAGTGCACCGGGCGACACGAGAGCCCTCGAGGCCTGCTCAGAGGCTTATGGGGATGGCTAGAGGGGTGTGTGCGTGTCCCCCGCTTGGCCTGCAGCTGGGTACTTCTGGGAGTTATCAGCATAATCCCGGCTTTCCCAGCCATCCCCACCTAGGCCGCAGTACCTTCTGCCGTTAAAAGAGGGCATCGGGGAGCTCTTTGCTTTCTCATGAGTGCCTGCGTCAGGTTACCAGAAGGGAAGAGAGATTTGGGGGGCAGGGAGGGAGGGAGGGGGCTTCCCATCTGTAAGGGTCTATGTATTCTCATGTAGGTACACTTTGACCTGAAACAAAGAGCCATCAAGTGGAATTCTAAAGTGGGCTTGGTTTCTTTTGGCGCATTGCCCCATTTACATTTAAATGGGCGCACGCACAACAGGGCTGTTGGTATTTTGGCCCACGGGACCTTGGGTGGCACTGCCGCACAGGTCCACTGCACTGGGCGGGGAAGCAGGGGGGTGGGCTGGGTTCAGCCTTCCAAGAATGCACGGTTCCGTGCGATAATATCCCCGCAAAAATGCCGGCATACAAGAATGGCGCCTTTTATTTGCGGCGCTTTTACCCCATAGAACCTGTGGGGGACACCCCCGCAACCCCCATATTTTTTTAATACCATAAAAAATGTCGCCTACGCTGGGGATAATATTAGCCCGATACCGAATTCGCAGCGCAAAAGAGCAGCTCTGTTGTTGATGGTGTGGGCGGCTCTTAAAAGAGCCTTTGGATTTGCGCTGTGGTGGGTGTTCCTCAACCCCCGAATCCATAGAGAGTGCGTCCCTGGCGCTTCAGGGCATAGACCACATCCATGGCGGTGACCGTCTTCCTCTTGGCGTGCTCAGTGTAGGTGACGGCGTCCCGGATCACGTTTTCCAGGAAGACCTTGAGCACACCGCGGGTCTCCTCGTAGATGAGGCCGGAGATGCGCTTGACTCCGCCACGGCGGGCCAGGCGGCGGATGGCGGGCTTGGTAATGCCCTGGATGTTGTCTCGGAGCACTTTCCTGTGCCTCTTGGCGCCGCCCTTGCCGAGACCTTTCCCTCCTTTGCCGCGACCAGACATGTCCGCTTCTGCTGCTGCTCTGCTCGGCACAAGGGAGCTGGGGCTGTGTGTGTGGTGGCCGACGGGAACCGGCTGCTTATATGGACAGAGGGCGGGCCATGGGGGTGGGGGGTGGGGATCGCGCGGCAGGCGTCCGCTCCAGTGCGCACATGCGCAGCATTTCAAAATCAAAATGCCCGCGCTTTCCAGCCGTTACCCCGGCTGGCCTTTGCTGTCTCCGAACTCGGTAAAGGAGGAAAGCGCTTGATTGTCAGCCCTTTAATGTAGAAGCGTAGCTGCGCTTCTGAGACGGGGCGTGCACGAACACACACCACCCCTTCCTCCAATTAAGCCCTTTGTTCTCACTCCCACCCTATCCCTCTGTGACTCACAGTGCAGTGTGCCGCATTCGCGCCCTACTTTGCTCATGCACCCAGAAAGCTGCATGGGTATCGGCAGCATGCGATCAGCCTAAAGGGGTTCTGCGCAACTTGCGATGCAGCCCCTCTTTTTTGCGAAACAAACACATACTCTGTTGTAGTGTTTTTAAAAAAGTGGTGGCGCTGCTGTCAAGGTACTGAGCTCTTTGTCGGAGTGTGTGAGTGGCTCTTAAAAGAGCCTTTGTGTTTTGTTTTTGGGAGAGTGTGTAACTTGGGCTTGTTACTTGCTGGCTTTGCCCCCTGCTTTGTGGCCCTCGGTCTTCTTGGGCAGCAGCACGGCCTGGATGTTGGGCAGGACACCGCCCTGGGCAATGGTGACCTTGCCCAGCAGCTTGTTGAGCTC
Source organism: Ambystoma mexicanum (assembly GCF_040938575.1). Classification (NCBI taxonomy): domain Eukaryota; kingdom Metazoa; phylum Chordata; class Amphibia; order Caudata; family Ambystomatidae; genus Ambystoma; species Ambystoma mexicanum. The sequence continues at coordinate 784,239,142 of NC_090925.1, forward strand.
CTCGTCGTTGCGGATGGCGAGCTGAAGGTGTCTGGGGATGATGCGGGTCTTCTTGTTGTCCCGGGCGGCGTTGCCGGCCAGCTCGAGGATCTCAGCAGTCAGGTACTCGAGCACGGCAGCCAGATAGACGGGGGCTCCGGCTCCCACCCGCTCACCGTAGTTCCCCTTCCGCAGCAGCCTGTGCACACGGCCTACTGGGAACTGCAAGCCTGCCCGGGAGGAGCGAGTCTTTGCCTTAGCACGGGCCTTCCCTCCTTGCTTTCCTCGTCCAGACATGATGCGTTAAGTGGGCGCTCGCTCGTCCAAAGGGAAAGTAATGCCCTGAGCGCGGGAGGGCCGGTATATAAAGACACGGTGGAGCTCTCTCATTGGACAAAACCTAGGCTCTGTGTGAACATCCATTGGAGGGGGAGTCTACTCCTGCCAACCAATCAGAGCTCTGTGCCGGGCACTCAGACACGGAAGAGCTGCAGAACCAAACGGGCCAATGGCGAGCAGGGACTGGCAGCAGCCGATTAAGCACAGGCAGCCTACAAAAGAGAGGGGCCGGGCGCGGTTACGAGCCCGGTCACAAGGATAGCAGACCTTCACAGAGACCTGGACATCGAGATGTTGGATGAACATCTAGCAAAGCTGAGTAAGAACTTCTGCCAAGAACTGGATCAGAACCCGAACCCTCTGATCAGAAGACTCACTGCCACCACTGCAAACCCCTTCGACCGCTACCCGCGGCCCATCACTGCGAAGACCCAGTGAAACCAGCCCTACTGTGACAAGACCACACAGACCAAGAAGAATACAAACCCACGACTACACACTCAACCCGAGAAGATGGAGTAATGAGGCTCAAGCCTCGGTATCCAAAAAATCACCGCTGATGGATAAAAATCTATCAGCAAGAAGAAGAACAAGCGCGGTTACGTACTCATTTCTCCCGCTCCTCACAGCGTGAACGTCCGCCGCAGACCATGCCTGAGCCAGCCAAGTCCGCCCCAGCGCCCAAGAAGGGCTCCAAGAAAGCGCTCTCCAAGCCGCCCAAGAAGGACGGGAAGAAGCGCAAGAGGTGCAGGAAGGAAAGCTATGCCATTTACATCTACAAGGTGATGAAGCAGGTGCACCCTGACACCGGCATCTCTTCCAAGGCCATGGGCATCATGAACTCGTTTGTCAATGACATCTTCGAGCGCATCGCCGGGGAAGCCTCCCGCCTGGCTCACTACAACAAGCGCAGCACCATCACCTCCAGGGAGATCCAGACCGCAGTGCGACTCCTGCTGCCAGGCGAGCTGGCCAAGCACGCTGTGTCCGAGGGCACCAAGGCCGTCACCAAGTACACCAGCGCCAAGTGAGGCCACAGCTCCCAGCACCAAAAAAAGAAAAAACCCAAAGGCTCTTTTAAGAGCCGCTCACCACCTCCACTCAAGAGCTCGCATGCTTTGCCTAGCTAGCCCTGCTTTATTCCATCGCCCGGAAAACATAAGGGCAATGATCTCCAATAGGGACCTCGGGGTCGGCGCAAGGAGTCGCGCACCCTACTTGACACGTTCGCTGGGCCGGGAGGGGGAAAACTCTGGGGGCACAGCTAAATGCACAGTACAGGCGATGTAAGGCAGCACTGCCAGGGAAGCGCTCGGGGGCGGCGGGCGGAGAACCGACCATTAGCACACAGCGCTTAGAAGCGGTTGGATTCCAGCATCAGGGCAGGCGTTATAGAAACGTGTGTGTGTGTGGGGCGGTGGTGTTAAGAGCTGGCTGTGCTCTGGCTAAAAGGCACGCAAGCCATCACATAAAATCCTACCGCCACAAGCGCACCAGTTGAAAGCAACCCGAAGGCGAGGTAAACTGGTCGCCAAAGCGCCCTGACAGGCATTTTTTGGGAATGGGGTGCTGCGTCGACTTGGACGCCAGCTGCAGCGCGTTTCGTTCAACACCTGCCAAGACAGGCAGGGGCAATTGGAGCGTTCGCATGATTGCCTTGGGTTTGAGAGAAGGCCATGCCGCCTGTGGGGTGAAGAGAGGCACCACAAGAGGCAGAGTTGAGCAGCTCTCGTGTGTGACAATGTGTTGGCTCTTAAAAGAGCCTTTGTGGTGGTGGGTCGTGCTGACGGTGCCCCTCAGGCCCTCTCGCCTCGGATGCGGCGGGCCAGCTGGATGTCCTTGGGCATAATGGTCACTCTCTTGGCGTGAATGGCGCACAGGTTGGTGTCCTCAAAGAGCCCCACCAGGTAGGACTCGCTGGCTTCCTGCAGGGCCATGACGGCTGAGCTCTGGAAGCGCAGGTCAGTCTTGAAGTCCTGTGCGATCTCCCGCACCAGGCGCTGGAAGGGCAGTTTGCGGATGAGCAGCTCGGTAGATTTCTGGTAGCGCCGGATCTCCCTGAGGGCCACGGTGCCCGGCCGGTAGCGGTGAGGTTTCTTGACACCGCCAGTGGCTGGGGCGCTCTTGCGGGCAGCTTTGGTGGCCAGCTGCTTGCGGGGCGCCTTGCCTCCGGTGGACTTGCGGGCGGTCTGCTTCGTACGGGCCATGGCAACCTTGCCTGCGCGACTTGCTTCCTCTCTACTGCCGACGGCGCAATGGTCTGTGACGGACGCAGAGCGCGCGGGCTGATGTAGACACAGCTCCGCTCCGATTGGCTGGGACAATACCAGGAAACTGGTTTGAAAAAGCCCGCCACACTCAGTGACGAGCCCGAGGCAGAACGTTGGCCTGTTGAAAGGCTGGCGCGCGCGCACGCACAGACCAGGAGGGCTATGATCGGACAGCCAATCTGAGGTTTTCCAGTTATTCCCAAATTCCGCTTTTGAATGACAGCGGGCGCGCGCGTGTGTGTGCGCGTGTGTGCGTGTCTTCTCTCTCTCTCTCTCTCTCTCTCTCTCTCTGGGGGGGGGTTTATTCATTTTATTTAGGTGGCCATTTTGTATGGCACGGCAAGTGGCGGCGTGGGGCCACTTCAGAGTAGGGGTTTGTGAAGCACCCAGCAAGCAAGTACAGAAACGAAAGCGGGCAGGGCCCCGGAAAGATAAGAAAGGAGCCTCCATAGAAGTAGGTGGTTGCAGGAAAAGTTAAGAGTGGTTCTAACTAGCAACCACCTTCTCTTGACTCCCCCACCGGACACCCGCAGAACAACCAAGCGCACCCGATGGCAAGGCTCTCGCGTTTCCGGGGTCCATGAGTGGGAAAGCCACCCAGTCCTGTCTTTGATTGGAATTCTGGGACCTGTAGTGCATCTACATTTGAAACAGGGAAGAAAAATCAACAAGACCCACAATCCAGAGGGGGGTTAAGACAGGACTGGGTGGCCTTCTCACGCCTTGGCCACTGGAAACTTGAGAGTTCCGCTCATGCACTGCTTACATCTCTCTGCCTCTCTCTCACATGCTCTCTCTGTGGCTGCTTTCACCACACGGTAGCTAGGCCGGACACTACCGACTGCCTTTGGGCCAGCGGCATGGCAAAGGTGAGTCAAAGCACCGGTATCACCAGCGCACGCTCTCCCCAGTCTCGGACCCGATCGGTCAATTTAACTTTGCCTTTCTGGGACTTGTACAGCTGGTTGCATGAGGGTGGGGGGTGGGGAGGGGTGCAGGGGGTGGGGGCTCCGGGGCTACAAGCGCCAGAATGCAAAGTTAAAACCGGGACTGCACCAGCATCCCCCGAATGGAATTATTATTGTTATGGTATTTATTGAGCGCGGACCAGGCTTCGAGAAGCAACGGAGCGTGCTTTACAGAGAAATGCAACAACACAGATCCACAACAGAGCGCTTTACCGAGGCATGCAACAGTGCAGATGCATAACAGAGTGCTTTTCAGAGGTCAAAGCGGAACAGATGTACTGCAGGGGGTAGGATACGGAGGGTGGCACAGCTGTACAGGGTGGCAGGGAGGAGAGAGGCGGGCGTCGCCTAGAGAGCCGGGTGGTGCGACGTGAAGGCCTAGGTATTGAGGGGGAGAGACTCCTTGAAGAGGTGCGTCTTGAATTCTTTTCTGAATTGTAGGAGCGTGTGGGTCAAGTCTGACGCCGACGGGGAGGAGGTTGCGTAGGCAGAGAAGGCTTGTTTTCTGGTCCTTTCCTTTTTGCAGTGGCAGATTTCAAGCCTGCGGGTGTCCTGTCTTCCGGTGGTGCGTTTTCTGTTGGGTTTCTCGGCGAGGTAGCTGGGTGACTTGAGGGCGACTGCCTTATAGATGATGCGGCAAGACGTGAAGGTGATTCGTGTGTGCAGTGGGAGCCGGTGAAGGTCGATGGAGGGAGGGGTGATGTGGTACCGGCGTAGAGCCATGATGAAGCGTGTGGCTTCGCGTAGGACACTTCTCTGGGGCACAAGGGAGGGCGACGGGAGGCCTTTTCGAGGAGGGCGTTGCCCCCATCCAGGTGGGATAGGACCCAGTGCTTGAACGGTGGATCTAAAGCTGTCCGGAGGAATATTGTTGGCCTGCGAAATAACTCCTGTCCTATAACCTACTAATCCTGCCCTGCATTAACGCCAACCAAGGACCAGAGAAATGAGCTTGATGTGACTACATTGGTGCGAAGTAGCTCCTGCCCTATATCGAATTATCCTGCTTAATATCCTCTCCTGCAACCAATCATAAACCGCAACCAGTGAAACCGGGCCCCTGAGATGCAGTGTGCTGAGCCTAAAATGAATGACCCTCTGCCCGAGCAAACATATCTTACTCGGCTCCTAGCTGTGAATCTACCTGGGAGTGCAGCTACCACGAAACACGAGAATGTAATCCTGGAACAGTGGCCCCGCCCCGTAAGAACAAAACATCCACTCCAGTCACTCACCTCTCCTATCACTATGCTCACTCTCTACTTTACACCAACGCACAACAGAGCGCAGCTATACCCCTCGATCAATTTCGGCCTTGCTGCTCACATACGTACTATACCCCACGGAAAGAACGGCCTAGCTGCACACATAAGCGTCCTACACAGGGCTAATGCTGCCAGAATGCTGTCTCGGAGACCAACCACCAGACTGGACACATTCAACTGATCTCTCAATACCACCGCACCTAATGCTAGGATGCAGCTACCATCAGGCAATCGCATCAGCTGCTCACATATTGAGTGCACCCAAGCACCCGACTCTCTCGACTGACCTTGCCTACGGTCCCCAAGGGCGTTCAACCTACACGCGCTTTGAGATCATACCAAGGATATATAGAGCGCTGTGTAAACGCCACATAACAATGACAATGTAGGATGTTGGCCCGACTGACCGGATGGCTGGAGGGAGAGAAAAGGGAGCTGGGCCGGCCTCCCCCAAGGAGAGGCCAGTAGCGAGTGGAGCCATTGCCATGCTCCTGGCTGTCTCGGGGCCCAGCAGAGGCTCCTGGCCCTCTCAGGGCCCAGCAGAGAGTGGAGCAAAGGAGGCCCGCACCTGGCTCTCTCAGGGCCCAGCAGAGAGTTGCGACCGCGCTCAGCAGAGGGTGGAGCAAGGACCGCGCTCCGGGCTGGCCCCTAGGCCCCGAACGGCCACGAACGGCCAGGTTCTATAGGCAGGAAAATGGGGCTGACCTACAGGCACTCGTAACTCAGAGTGTGCTGTGACCCCTGGCGTCTCGGGCAACAGTGCACCGGGCGACACGAGAGCCCTCGAGGCCTGCTCAGAGGCTTATGGGGATGGCTAGAGGGGTGTGTGCGTGTCCCCCGCTTGGCCTGCAGCTGGGTACTTCTGGGAGTTATCAGCATAATCCCGCCTTTCCCAGCCATCCCCACCTAGGCCGCAGTACCTTCTGCCGTTAAAAGAGGGCATCGGGGAGCTCTTTGCTTTCTCATGAGTGCCTGCGTCAGGTTACCAGAAGGGAAGAGAGATTTGGGGGGCAGGGAGGGAGGGAGGGGGCTTCCCATCTGTAAGGGTCTATGTATTCTCATGTAGGTACACTTTGACCTGAAACAAAGAGCCATCAAGTGGAATTCTAAAGTGGGCTTGGTTTCTTTTGGCGCATTGCCCCATTTACATTTAAATGGGCGCACGCACAACAGGGCTGTTGGTATTTTGGCCCACGGGACCTTGGGTGGCACTGCCGCACAGGTCCACTGCACTGGGCGGGGAAGCAGGGGGGTGGGCTGGGTTCAGCCTTCCAAGAATGCACGGTTCCGTGCGATAATATCCCCGCAAAAATGCCGGCATACAAGAATGGCGCCTTTTATTTGCGGCGCTTTTACCCCATAGAACCTGTGGGGGACACCCCCGCAACCCCCATATTTTTTTAATACCATAAAAAATGTCGCCTAAGAGCAGCTCTGTTGTTGATGGTGTGAGCGGCTCTTAAAAGAGCCTTTGGATTTGCGCTGTGGTGGGTGTTCCTCAACCCCCGAATCCATAGAGAGTGCGTCCCTGGCGCTTCAGGGCATAGACCACATCCATGGCGGTGACCGTCTTCCTCTTGGCGTGCTCAGTGTAGGTGACGGCGTCCCGGATCACGTTTTCCAGGAAGACCTTGAGCACACCGCGGGTCTCCTCGTAGATGAGGCCGGAGATGCGCTTGACTCCGCCACGGCGGGCCAGGCGGCGGATGGCGGGCTTGGTAATGCCCTGGATGTTGTCTCGGAGCACTTTCCTGTGCCTCTTGGCGCCGCCCTTGCCGAGACCTTTCCCTCCTTTGCCGCGACCAGACATGTCCGCTTCTGCTGCTGCTCTGCTCGGCACAAGGGAGCTGGGGCTGTGTGTGTGGTGGCCGACGGGAACCGGCTGCTTATATGGACAGAGGGCGGGCCATGGGGGTGGGGGGTGGGGATCGCGCGGCAGGCGTCCGCTCCAGTGCGCACATGCGCAGCATTTCAAAATCAAAATGCCCGCGCTTTCCAGCCGTTACCCCGGCTGGCCTTTGCTGTCTCCGAACTCGGTAAAGGAGGAAAGCGCTTGATTGTCAGCCCTTTAATGTAGAAGCGTAGCTGCGCTTCTGAGACGGGGCGTGCACGAACACACACCACCCCTTCCTCCAATTAAGCCCTTTGTTCTCACTCCCACCCTATCCCTCTGTGACTCACAGTGCAGTGTGCCGCATTCGCGCCCTACTTTGCTCATGCACCCAGAAAGCTGCATGGGTATCGGCAGCATGCGATCAGCCTAAAGGGGTTCTGCGCAACTTGCGATGCAGCCCCTCTTTTTTGCGAAACAAACACATACTCTGTTGTAGTGTTTTTAAAAAAGTGGTGGCGCTGCTGTCAAGGTACTGAGCTCTTTGTCGGAGTGTGTGAGTGGCTCTTAAAAGAGCCTTTGTGTTTTGTTTTTGGGAGAGTGTGTAACTTGGGCTTGTTACTTGCTGGCTTTGCCCCCTGCTTTGTGGCCCTCGGTCTTCTTGGGCAGCAGCACGGCCTGGATGTTGGGCAGGACACCGCCCTGGGCAATGGTGACCTTGCCCAGCAGCTTGTTGAGCTCCTCGTCGTTGCGGATGGCGAGCTGAAGGTGTCTGGGGATGATGCGGGTCTTCTTGTTGTCCCGGGCGGCGTTGCCGGCCAGCTCGAGGATCTCAGCAGTCAGGTACTCGAGCACGGCAGCCAGATAGACGGGGGCTCCGGCTCCCACCCGCTCACCGTAGTTCCCCTTCCGCAGCAGCCTGTGCACACGGCCTACTGGGAACTGCAAGCCTGCCCGGGAGGAGCGAGTCTTTGCCTTAGCACGGGCCTTCCCTCCTTGCTTTCCTCGTCCAGACATGATGCGTTAAGTGGGCGCTCGCTCGTCCAAAGGGAAAGTAATGCCCTGAGCACGGGAGGGCCGGTATATAAAGACACGGTGGAGCTCTCTCATTGGACAAAACCTAGGCTCTGTGTGAACATCCATTGGAGGGGGAGTCTACTCCTGCCAACCAATCAGAGCTCTGTGCCGGGCACTCAGACACGGAAGAGCTGCAGAACCAAACGGGCCAATGGCGAGCAGGGACTGGCAGCAGCTGATTAAGCACAGGCAGCCTACAAAAGAGAGGGGCCGGGGGCGGTTACGTACAGTGCCAGAAGCTCTGCACACCTGATCTCCTGCAGAAGTACAACACGCTCACAAGACTCCTGCGGGAACAGATCCGACAGCACCGTGGAGAAAAGTGGGAGTCAGCAACAGCCAAGCTGAAGGAGGCGGACAACTCGGTGTGGAGAATGACTCGTCGCCTGACTGGAAAGAAGGAGCCAAGCCCACCAATCCAGGGACGAACCCACCTTGCATGCAGCAACAAGGATAAGGCAGAGGTCCTTGCCGAGACACTGGAGGCTTTGTTCACCCCGAACAAGGTAAGTAGGCTCTCAGACGGAGTGGAGGAAGCCGTTGAGAAGTACCTCACAGATCACGGAACCGGGCTGGGAGCAGAAGACATCAAGGAGTGCACAAGCTCTGAGGTAGCAGGACTTGCAGAAAAGCTGGCGAACGGCAAGGCACCGGGGAGCGACGGAAAAACCAACCTGGCAATCAAGAACCTCCCACCGGCATCAATGGAACATCTCACAGAGATCTTCAATGCATGCATGAGGCTCCAGCACTTCCCGAGTTCCTGGAAAGAAGCAAGGGTCATCGTTTTTCCAAAGGCCGGCAAACCACTGAGGGATCCAGCAAACTACCGCCCCATCAGCCTGCTTTCTGGATTATCAAAGCTCCTGGAGAAGGTCCTCCTCGCTCGACTCAGCGACTTCACCTCCGAAAGAAATCTACTAGCAAAGGAACAGTTTGGATTTCGAAAGGAGCATGCAACGACTCATCAGCTACTGAGAGTGGTGGACACCATCAGCCACGGATTCAACATCAGAAGTCCACAGGAATCGTCTTCCTGGATGTAGCCAAAGCATTCGACCGAGTCTGGCACAAGGGACTGCTGCACAAGATGATTGGCCTGGGATTTCCGAACTACCTGGTGAAGACGATTGCAAGCTACCTGGGAGGCCGCACCTTCCATGTCGCCATGCGGTCTGAGATGTCCTCTTCACATCCCATCCGAGCAGGCGTGCCACAGGGATCGAACCTCGGACCCTTCCTGTTCAACCTCTTCACCAACGACATCCCGACAAATCTCCACAAGACGAACCTGGCGCTGTATGCAGACGATGTTGCAGTAATCTCCCAGTCTTTCAGCGAAAAGGAAGTGGCGAAGAACCTGCAAGCTTCATTGGATACCATCGCAAAGTGGTACAGCGACTGGCGGATAGAACTCAACACCAGCAAGATAACTTCAATGCTGTTCACCAGAAAGAAGATCAAGGAGCACCCACAAATTAGCCTCAACGGGGAGACCATCAAATGGGAGAGCAGCAGCCGCTACCTCGGTGTGACCCTGGACAGCAAACGCAACTGGGAAAGCCACATCGAGAATACTCAGCAGAAGGCAACAGGAAAGATGACAGCGCTGTACCCACTCCTGAAGAGCAAGTCCATGCCCCTCCGGACAAAGATCAACGTCTACAAGGCGATCATCAGACCAACCCTGACTTATGCCTCACCAGCATGGATGACCTGCCATGAGCGACACCGGAAGAGTCTTCAGATAGTCCAGAACAACGCCCTGCGGATATCATCTGGAGCGCCAATCTTCACAAGGATAGCAGACCTTCACAGAGACCTGGACATCGAGATGTTGGATGAACATCTAGCGAAGCTGAGTAAGAACTTCTGCCAAGAACTGGATCAGAACCCGAACCCTCTGATCAGAAGACTCACTGCCACCACTGCAAACCCCTTCGACCGCTACCCGCGGCCCATCACTGCGAAGACCCAGTGAAACCAGCCCTACTGTGACAAGACCACACAGACCAAGAAGAATACAAACCCACGACTACACACTCAACCCGAGAAGATGGAGTAATGAGGCTCAAGCCTCGGTATCCAAAAAATCACCGCTGATGGATAAAAATCTATCAGCAAGAAGAAGAACAAGCGCCGGTTACGTACTCATTTCTCCCGCTCCTCACAGCGTGAACGTCCGCCGCAGACCATGCCTGAGCCAGCCAAGTCTGCCCCAGCGCCCAAGAAGGGCTCCAAGAAAGCGCTCTCCAAGCCGCCCAAGAAGGACGGGAAGAAGCGCAAGAGGTGCAGGAAGGAAAGCTATGCCATTTACATCTACAAGGTGATGAAGCAGGTGCACCCTGACACCGGCATCTCTTCCAAGGCCATGGGCATCATGAACTCGTTTGTCAATGACATCTTCGAGCGCATCGCCGGGGAAGCCTCCCGCCTGGCTCACTACAACAAGCGCAGCACCATCACCTCCAGGGAGATCCAGACCGCAGTGCGACTCCTGCTGCCAGGCGAGCTGGCCAAGCACGCTGTGTCCGAGGGCACCAAGGCCGTCACCAAGTACACCAGCGCCAAGTGAGGCCACAGCTCCCAGCACCAAAAAGAAAAAACCCAAAGGCTCTTTTAAGAGCCGCTCACCACCTCCACTCAAGAGCTCGCATGCTTTGCCTAGCTAGCCCTGCTTTATTCCATCGCCCGGAAAACATAAGGGCAATGATCTCCAATAGGGACCTCGGGGTCGGCGCAAGGAGTCGCGCACCCTACTTGACACGTTCGCTGGGCCGGGAGGGGGAAAACTCTGGGGGCACAGCTAAATGCACAGTACAGGCGATGTAAGGCAGCACTGCCAGGGAAGCGCTCAGGGGCGGCGGGCGGAGAACCGACCATTAGCACACAGCGCTTAGAAGCGGTTGGATTCCAGCATCAGGGCAGGCGTTATAGAAACGTGTGTGTGTGTGTGGGGCGGTGGGGGGGTTTGTTAAGAGCTGGCTGTGCTCTGGCTAAAAGGCACGCAAGCCATCACATAAAATCCTACCGCCACAAGCGCACGAGTTGAAAGCAACCCGAAGGCGAGGTAAACTGGTCGCCAAAGCGCCCTGACAGGCATTTTTTGGGAATGGGGTGCTGCGTTGACTTGGACGCCAGCTGCAGCGCGTTTCGTTCAACACCTGCCAAGACAGGCAGGGGCAATTGGAGCGTTCGCATGATTGCCTTGGGTTTGAGAGAAGGCCATGCCGCCTGTGGGGTGAAGAGAGGCGCCACAAGAGGCAGAGTTGAGCAGCTCTCGTGTGTGACAATGTGTTGGCTCTTAAAAGAGCCTTTGTGGTGGTGGGTCGTGCTGACGGTGCCCCTCAGGCCCTCTCGCCTCGGATGCGGCGGGCCAGCTGGATGTCCTTGGGCATAATGGTCACTCTCTTGGCGTGAATGGCGCACAGGTTGGTGTCCTCAAAGAGCCCCACCAGGTAGGACTCGCTGGCTTCCTGCAGGGCCATGACGGCTGAGCTCTGGAAGCGCAGGTCAGTCTTGAAGTCCTGTGCGATCTCCCGCACCAGGCGCTGGAAGGGCAGTTTGCGGATGAGCAGCTCGGTAGATTTCTGGTAGCTCCGGATCTCCCTGAGGGCCACGGTGCCCGGCCGGTAGCGGTGAGGTTTCTTGACACCGCCAGTGGCTGGGGCGCTCTTGCGGGCAGCTTTGGTGGCCAGCTGCTTGCGGGGCGCCTTGCCTCCGGTGGACTTGCGGGCGGTCTGCTTCGTACGGGCCATGGCAACCTTGCCTGCGCGACTTGCTTCCTCTCTACTGACGACGGCGCAATGGTCTGTGACGGACAGTGTTGCCAGGTCGGAAGGAAAAAATAAGCTGAATGCCCTTCAAAAACAAGCCCAAAACAAGCTGACTCCCATCCAAATAAGCGGAAAAAACAAGCGTGCACCTAAAAAGTTGTGGAAAGGTCTCAAAAGTAAGAAACATAACACAACAAGAAAAACATACATAGACAGAACACTGACATAGTGTGTTAGAACAACAATATTTTATTGCATGGTGACTAGAAGTCCCAGATTGCAAAATAATACGGCCCTGAAATATTTGTATTTATTGTTTTATATAGCGCCTTAATCCAAGGCGCTATATAATATTGTAACATGGCCAATTGGAAGCTGAAAAGAAACATGGCCTTCCTGAATACATCTTTCTGAGAAAATGTTGTATATAGATTCGAATAATCCTCTAACCCAGTCTTGCAAAAAAAAGTTTTTAAAAAATAAATAAATAAAGGATGTTAGTGGATAATGCGTCAGCACTGGGGATATCACCAGGCTAATATTGCTATAGAGTGACGCTTGCTAAACTAAACCAATCCCCTTCTTTACATCTTTACATGTCAGTGTGTCTGCCTGCATGACAAAACTTTTAAAGTGCGTTTTTTTTGCATATGTTTAGGCATTTGGCATTGATGGGCCACCTGGTGGGCAAGTAACGATCCCATCAGTGCCAAACACTTAAGCATATTCAAAATACAGGGCGCACCCGAGAGCAAGACAAAGCAGCAATTGCCGTCAAATGCTGCCAGCAGCCCAGTGCAGGACGCTCTGTGCGACGTGTAATGGGCGTAACAGCAATATAAACAAGCCCAATTACACGCGCACAGACGGTCCAACAAGCGGACGAAAACCGCGACAAGCGACCTCCAAATATTATAAGCGACTTTGGGCAAAAACAAGCCCAAAGTCGCTTATAATAAGCGGACCTGGCAACACTGGTGACGGACGCAGAACGCGCGGGCTGATGTAGACACAGCTCCGCTCCGATTGGCTGGGACAATACCAGGAAACTGGTTTGAAAAAGCCCGCCACACTCAGTGACGAGCCCGAGGCAGAACGTTGGCCTGTTGAAAGGCTGGCGCGCGCGCACGCACAGACCAGGAGGGCTATGATTGGACATCCAATCTGAGGTTTTCCAGTTATTCCCAAATTCCGCTTTTGAATGAGAGCGGGCGCGCGCGTGTGTGTGCGCGTGTGTGCGTGTCTTCTCTCTCTCTCTCTCTCTCTCTCTCTCTCTCTCTCTCTCTCTCTCTCTCTCTCTCTCTCTCTGGGGGGGGTTTATTCATTTTATTTAGGTGGCCATTTTGTATGGCACGGCAAGTGGCGGCGTGGGGCCACTTCAGAGTAGGGGTTTGTGAAGCACCCAGCAAGCAAGTACAGAAACGAAAGCGGGCAGGGCCCCGGAAAGATAAGAAAGGAGCCTCCATAGAAGTAGGTGGTTGCAGGAAAAGTTAAGAGTGGTTCTAACTAGCAACCTCCTTCTCTTGACTCCCCCACCGGACACCCGCAGAACAACCAAGCGCACCCGATGGCAAGGCTCTCGCGTTTCCGGGGTCCATGAGTGGGAAAGCCACCCAGTCCTGTCTTTGATTGGAATTCTGGGACCTGTAGTGCATCTACATTTGAAACAGGGAAGAAAAATCAACAAGACCCACAATCCAGAGGGGGGTTAAGACAGGACTGGGTGGCCTTCTCACGCCTTGGCCACTGGAAACTTGAGAGTTCCGCTCATGCACTGCTTACATCTCTCTGCCTCTCTCTCACATGCTCTCTCTGTCGCTGCTTTCACCACACGGTAGCTAGGCCGGACACTACCGACTGCCTTTGGGCCAGCGGCATGGCAAAGGTGAGTCAAAGCACCGGTATCACCAGCGCACGCTCTCCCCAGTCTCGGACCCGATCGGTCGATTTAACTTTGCCTTTCTGGGACTTGTACAGCTGGTTGCATGAGGGTGGGGGGTCGGGAGGGGGGCAGGGGGTGGGGACTCCGGGGCTACAAGCGCCAGAATGCAAAGTTAAAACCGGGACTGCACCAGCATCCCCAGAATGGAATTATTATTGTTATGGTATTTATTGAGCGCGGACCAGGCTTCGAGAAGCAACGGAGCGGCGTGCTTTACAGAGAAATGCAACAACACAGATCCACAACAGAGCGCTTTACCGAGGCATGCAAAAGTGCAGATGCATAACAGAGTGCTTTTCAGAGGTCAAAGCGGAACAGATGTACTGCAGGGGGTAGGATACGGAGGGGCACAGCTGTACAGGGTGGCAGGGAGGAGAGAGGCGGGCGTCGCCCAGAGAGCCGGGTGGTGCGACGTGAAGGCCTAGGTATTGAGGGGGAGAGACTCCTTGAAGAGGTGCGTCTTGAATTCTTTTCTGAATTGTAGGAGCGTGTGGGTCAAGTCTGACGCCGACGGGGAGGAGGTTGCGTAGGCAGAGAAGGCTTGTTTTCTGGTCCTTTCCTTTTTGCAGTGGCAGATTTCAAGCCTGCGGGTGTCCTGTCTTCCGGTGGTGCGTTTTCTGTTGGGTTTCTCGGCGAGGTAGCTGGGTGACTTGAGGGCGACTGCCTTATAGATGATGCGGCAAGACGTGAAGGTGATTCGTGTGTGCAGTGGGAGCCGGTGAAGGTCGATGAAGGGAGGGGTGATGTGGTACCGGCGTAGAGCCATGATGAAGCGTGTGGCTTCGTGTAGGACACTTCTCTGGGGCACAAGGGAGGGCGACGGGAGGCCTTTTCGAGGAGGGCGTTGCCCCCATCCAGGTGGGATAGGACCCAGTGCTTGAACGGTGGATCTAAAGCTGTCCGGAGGAATATTGTTGGCCTGCGAAATAACTCCTGTCCTATAACCTACTAATCCTGCCTAGACCTGCCCTGCATTAATGCCAACCAAGGACCAGAAAAATGAGCTTGATGTGACTACATTGGTGCGAGGTAGCTCCTGCCCTATATCGAATTATCCTGCTTAATATCCTCTCCTGCAACCAATCATAAACCGCAACCAGTGAAACCGGGCCCCTGAGATGCAGTGTGCTGAGCCTAAAATGAATGACCCTCTGCCCGAGCAAACATATCTTACTCGGCTCCTAGCTGTGAATCTACCTGGGAGTGCAGCTACCACGAAACACGAGAATGTAATCCTGGAACAGTGGCCCCGCCCCGTAAGAACAAAACATCCACTCCAGTCACTCACCTCTCCTATCACTATGCTCACTCTCTACTTTACACCAACGCACAATAGAGCGCAGCTATACCCCTCGATCAATTTCGGCCTTGCTGCTCACATACGTACTATACCCCACGGAAAGAACGGCCTAGCTGCACACATAAGCGTCCTACACAGGCCTAATGCTGCCAGAATGCTGTCTCTGAGACCAACCACCAGACTGGACACATTCAACTGATCTCTCAATACCACCGCACCTAATGCTAGGATGCAGCTACCATCAGGCAATCGCATCAGCTGCTCACATATTGAGTGCACCCAAGCACCCGACTCTCTCGACTGACCTTGCCTACGGTCCCCAAGGGCGTTCAACCTACACGCGCTTTGAGATCATACCAAGGATATATAGAGCGCTGTGTAAATGCCACATAACAATGACAATGTAGGATGTTGGCCAGACTGACCGGATGGCTGGAGGGAGAGAAAAGGGAGCTGGGCCGGCCTCCCACAAGGAGAGGCCAGTAGCGAGTGGAGCCATTGCCATGCTCCTGGCTGTCTCAGGGCCCAGCAGAGGCTCCTGGCCCTCTCAGGGCCCAGCAGAGAGTGGAGCAAAGGAGGCCCGCACCTGGCTCTCTCAGGGCCCAGCAGAGAGTTGCGACCGCGCTCAGCAGAGGGTGGAGCAAGGACCGCGCTCCGGGCTGGCCCCTAGGCCCCGAACGGCCAGGTTCTATAGGCAGGAAAATGGGGCTGACCTACAGGCACTTGTAACTCAGAGTGTGCTGTGACCCCTGGCGTCTCGGGCAACAGTGCACCGGGCGACACGAGAGCCCTCGAGGCCTGCCCAGAGGCTTATGGGGATGGCTAGAGGGGTGTGTGCGTGTCCCCCGCTTGGCCCGCAGCTGGGTACTTCTGGGAGTTATCAGCATAATCCCGCCTTTCCCAGCCATCCCCACCTAGGCCGCAGTACCTTCTGCCGTTAAAAGAGGGCATCGGGGAGCTCTTTGCTTTCTCATGAGTGCCTGCGTCAGGTTACCAGAAGGGAAGAGAGATTTGGGGGGCAGGGAGGGAGGGAGGGGGCGTCCCATCTGTAAGGGTCTATGTATTCTCATGTAGGTACACTTTGACCTGAAACAAAGAGCCATCAAGTGGAATTCTAAAGTGGGCTTGGTTTCTTTTGGCGCATTGCCCCATTTACATTTAAATGGGCGCACGCACAACAGGGCTGTTGGTATTTTGGCCCACGGGACCTTGAGTGGCACTGCCGCACAGGTCCACTGCACTGGGCGGGGAAGCAGGGGGGTGGGCTGGGTTCAGCCTTCCAAGAATGCACGGTTCCGTGCGATAATATCCCCGCAAAAATGCCGGCATACAAGAATGGCGCCTTTTATTTGCGGCGCTTTTACCCCATAGAACCTGTGGGGGACACCCCCGCAACCCCCATATTTTTTTAATACCATAAAAAATGTCGCCTACGCTGGGGAAAATATTAGCCCGATACCGAATTCGCAGCGCAAAAGAGCAGCTCTGTTGTTGATGGTGTGGGCGGCTCTTAAAAGAGCCTTTGGATATGCGCTGTGGTCGGTGTTCCTCAACCCCCGAATCCATAGAGAGTGCGTCCCTGGCGCTTCAGGGCATAGACCACATCCATGGCGGTGACCGTCTTCCTCTTGGCGTGCTCAGTGTAGGTGACGGCGTCCCGGATCACGTTTTCCAGGAAGACCTTGAGCACACCGCGGGTCTCCTCGTAGATGAGGCCGGAGATGCGCTTGACTCCGCCACGGCGGGCCAGGCGGCGGATGGCGGGCTTGGTAATGCCCTGGATGTTGTCTCGGAGCACTTTCCTGTGCCTCTTGGCGCCGCCCTTGCCGAGACCTTTCCCTCCTTTGCCGCGACCAGACATGTCCGCTTCTGCTGCTGCTCTGCTCGGCACAAGGGAGCTGGGGCTGCGTGTGTGGTGGCCGACGGGAATCGACTGCTTATATGGACAGAGGGCGGGCCATGGGGGTGGAGGGTGGGGATCGCGCGGCAGGCGTCCGCCCCAGTGCGCACATGCGCAGCATTTCAAAATCAAAATGCCCGCGCTTTCCAGCCGTTACCCCGGCTGGCCTTTGCTGTCTCCGAACTCGGTAAAGGAGGAAAGCGCTTGATTGTCAGCCCTTTAATGTAGAAGCGTAGCTGCGCTTCTGAGACGGGGCGTGCACGAACACACACCACCCCTTCCTCCAATTAAGCCCTTTGTACTCACTCCCACCCTATCCCTCTGTGACTCACAGTGCAGTGTGCCGCATTCGCGCCCTACTTTGCTCATGCACCCAGAAAGCTGCATGGGTATCGGCAGCATGCGATCAGCCTAAAGGGGTTCTGCGCAACTTGCGATGCAGCCCCTCTTTTTGCGAAACAAACACATACTCTGTTGTAGTGTTTTTAAAAAAGTGGTGGCGCTGCTGTCAAGGTACTGAGCTCTTTGTCAGAGTGTGTGAGTGGCTCTTAAAAGAGCCTTTGTGTTTTGTTTTTGGGAGAGTGTGTAACTTGGGCTTGTTACTTGCTGGCTTTGCCCCCTGCTTTGTGGCCCTCGGTCTTCTTGGGCAGCAGCACGGCCTGGATGTTGGGCAGGACACCGCCCTGGGCAATGGTGACTTTGCCCAGCAGCTTGTTGAGCTCCTCGTCGTTGCGGATGGCGAGCTGAAGGTGTCTGGGGATGATGCGGGTCTTCTTGTTGTCCCGGGCGGCGTTGCCGGCGAGCTCGAGGATCTCAGCAGTCAGGTACTCGAGCACGGCAGCCAGATAGACGGGGGCTCCGGCTCCCACCCACTCACCGTAGTTCCCCTTCCGCAGCAGCCTGTGCACACGGCCTACTGGGAACTGCAAGCCTGCCCGGGAGGAGCGAGTCTTTGCCTTAGCACGGGCCTTCCCTCCTTGCTTTCCTCGTCCAGACATGATGCGTTAAGTGGGCGCTCGCTCGTCCAAAGGGAAAGTAATGCCCTGAGCACGGGAGGGCCGGTATATAAAGACACGGTGGAGCTCTCTCATTGGACAAAACCTAGGCTCTGTGTGAACATCCATTGGAGGGGGAGTCTACTCCTGCCAACCAATCAGAGCTCTGTGCCGGGCACTCAGACACGGAAGAGCTGCAGAACCAAACGGGCCAATGGCGAGCAGGGACTGGCAGCAGCTGATTAAGCACAGGCAGCCTACAAAAGAGAGGGGCCGGGGGCGGTTACGTACAGTGGCAGAAGCTCCGCACACCTGATCTCCTGCAGAAGTACAACACGCTCACAAGACTCCTGCGGGAACAGATCCGACAGCACCGTGGAGAAAAGTGGGAGTCAGCAACAGCCAAGCTGAAGGAGGCGGACAACTCGGTGTGGAGAATGACTCGTCGCCTGACTGGAAAGAAGGAGCCAAGCCCACCAATCCAGGGACGAACCCACCTTGCATGCAGCAACAAGGATAAGGCAGAGGTCCTTGCCGAGACACTGGAGGCTTTGTTCACCCCGAACAAGGTAAGTAGGCGCTCAGACGGAGTGGAGGAAGCCGTTGAGAAGTACCTCACAGATCACGGAACCGGGCTGGGAGCAGAAGACATCAAGGAGTGCACAAGCTCTGAGGTAGCAGGACTTGCAGAAAAGCTGGCGAACGGCAAGGCACCGGGGAGCGACGGAAAAACCAACCTGGCAATCAAGAACCTCCCACCGGCATCAATGGAACATCTCACAGAGATCTTCAATGCATGCATGAGGCTCCAGCACTTCCCGAGTTCCTGGAAAGAAGCAAGGGTCATTGTTTTTCCAAAGGCCGGCAAACCACTGAGGGATCCAGCAAACTACCGCCCCATCAGCCTGCTTTCTGGATTATCAAAGCTCCTGGAGAAGGTCCTCCTCGCTCGACTCAGCGACTTCACCTCCGAAAGAAATCTACTAGCAAAGGAACAGTTTGGATTTCGAAAGGAGCATGCAAAACTCATCAGCTACTGAGTGGTGGACACCATCAGCCACGGATTCAACATCAAGAAGTCCACAGGAATCGTCTTCCTGGATGTAGCCAAAGCATTCGACCGAGTCTGGCACAAGGGACTGCTGCACAAGATGATTGGCCTGGGATTTCCGAACTACCTGGTGAAGACGATTGCATGCTACCTGGGAGGCCGCACCTTCCATGTCGCCATGCGGTCTGAGATGTCCTCTTCACATCCCATCCGAGCAGACGTGCCACAGGGATCGAACCTCGGACCCTTCCTGTTCAACCTCTTCACCAACGACATCCCGACAAATCTCCACAAGACGAACCTGGCGCTGTATGCAGACGATGTTGCAGTAATCTCCCAGTCTTTCAGCGAAAAGGAAGTGGCGAAGAACCTGCAAGCTTCATTGGATACCATCGCAAAGTGGTACAGCGACTGGCGGATAGAACTCAACACCAGCAAGACAACTTCAATGCTGTTCACCAGAAAGAAGATCAAGGAGCACCCACAAATCAGCCTCAACGGGGAGACCATCAAATGGGAGAGCAGCAGCCGCTACCTCGGTGTGACCCTGGACAGCAAACGCAACTGGGAAAGCCACATCGAGAATACTCAGCAGAAGGCAACAGGAAAGATGGCAGCGCTGTACCCACTCCTGAAGAGCAAGTCCATGCCCCTCCGGACAAAGATCAACGTCTACAAGGCGATCATCAGACCAACCCTGACTTATGCCTCACCAGCATGGATGACCTGCCATGAGCGACACCGGAAGAGTCTTCAGATAGTCCAGAACAACGCCCTGCGGATATCATCTGGAGCGCCAATCTTCACAAGGATAGCAGACCTTCACAGAGACCTGGACATCGAGATGTTGGATGAACATCTAGCGAAGCTGAGTAAGAACTTCTGCCAAGAACTGGATCAGAACCCGAACCCTCTGATCAGAAGACTCACTGCCACCACTGCAAACCCCTTCGACCGCTACCCGCGGCCCATCACTGCGAAGACCCAGTGAAACCAGCCCTACTGTGACAAGACCACACAGACCAAGAAGAATACAAACCCACGACTACACACTCAACCCGAGAAGATGGAGTAATGAGGCTCAAGCCTCGGTATCCAAAAAATCACCGCTGATGGATACAAATCTATCAGCAAGAAGAACAAGCGCCGGTTACGTACTCATTTCTCCCGCTCCTCACAGCGTGAACGTCCGCCGCAGACCATGCCTGAGCCAGCCAAGTCCGCCCCAGCGCCCAAGAAGGGCTCCAAGAAAGCGCTCTCCAAGCCGCCCAAGAAGGACGGGAAGAAGCGCAAGAGGTGCAGGAAGGAAAGCTATGCCATTTACATCTACAAGGTGATGAAGCAGGTGCACCCTGACACCGGCATCTCTTCCAAGGCCATGGGCATCATGAACTCGTTTGTCAATGACATCTTCGAGCGCATCGCCGGGGAAGCCTCCCGCCTGGCTCACTACAACAAGCGCAGCACCATCACCTCCAGGGAGATCCAGATCGCAGTGCGACTCCTGCTGCCAGGCGAGCTGGCCAAGCACGCTGTGTCCGAGGGCACCAAGGCCGTCACCAAGTACACCAGCGCCAAGTGAGGCCACAGCTCCCAGCACCAAAAAGAAAAAACCCAAAGGCTCTTTTAAGAGCCGCTCACCACCTCCACTCAAGAGCTCGCATGCTTTGCCTAGCTAGCCCTGCTTTATTCCATCGCCCGGAAAACATAAGGGCAATGATCTCCAATAGGGACCTCGGGGTCGGCGCAAGGAGTCGCGCACCCTACTTGACACGTTCGCTGGGCCGGGAGGGGGAAAACTCTGGGGGCACAGCTAAATGCACAGTACAGGCGATGTAAGGCAGCACTGCCAGGGAAGCGCTCAGAGGCGGCGGGCGGAGAACCGACCATTAGCACACAGCGCTTAGAAGCGGTTGCATTCCAGCATCAGGGCAGGCGTTATAGAAACGTGTGTGTGTGTGTGGGGCGGTGGGGGGGTTTAAGAGCTGGCTGTGCTCTGGCTAAAAGGCACGCAAGCCATCACATAAAATCCTACCGCCACAAGCGCACGAGTTGAAAGCAACCCGAAGGCGAGGTAAACTGGTCGCCAAAGCGCCTAGACAGGCATTTTTTGGGAATGGGGTGCTGCGTCGACTTGGACGCCAGCTGCAGCGCGTTTCGTTCAACACCTGCCAAGACAATTGGAGCGTTCGCATGATTGCCTTGGGTTTGAGAGAAGGCCATGCCGCCTGTGGGGTGAAGAGAGGCGCCACAAGAGGCAGAGTTGAGCAGCTCTCGTGTGTGACAATCGGTTGGCTATTAAAAGAGCCTTTGTGGTGGTGGGTCGTGCTGACGGTGCCCTTCAGGCCCTCTCGCCTCGGATGCGGCGGGCCAGCTGGATGTCCTTGGGCATAATGGTCACTCTCTTGGCGTGAATGGCGCACAGGTTGGTGTCCTCAAAGAGCCCCACCAGGTAGGACTCGCTGGCTTCCTGCAGGGCCATGACGGCTGAGCTCTGGAAGCGCAGGTCAGTCTTGAAGTCCTGTGCGATCTCCCGCACCAGGCGCTGGAAGGGCAGTTTGCGGATGAGCAGCTCGGTAGATTTCTGGTAGCTCCGGATCTCCCTGAGGGCCACGGTGCCCGGCCGGTAGCGGTGAGGTTTCTTGACACCGCCAGTGGCTGGGGCGCTCTTGCGGGCAGCTTTGGTTGCCAGCTGCTTGCGGGGCGCCTTGCCTCCGGTGGACTTGCGGGCGGTCTGCTTCGTACGGGCCATGGCAACCTTGCCTGAGCGACTTGCTTCCTCTCTACTGACGACGGCGCAATGGTCTGTGACGGACGCAGAACGCGCGGGCTGATGTAGACACAGCTCCGCTCCGATTGGCTGGGACAATACCAGGAAACTGGTTTGAAAAAGCCCGCCACACTCAGTGACGAGCCCGAGACAGAACGTTGGCCTGTTGAAAGGCTGGCGCGCGCGCACGCACAGACCAGGAGGGCTATGATTGGACATCCAATCTGAGGTTTTCCAGTTATTCCCAAATTCCGCTTTTGAATGACAGCGGGCGCGCGCGTGTGTGTGCGCGTGTGTGCGTGTCTTCTCTCTCTCTCTCTCTCTCTCTCTCTCTGGGGGGGGTTTATTCATTTTATTTAGGTGGCCATTTTGTATGGCACGGCAAGTGGCGGCGTGGGGCCACTTCAGAGTAGGGGTTTGTGAAGCACCCAGCAAGCAAGTACAGAAACGAAAGCGGGCAGGGCCCCGGAAAGATAAGAAAGGAGCCTCCATAGAAGTAGGTGGTTGCAGGAAAAGTTAAGAGTGGTTCTAACTAGCAACCTCCTTCTCTTGACTCCCCCACCGGACACCCGCAGAACAACCAAGCGCACCCGATGGCAAGGCTCTCGCGTTTCCGGGATCCATGAGTGGGAAAGCCACCCAGTCCTGTCTTTGATTGGAATTCTGGGACCTGTAGTGCATCTACATTTGAAACAGGGAAGAAAAATCAACAAGACCCACAATCCAGAGGGGGGTTAAGACAGGACTGGGTGGCCTTCTCACGCCTTGGCCACTGGAAACTTGAGAGTTCCGCTCATGCACTGCTTACATCTCTCTGCCTCTCTCTCACATGCTCTCTCTGTCGCTGCTTTCACCACACGGTAGCTAGGCCGGACACTACCGACTGCCTTTGGGCCAGCGGCATGGCAAAGGTGAGTCAAAGCACCGGTATCACCAGCGCACGCTCTCCCCAGTCTCGGACCCGATCGGTCGATTTAACTTTGCCTTTCTGGGACTTGTACAGCTGGTTGCATGAGGGTGGGGGGTCGGGAGGGGGGCAGGGGGTGGGGACTCCGGGGCTACAAGCGCCAGAATGCAAAGTTAAAACCGGGACTGCACCAGCATCCCCAGAATGGAATTATTATTGTTATGGTATTTATTGAGCGCGGACCAGGCTTCGAGAAGCAACGGAGCGGCGTGCTTTACAGAGAAATGCAACAACACAGATCCACAACAGAGCGCTTTACCGAGGCATGCAACAGTGCAGATGCATAACAGAGTGCTTTTCAGAGGTCAAAGCGGAACAGATGTACTGCAGGGGGTAGGATACGGAGGGGCACAGCTGTACAGGGTGGCAGGGAGGAGAGAGGCGGGCGTCGCCTAGAGAGCCGGGTGGTGCGACGTGAAGGCCTATGTATTGAGGGGGAGAGACTCCTTGAAGAGGTGCGTCTTGAATTCTTTTCTGAATTGTAGGAGCGTGTGGGTCAAGTCTGACGCCGACGGGGAGGAGGTTGCGTAGGCAGAGAAGGCTTGTTTTCTGGTCCTTTCCTTTTTGCAGTGGCAGATTTCAAGCCTGCGGGTGTCCTGTCTTCCGGTGGTGCGTTTTCTGTTGGGTTTCTCGGCGAGGTAGCTGGGTGACTTGAGGGCGACTGCCTTAAAGATGATGCAGCAAGACGTGAAGGCGATTCGTGTGTGCAGTGGGAGCCGGTGAAGGTCGATGAAGGGAGGGGTGATGTGGTACCGGCGTAGAGCCATGATGAAGCGTGTGGCTTCGTGTAGGACACTTCTCTGGGGCACAAGGGAGGGCGACAGGAGGCCTTTTCGAGGAGGGCGTTGCCCCCATCCAGGTGGGATAGGACCCAGTGCTTGAACGGTGGATCTAAAGCTGTCCGGAGGAATATTGTTGGCCTGCGAAATAACTCCTGTCCTATAACCTACTAATCCTGCCTAGACCTGCCCTGCATTAATGCCAACCAAGGACCAGAAAAATGAGCTTGATGTGACTACATTGGTGCGAGGTAGCTCCTGCCCTATATCGAATTATCCTGCTTAATATCCTCTCCTGCAACCAATCATAAACCGCAACCAGTGAAACCGGGCCCCTGAGATGCAGTGTGCTGAGCCTAAAATGAATGACCCTCTGCCCGAGCAAACATATCTTACTCGGCTCCTAGCTGTGAATCTACCTGGGAGTGCAGCTACCACGAAACACGAGAATGTAATCCTGGAACAGTGGCCCCGCCCCGTAAGAACAAAACATCCACTCCAGTCACTCACCTCTCCTATCACTATGCTCACTCTCTACTTTACACCAACGCACAATAGAGCGCAGCTATACCCCTCGATCAATTTCGGCCTTGCTGCTCACATACGTACTATACCCCACGGAAAGAACGGCCTAGCTGCACACATAAGCGTCCTACACAGGCCTAATGCTGCCAGAATGCTGTCTCTGAGACCAACCACCAGACTGGACACATTCAACTGATCTCTCAATACCACCGCACCTAAGGCTAGGATACAGCTATCATCAGGCAATCGCATCAGCTGCTCACATATTGAGTGCACCCAAGCACCCGACTCTCTCGACTGACCTTGCCTACGGTCCCCAAGGGCGTTCAACCTACACGCGCTTTGAGATCATACCAAGGATATATAGAGCGCTGTGTAAATGCCACATAACAATGACAATGTAGGATGTTGGCCAGACTGACCGGATGGCTGGAGGGAGAGAAAAGGGAGCTGGGCCGGCCTCTCCCAAGGAGAGGCCAGTAGCGAGTGGAGCCATTGCCATGCTCCTGGCTGTCTCAGGGCCCAGCAGAGGCTCCTGGCCCTCTCAGGGCCCAGCAGAGAGTGGAGCAAAGGAGGCCCGCACCTGGCTCTCTCAGGGCCCAGCAGAGAGTTGCGACCGCGCTCAGCAGAGGGTGGAGCAAGGACCGCGCTCCGGGCTGGCCCCTAGGCCCCGAACGGCCAGGTTCTATAGGCAGGAAAATGGGGCTGACCTACAGGCACTTGTAACTCAGAGTGTGCTGTGACCCCTGGCGTCTCGGGCAACAGTGCACCGGGCGACACGAGAGCCCTCGAGGCCTGCTCAGAGGCTTATGGGGATGGCTAGAGGGGTGTGTGCGTGTCCCCCGCTTGGCCTGCAGCTGGGTACTTCTGGGAGTTATCAGCATAATCCCGCCTTTCCCAGCCATCCCCACCTAGGCCGCAGTACCTTCTGCCGTTAAAAGAGGGCATCGGGGAGCTCTTTGCTTTCTCATGAGTGCCTGCGTCAGGTTACCAGAAGGGAAGAGAGATTTGGGGGGCAGGGAGGGAGGGAGGGGGCTTCCCATCTGTAAGGGTCTATGTATTCTCATGTAGGTACACTTTGACCTGAAACAAAGAGCCATCAAGTGGAATTCTAAAGTGGGCTTGGTTTCTTTTGGCGCATTGCCCCATTTACATTTAAATGGGCGCACGCACAACAGGGCTGTTGGTATTTTGGCCCACGGGACCTTGAGTGGCACTGCCGCACAGGTCCACTGCACTGGGCGGGGAAGCAGGGGGGTGGGCTGGGTTCAGCCTTCCAAGAATGCACGGTTCCGTGCGATAATATCCCCGCAAAAATGCCGGCATACAAGAATGGCGCCTTTTATTTGCGGCGCTTTTACCCCATAGAACCTGTGGGGGACACCCCCGCAACCCCCATATTTTTTTAATACCATAAAAAATGACGCCTACGCTGGGGATAATATTAGCCCGATACCGAATTCGCAACGCAAAAGAGCAGCTCGGTTGTTGATGGTGTGGGCGGCTCTTAAAAGAGCCTTTGGATATGCGCTGTGGTCGGTGTTCCTCAACCCCCGAATCCATAGAGAGTGCGTCCCTGGCGCTTCAGGGCATAGACCACATCCATGGCGGTGACCGTCTTCCTCTTGGCGTGCTCAGTGTAGGTGACGGCGTCCCGGATCACGTTTTCCAGGAAGACCTTGAGCACACCGCGGGTCTCCTCGTAGATGAGGCCGGAGATGCGCTTGACTCCGCCACGGCGGGCCAGGCGGCGGATGGCGGGCTTGGTAATGCCCTGGATGTTGTCTCGGAGCACTTTCCTGTGCCTCTTGGCGCCGCCCTTGCCGAGACCTTTCCCTCCTTTGCCGCGACCAGACATGTCCGCTTCTGCTGCTGCTCTGCTCGGCACAAGGGAGCTGGGGCTGCGTGTGTGGTGGCCGACGGGAATCGGCTGCTTATATGGACAGAGGGCGGGCCATAGGGGTGGAGGGTGGGGATCGCGCGGCAGGCGTCCGCCCCAGTGCGCACATGCGCAGCATTTCAAAATCAAAATGCCCGCGCTTTCCAGCCGTTACCCTGGCTGGCCTTTGCTGTCTCCGAACTCGGTAAAGGAGGAAAGCGCTTGATTGTCAGCCCTTTAATGTAGAAGCGTAGCTGCGCTTCTGAGACGGGGCGTGCACAAACACACACCACCCCTTCCTCCAATTAAGCCCTTTGTACTCACTCCCACCCTATCCCTCTGTGACTCACAGTGCAGTGTGCCGCATTCGCGCCCTACTTTGCTCATGCACCCAGAAAGCTGCATGGGTATCGGCAGCATGCGATCAGCCTAAAGGGGTTCTGCGCAACTTGCGATGCAGCCCCTCTTTTTGCGAAACAAACACATACTCTGTTGTAGTGTTTTTAAAAAAGTGGTGGCGCTGCTGTCAAGGTACTGAGCTCTTTGTCAGAGTGTGTGAGTGGCTCTTAAAAGAGCCTTTGTGTTTTGTTTTTGGGAGAGTGTGTAACTTGGGCTTGTTACTTGCTGGCTTTGCCCCCTGCTTTGTGGCCCTCGGTCTTCTTGGGCAGCAGCACGGCCTGGATGTTGGGCAGGACACCGCCCTGGGCAATGGTGACTTTGCCCAGCAGCTTGTTGAGCTCCTCGTCGTTGCGGATGGCGAGCTGAAGGTGTCTGGGGATGATGCGGGTCTTCTTGTTGTCCCGGGCGGCGTTGCCGGCCAGCTCGAGGATCTCAGCAGTCAGGTACTCGAGCACGGCAGCCAGATAGACGGGGGCTCCGGCTCCCACCCACTCATCGTAGTTCCCCTTCCGCAGCAGCCTGTGCACACGGCCTACTGGGAACTGCAAGCCTGCCCGGGAGGAGCGAGTCTTTGCCTTAGCACGGGCCTTCCCTCCTTGCTTTCCTCGTCCAGACATGATGCGTTAAGTGGGCGCTCGCTCGTCCAAAGGGAAAGTAATGCCCTGAGCACGGGAGGGCCGGTATATAAAGACACGGTGGAGCTCTCTCATTGGACAAAACCTAGGCTCTGTGTGAACATCCATTGGAGGGGGAGTCTACTCCTGCCAACCAATCAGAGCTCTGTGCCGGGCACTCAGACACGGAAGAGCTGCAGAACCAAACGGGCCAATGGCGAGCAGGGACTGGCAGCAGCTGATTAAGCACAGGCAGCCTACAAAAGAGAGGGGCCGGGGGCGGTTACGTACAGTGGCAGAAGCTCCGCACACCTGATCTCCTGCAGAAGTACAACACGCTCACAAGACTCCTGCGGGAACAGATCCGACAGCACCGTGGAGAAAAGTGGGAGTCAGCAACAGCCAAGCTGAAGGAGGCGGACAACTCGGTGTGGAGAATGACTCGTCCCCTGACTGGAAAGAAGGAGCCAAGCCCACCAATCCAGGGACGAACCCACCTTGCATGCAGCAACAAGGATAAGGCAGAGGTCCTTGCCGAGACACTGGAGGCTTCGTTCACCCCGAACAAGGTAAGTAGGCTCTCAGACGGAGTGGAGGAAGCCGTTGAGAAGTACCTCACAGATCACGGAACCGGGCTGGGAGCAGAAGACATCAAGGAGTGCACAAGCTCTAAGGTAGCAGGACTTGCAGAAAAGCTGGCGAACGGCAAGGCACCGGGGAGCGACGGAAAAACCAACCTGGCAATCAAGAACCTCCCACCGGCATCAATGGAACATCTCACAGAGATCTTCAATGCATGCATGAGGCTCCAGCACTTCCCGAGTTCCTGGAAAGAAGCAAGGGTCATCGTTTTTCCAAAGGCCGGCAAACCACTGAGGGATCCAGCAAACTACCGCCCCATCAGCCTGCTTTCTGGATTATCAAAGCTCCTGGAGAAGGTCCTCCTCGCTCGACTCAGCGACTTCACCTCCGAAAGAAATCTACTAGCAAAGGAACAGTTTGGATTTCGAAAGGAGCATGCAACGACTCATCAGCTACTGAGAGTGGTGGACACCATCAGCCACGGATTCAACATCAAGAAGTCCACAGGAATCGTCTTCCTGGATGTAGCCAAAGCATTCGACCGAGTCTGGCACAAGGGACTGCTGCACAAGATGATTGGCCTGGGATTTCCGAACTACCTGGTGAAGACGATTGCAAGCTACCTGGGAGGCCGCACCTTCCATGTCGCCATGCGGTCTGAGATGTCCTCTTCACATCCCATCCGAGCAGGCGTGCCACAGGGATCGAACCTCGGACCCTTCCTGTTCAACCTCTTCACCAACGACATCCCGACAAATCTCCACAAAGACGAACCTGGCGCTGTATGCAGACGATGTTGCAGTAATCTCCCAGTCTTTCAGCGAAAAGGAAGTGGCGAAGAACCTGCAAGCTTCATTGGATACCATCGCAAAGTGGTACAGCGACTGGCGGATAGAACTCAACACCAGCAAGACAACTGCAATGCTGTTCACCAGAAAGAAGATCAAGGAGCACCCACAAATCAGCCTCAACGGGGAGACCATCAAATGGGAGAGCAGCAGCCGCTACCTCGGTGTGACCCTGGACAGCAAACTCAACTGGGAAAGCCACATCGAGAATACTCAGCAGAAGGCAACAGGAAAGATGGCAGCGCTGTACCCACTCCTGAAGAGCAAGTCCATGCCCCTCCGGACAAAGATCAACGTCTACAAGGCGATCATCAGACCAACCCTGACTTATGCCTCACCAGCATGGATGACCTGCCATGAGCGACACCGGAAGAGTCTTCAGATAGTCCAGAACAACGCCCTGCGGATATCATCTGGAGCGCCAATCTTCACAAGGATAGCAGACCTTCACAGTGACCTGGACATCGAGATGTTGGATGAACATCTAGCGAAGCTGAGTAAGAACTTCTGCCAAGAACTGGATCAGAACCCGAACCCTCTGATCAGAAGACTCACTGCCACCACTGCAAACCCCTTCGACCGCTACCCGCGGCCCATCACTGCGAAGACCCAGTGAAACCAGCCCTACTGTGACAAGACCACACAGACCAAGAAGAATACAAACCCACGACTACACACTCAACCCGAGAAGATGGAGTAATGAGGCTCAAGCCTCGGTATCCAAAAAATCACCGCTGATGGATAAAAATCTATCAGCAAGAAGAAGAACAAGCGCCGGTTACGTACTCATTTCTCCCGCTCCTCACAGCGTGAACGTCCGCCGCAGACCATGCCTGAGCCAGCCAAGTCCGCCCCAGCGCCCAAGAAGGGCTCCAAGAAAGCGCTCTCCAAGCCGCCCAAGAAGGACGGGAAGAAGCGCAAGAGGTGCAGGAAGGAAAGCTATGCCATTTACATCTACAAGGTGATGAAGCAGGTGCACCCTGACACCGGCATCTCTTCCAAGGCCATGGGCATCATGAACTCGTTTGTCAATGACATCTTCGAGCGCATCGCCGGGGAAGCCTCCCGCCTGGCTCACTACAACAAGCGCAGCACCATCACCTCCAGGGAGATCCAGACCGAAGTGCGACTCCTGCTGCCAGGCGAGCTGGCCAAGCACGCTGTGTCCGAGGGCACCAAGGCCGTCACCAAGTACACCAGCGCCAAGTGAGGCCACAGCTCCCAGCACCAAAAAGAAAAAACCCAAAGGCTCTTTTAAGAGCCGCTCACCACCTCCACTCAAGAGCTCGCATGCTTTGCCTAGCTAGCCCTGCTTTATTCCATCGCCCGGAAAACATAAGGGCAATGATCTCCAATAGGGACCTCGGGGTCGGCGCAAGGAGTCGCGCACCCTACTTGACACGTTCGCTGGGCCGGGAGGGGGAAAACTCTGGGGGCACAGCTAAATGCACAGTACAGGCGATGTAAGGCAGCACTGCCAGGGAAGCGCTCATGGGCGGCGGGCGGAGAACCGACCATTAGCACACAGCGCTTAGAAGCGGTTGGATTCCAGCATCAGGGCAGGCGTTATAGAAACGTGTGTGTGTGTGTGGGGCGGTGGGGGGGTTTGTTAAGAGCTGGCTGTGCTCTGGCTAAAAGGCACGCAAGCCATCACATAAAATCCTACCGCCACAAGCGCACGAGTTGAAAGCAACCCGAAGGCGAGGTAAACTGGTCGCCAAAGCGCCCAGACAGGCATTTTTTGGGAATGGGGTGCTGCGTCGACTTGGACGCCAGCTGCAGCGCGTTTCGTTCAACACCTGCCAAGACAGGCAGGGGCAATTGGAGCGTTCGCATGATTGCCTTGGGTTTGAGAGAAGGCCATGCCGCCTGTGGGGTGAAGAGAGGCGCCACAAGAGGCAGAGTTGAGCAGCTCTCGTGTGTGACAATGTGTTGGCTCTTAAAAGAGCCTTTGTGGTGGTGGGTCGTGCTGACGGTGCCCCTCAGGCCCTCTCGCCTCGGATGCGGCGGGCCAGCTGGATGTCCTTGGGCATAATGGTCACTCTCTTGGCGTGAATGGCGCACAGGTTGGTGTCCTCAAAGAGCCCCACCAGGTAGGACTCGCTGGCTTCCTGCAGGGCCATGACGGCTGAGCTCTGGAAGCGCAGGTCAGTCTTGAAGTCCTGTGCGATCTCCCGCACCAGGCGCTGGAAGGGCAGTTTGCGGATGAGCAGCTCGGTAGATTTCTGGTAGCTCCGGATCTCCCTGAGGGCCACGGTGCCCGGCCGGTAGCGGTGAGGTTTCTTGACACCGCCAGTGGCTGGGGCGCTCTTGCGGGCAGCTTTGGTGGCCAGCTGCTTGCGGGGCGCCTTGCCTCCGGTGGACTTGCGGGCGGTCTGCTTCGTACGGGCCATGGCAACCTTGCCTGCGCAACTTGCTTCCTCTCTACTGACGACGGCGCAATGGTCTGTGACGGACGCAGAACGCGCGGGCTGATGTAGACACAGCTCCGCTCCGATTGGCTGGGACAATACCAGGAAACTGGTTTGAAAAAGCCCGCCACACTCAGTGACGAGCCCGAGGCAGAACGTTGGCCTGTTGAAAGGCTGGCGCGCGCGCACGCACAGACCAGGAGGGCTATGATTGGACATCCAATCTGAGGTTTTCCAGTTATTCCCAAATTCCGCTTTTGAATGACAGCGGGCGCGCGCGTGTGTGTGCGCGTGTGTGCGTGTCTTCTCTCTCTCTCTCTCTCTCTCTCTCTCTCTCTGGGGGGGGTTTATTCATTTTATTTAGGTGGCCATTTTGTATGGCACGGCAAGTGGCGGCGTGGGGCCACTTCAGAGTAGGGGTTTGTGAAGCACCCAGCAAGCAAGTACAGAAACGAAAGCGGGCAGGGCCCCGGAAAGATAAGAAAGGAGCCTCCATAGAAGTAGGTGGTTGCAGGAAAAGTTAAGAGTGGTTCTAACTAGCAACCTCCTTCTCTTGACTCCCCCACCGGACACCCGCAGAACAACCAAGCGCACCCGATGGCAAGGCTCTCGCGTTTCCGGGGTCCATGAGTGGGAAAGCCACCCAGTCCTGTCTTTGATTGGAATTCTGGGACCTGTAGTGCATCTACATTTGAAACAGGGAAGAAAAATCAACAAGACCCACAATCCAGAGGGGGGTTAAGACAGGACTGGGTGGCCTTCTCACGCCTTGGCCACTGGAAACTTGAGAGTTCCGCTCATGCACTGCTTACATCTCTCTGCCTCTCTCTCACATGCTCTCTCTGTCGCTGCTTTCACCACACGGTAGCTAGGCCGGACACTACCGACTGCCTTTGGGCCAGCGGCATGGCAAAGGTGAGTCAAAGCACCGGTATCACCAGCGCACGCTCTCCCCAGTCTCGGACCCGATCGGTCGATTTAACTTTGCCTTTCTGGGACTTGTACAGCTGGTTGCATGAGGGTGGGGGGTCGGGAGGGGGGCAGGGGGTGGGGACTCCGGGGCTACAAGCGCCAGAATGCAAAGTTAAAACCGGGACTGCACCAGCATCCCCAGAATGGAATTATTATTGTTATGGTATTTATTGAGCGCGGACCAGGCTTCGAGAAGCAACGGAGCGGCGTGCTTTACAGAGAAATGCAACAACACAGATCCACAACAGAGCGCTTTACCGAGGCATGCAAAAGTGCAGATGCATAACAGAGTGCTTTTCAGAGGTCAAAGCGGAACAGATGTACTGCAGGGGGTAGGATACGGAGGGGCACAGCTGTACAGGGTGGCAGGGAGGAGAGAGGCGGGCGTCGCCCAGAGAGCCGGGTGGTGCGACGTGAAGGCCTAGGTATTGAGGGGGAGAGACTCCTTGAAGAGGTGCGTCTTGAATTCTTTTCTGAATTGTAGGAGCGTGTGGGTCAAGTCTGACGCCGACGGGGAGGAGGTTGCGTAGGCAGAGAAGGCTTGTTTTCTGGTCCTTTCCTTTTTGCAGTGGCAGATTTCAAGCCTGCGGGTGTCCTGTCTTCCGGTGGTGCGTTTTCTGTTGGGTTTCTCGGCGAGGTAGCTGGGTGACTTGAGGGCGACTGCCTTATAGATGATGCGGCAAGACGTGAAGGTGATTCGTGTGTGCAGTGGGAGCCGGTGAAGGTCGATGAAGGGAGGGGTGATGTGGTACCGGCGTAGAGCCATGATGAAGCGTGTGGCTTCGTGTAGGACACTTCTCTGGGGCACAAGGGAGGGCGACGGGAGGCCTTTTCGAGGAGGGCGTTGCCCCCATCCAGGTGGGATAGGACCCAGTGCTTGAACGGTGGATCTAAAGCTGTCCGGAGGAATATTGTTGGCCTGCGAAATAACTCCTGTCCTATAACCTACTAATCCTGCCTAGACCTGCCCTGCATTAATGCCAACCAAGGACCAGAAAAATGAGCTTGATGTGACTACATTGGTGCGAGGTAGCTCCTGCCCTATATCGAATTATCCTGCTTAATATCCTCTCCTGCAACCAATCATAAACCGCAACCAGTGAAACCGGGCCCCTGAGATGCAGTGTGCTGAGCCTAAAATGAATGACCCTCTGCCCGAGCAAACATATCTTACTCGGCTCCTAGCTGTGAATCTACCTGGGAGTGCAGCTACCACGAAACACGAGAATGTAATCCTGGAACAGTGGCCCCGCCCCGTAAGAACAAAACATCCACTCCAGTCACTCACCTCTCCTATCACTATGCTCACTCTCTACTTTACACCAACGCACAATAGAGCGCAGCTATACCCCTCGATCAATTTCGGCCTTGCTGCTCACATACGTACTATACCCCACGGAAAGAACGGCCTAGCTGCACACATAAGCGTCCTACACAGGCCTAATGCTGCCAGAATGCTGTCTCTGAGACCAACCACCAGACTGGACACATTCAACTGATCTCTCAATACCACCGCACCTAATGCTAGGATGCAGCTACCATCAGGCAATCGCATCAGCTGCTCACATATTGAGTGCACCCAAGCACCCGACTCTCTCGACTGACCTTGCCTACGGTCCCCAAGGGCGTTCAACCTACACGCGCTTTGAGATCATACCAAGGATATATAGAGCGCTGTGTAAATGCCACATAACAATGACAATGTAGGATGTTGGCCAGACTGACCGGATGGCTGGAGGGAGAGAAAAGGGAGCTGGGCCGGCCTCCCACAAGGAGAGGCCAGTAGCGAGTGGAGCCATTGCCATGCTCCTGGCTGTCTCAGGGCCCAGCAGAGGCTCCTGGCCCTCTCAGGGCCCAGCAGAGAGTGGAGCAAAGGAGGCCCGCACCTGGCTCTCTCAGGGCCCAGCAGAGAGTTGCGACCGCGCTCAGCAGAGGGTGGAGCAAGGACCGCGCTCCGGGCTGGCCCCTAGGCCCCGAACGGCCAGGTTCTATAGGCAGGAAAATGGGGCTGACCTACAGGCACTTGTAACTCAGAGTGTGCTGTGACCCCTGGCGTCTCGGGCAACAGTGCACCGGGCGACACGAGAGCCCTCGAGGCCTGCCCAGAGGCTTATGGGGATGGCTAGAGGGGTGTGTGCGTGTCCCCCGCTTGGCCCGCAGCTGGGTACTTCTGGGAGTTATCAGCATAATCCCGCCTTTCCCAGCCATCCCCACCTAGGCCGCAGTACCTTCTGCCGTTAAAAGAGGGCATCGGGGAGCTCTTTGCTTTCTCATGAGTGCCTGCGTCAGGTTACCAGAAGGGAAGAGAGATTTGGGGGGCAGGGAGGGAGGGAGGGGGCGTC
Organism: Ambystoma mexicanum; assembly: GCF_040938575.1. NCBI lineage: Eukaryota > Metazoa > Chordata > Amphibia > Caudata > Ambystomatidae > Ambystoma > Ambystoma mexicanum. The sequence goes on from NC_090925.1 coordinate 784,272,923, forward strand.
CCATCTGTAAGGGTCTATGTATTCTCATGTAGGTACACTTTGACCTGAAACAAAGAGCCATCAAGTGGAATTCTAAAGTGGGCTTGGTTTCTTTTGGCGCATTGCCCCATTTACATTTAAATGGGCGCACGCACAACAGGGCTGTTGGTATTTTGGCCCACGGGACCTTGAGTGGCACTGCCGCACAGGTCCACTGCACTGGGCGGGGAAGCAGGGGGGTGGGCTGGGTTCAGCCTTCCAAGAATGCACGGTTCCGTGCGATAATATCCCCGCAAAAATGCCGGCATACAAGAATGGCGCCTTTTATTTGCGGCGCTTTTACCCCATAGAACCTGTGGGGGACACCCCCGCAACCCCCATATTTTTTTAATACCATAAAAAATGTCGCCTACGCTGGGGAAAATATTAGCCCGATACCGAATTCGCAGCGCAAAAGAGCAGCTCTGTTGTTGATGGTGTGGGCGGCTCTTAAAAGAGCCTTTGGATATGCGCTGTGGTCGGTGTTCCTCAACCCCCGAATCCATAGAGAGTGCGTCCCTGGCGCTTCAGGGCATAGACCACATCCATGGCGGTGACCGTCTTCCTCTTGGCGTGCTCAGTGTAGGTGACGGCGTCCCGGATCACGTTTTCCAGGAAGACCTTGAGCACACCGCGGGTCTCCTCGTAGATGAGGCCGGAGATGCGCTTGACTCCGCCACGGCGGGCCAGGCGGCGGATGGCGGGCTTGGTAATGCCCTGGATGTTGTCTCGGAGCACTTTCCTGTGCCTCTTGGCGCCGCCCTTGCCGAGACCTTTCCCTCCTTTGCCGCGACCAGACATGTCCGCTTCTGCTGCTGCTCTGCTCGGCACAAGGGAGCTGGGGCTGCGTGTGTGGTGGCCGACGGGAATCGGCTGCTTATATGGACAGAGGGCGGGCCATGGGGGTGGAGGGTGGGGATCGCGCGGCAGGCGTCCGCCCCAGTGCGCACATGCGCAGCATTTCAAAATCAAAATGCCCGCGCTTTCCAGCCGTTACCCCGGCTGGCCTTTGCTGTCTCCGAACTCGGTAAAGGAGGAAAGCGCTTGATTGTCAGCCCTTTAATGTAGAAGCGTAGCTGCGCTTCTGAGACGGGGCGTGCACGAACACACACCACCCCTTCCTCCAATTAAGCCCTTTGTACTCACTCCCACCCTATCCCTCTGTGACTCACAGTGCAGTGTGCCGCATTCGCGCCCTACTTTGCTCATGCACCCAGAAAGCTGCATGGGTATCGGCAGCATGCGATCAGCCTAAAGGGGTTCTGCGCAACTTGCGATGCAGCCCCTCTTTTTGCGAAACAAACACATACTCTGTTGTAGTGTTTTTAAAAAAGTGGTGGCGCTGCTGTCAAGGTACTGAGCTCTTTGTCAGAGTGTGTGAGTGGCTCTTAAAAGAGCCTTTGTGTTTTGTTTTTGGGAGAGTGTGTAACTTGGGCTTGTTACTTGCTGGCTTTGCCCCCTGCTTTGTGGCCCTCGGTCTTCTTGGGCAGCAGCACGGCCTGGATGTTGGGCAGGACACCGCCCTGGGCAATGGTGACTTTGCCCAGCAGCTTGTTGAGCTCCTCGTCGTTGCGGATGGCGAGCTGAAGGTGTCTGGGGATGATGCGGGTCTTCTTGTTGTCCCGGGCGGCGTTGCCGGCGAGCTCGAGGATCTCAGCAGTCAGGTACTCGAGCACGGCAGCCAGATAGACGGGGGCTCCGGCTCCCACCCACTCACCGTAGTTCCCCTTCCGCAGCAGCCTGTGCACACGGCCTACTGGGAACTGCAAGCCTGCCCGGGAGGAGCGAGTCTTTGCCTTAGCACGGGCCTTCCCTCCTTGCTTTCCTCGTCCAGACATGATGCGTTAAGTGGGCGCTCGCTCGTCCAAAGGGAAAGTAATGCCCTGAGCACGGGAGGGCCGGTATATAAAGACACGGTGGAGCTCTCTCATTGGACAAAACCTAGGCTCTGTGTGAACATCCATTGGAGGGGGAGTCTACTCCTGCCAACCAATCAGAGCTCTGTGCCGGGCACTCAGACACGGAAGAGCTGCAGAACCAAACGGGCCAATGGCGAGCAGGGACTGGCAGCAGCTGATTAAGCACAGGCAGCCTACAAAAGAGAGGGGCCGGGGGCGGTTACGTACAGTGGCAGAAGCTCCGCACACCTGATCTCCTGCAGAAGTACAACACGCTCACAAGACTCCTGCGGGAACAGATCCGACAGCACCGTGGAGAAAAGTGGGAGTCAGCAACAGCCAAGCTGAAGGAGGCGGACAACTCGGTGTGGAGAATGACTCGTCGCCTGACTGGAAAGAAGGAGCCAAGCCCACCAATCCAGGGACGAACCCACCTTGCATGCAGCAACAAGGATAAGGCAGAGGTCCTTGCCGAGACACTGGAGGCTTTGTTCACCCCGAACAAGGTAAGTAGGCGCTCAGACGGAGTGGAGGAAGCCGTTGAGAAGTACCTCACAGATCACGGAACCGGGCTGGGAGCAGAAGACATCAAGGAGTGCACAAGCTCTGAGGTAGCAGGACTTGCAGAAAAGCTGGCGAACGGCAAGGCACCGGGGAGCGACGGAAAAACCAACCTGGCAATCAAGAACCTCCCACCGGCATCAATGGAACATCTCACAGAGATCTTCAATGCATGCATGAGGCTCCAGCACTTCCCGAGTTCCTGGAAAGAAGCAAGGGTCATTGTTTTTCCAAAGGCCGGCAAACCACTGAGGGATCCAGCAAACTACCGCCCCATCAGCCTGCTTTCTGGATTATCAAAGCTCCTGGAGAAGGTCCTCCTCGCTCGACTCAGCGACTTCACCTCCGAAAGAAATCTACTAGCAAAGGAACAGTTTGGATTTCGAAAGGAGCATGCAAAACTCATCAGCTACTGAGTGGTGGACACCATCAGCCACGGATTCAACATCAAGAAGTCCACAGGAATCGTCTTCCTGGATGTAGCCAAAGCATTCGACCGAGTCTGGCACAAGGGACTGCTGCACAAGATGATTGGCCTGGGATTTCCGAACTACCTGGTGAAGACGATTGCAAGCTACCTGGGAGGCCGCACCTTCCATGTCGCCATGCGGTCTGAGATGTCCTCTTCACATCCCATCCGAGCAGACGTGCCACAGGGATCGAACCTCGGACCCTTCCTGTTCAACCTCTTCACCAACGACATCCCGACAAATCTCCACAAGACGAACCTGGCGCTGTATGCAGACGATGTTGCAGTAATCTCCCAGTCTTTCAGCGAAAAGGAAGTGGCGAAGAACCTGCAAGCTTCATTGGATACCATCGCAAAGTGGTACAGCGACTGGCGGATAGAACTCAACACCAGCAAGACAACTTCAATGCTGTTCACCAGAAAGAAGATCAAGGAGCACCCACAAATCAGCCTCAACGGGGAGACCATCAAATGGGAGAGCAGCAGCCGCTACCTCGGTGTGACCCTGGACAGCAAACGCAACTGGGAAAGCCACATCGAGAATACTCAGCAGAAGGCAACAGGAAAGATGGCAGCGCTGTACCCACTCCTGAAGAGCAAGTCCATGCCCCTCCGGACAAAGATCAACGTCTACAAGGCGATCATCAGACCAACCCTGACTTATGCCTCACCAGCATGGATGACCTGCCATGAGCGACACCGGAAGAGTCTTCAGATAGTCCAGAACAACGCCCTGCGGATATCATCTGGAGCGCCAATCTTCACAAGGATAGCAGACCTTCACAGAGACCTGGACATCGAGATGTTGGATGAACATCTAGCGAAGCTGAGTAAGAACTTCTGCCAAGAACTGGATCAGAACCCGAACCCTCTGATCAGAAGACTCACTGCCACCACTGCAAACCCCTTCGACCGCTACCCGCGGCCCATCACTGCGAAGACCCAGTGAAACCAGCCCTACTGTGACAAGACCACACAGACCAAGAAGAATACAAACCCACGACTACACACTCAACCCGAGAAGATGGAGTAATGAGGCTCAAGCCTCGGTATCCAAAAAATCACCGCTGATGGATACAAATCTATCAGCAAGAAGAACAAGCGCCGGTTACGTACTCATTTCTCCCGCTCCTCACAGCGTGAACGTCCGCCGCAGACCATGCCTGAGCCAGCCAAGTCCGCCCCAGCGCCCAAGAAGGGCTCCAAGAAAGCGCTCTCCAAGCCGCCCAAGAAGGACGGGAAGAAGCGCAAGAGGTGCAGGAAGGAAAGCTATGCCATTTACATCTACAAGGTGATGAAGCAGGTGCACCCTGACACCGGCATCTCTTCCAAGGCCATGGGCATCATGAACTCGTTTGTCAATGACATCTTCGAGCGCATCGCCGGGGAAGCCTCCCGCCTGGCTCACTACAACAAGCGCAGCACCATCACCTCCAGGGAGATCCAGATCGCAGTGCGACTCCTGCTGCCAGGCGAGCTGGCCAAGCACGCTGTGTCCGAGGGCACCAAGGCCGTCACCAAGTACACCAGCGCCAAGTGAGGCCACAGCTCCCAGCACCAAAAAGAAAAAACCCAAAGGCTCTTTTAAGAGCCGCTCACCACCTCCACTCAAGAGCTCGCATGCTTTGCCTAGCTAGCCCTGCTTTATTCCATCGCCCGGAAAACATAAGGGCAATGATCTCCAATAGGGACCTCGGGGTCGGCGCAAGGAGTCGCGCACCCTACTTGACACGTTCGCTGGGCCGGGAGGGGGAAAACTCTGGGGGCACAGCTAAATGCACAGTACAGGCGATGTAAGGCAGCACTGCCAGGGAAGCGCTCAGAGGCGGCGGGCGGAGAACCGACCATTAGCACACAGCGCTTAGAAGCGGTTGCATTCCAGCATCAGGGCAGGCGTTATAGAAACGTGTGTGTGTGTGTGGGGCGGTGGGGGGGTTTAAGAGCTGGCTGTGCTCTGGCTAAAAGGCACGCAAGCCATCACATAAAATCCTACCGCCACAAGCGCACGAGTTGAAAGCAACCCGAAGGCGAGGTAAACTGGTCGCCAAAGCGCCTAGACAGGCATTTTTTGGGAATGGGGTGCTGCGTCGACTTGGACGCCAGCTGCAGCGCGTTTCGTTCAACACCTGCCAAGACAATTGGAGCGTTCGCATGATTGCCTTGGGTTTGAGAGAAGGCCATGCCGCCTGTGGGGTGAAGAGAGGCGCCACAAGAGGCAGAGTTGAGCAGCTCTCGTGTGTGACAATCGGTTGGCTATTAAAAGAGCCTTTGTGGTGGTGGGTCGTGCTGACGGTGCCCTTCAGGCCCTCTCGCCTCGGATGCGGCGGGCCAGCTGGATGTCCTTGGGCATAATGGTCACTCTCTTGGCGTGAATGGCGCACAGGTTGGTGTCCTCAAAGAGCCCCACCAGGTAGGACTCGCTGGCTTCCTGCAGGGCCATGACGGCTGAGCTCTGGAAGCGCAGGTCAGTCTTGAAGTCCTGTGCGATCTCCCGCACCAGGCGCTGGAAGGGCAGTTTGCGGATGAGCAGCTCGGTAGATTTCTGGTAGCTCCGGATCTCCCTGAGGGCCACGGTGCCCGGCCGGTAGCGGTGAGGTTTCTTGACACCGCCAGTGGCTGGGGCGCTCTTGCGGGCAGCTTTGGTTGCCAGCTGCTTGCGGGGCGCCTTGCCTCCGGTGGACTTGCGGGCGGTCTGCTTCGTACGGGCCATGGCAACCTTGCCTGAGCGACTTGCTTCCTCTCTACTGACGACGGCGCAATGGTCTGTGACGGACGCAGAACGCGCGGGCTGATGTAGACACAGCTCCGCTCCGATTGGCTGGGACAATACCAGGAAACTGGTTTGAAAAAGCCCGCCACACTCAGTGACGAGCCCGAGACAGAACGTTGGCCTGTTGAAAGGCTGGCGCGCGCGCACGCACAGACCAGGAGGGCTATGATTGGACATCCAATCTGAGGTTTTCCAGTTATTCCCAAATTCCGCTTTTGAATGACAGCGGGCGCGCGCGTGTGTGTGCGCGTGTGTGCGTGTCTTCTCTCTCTCTCTCTCTCTCTCTCTCTGGGGGGGGTTTATTCATTTTATTTAGGTGGCCATTTTGTATGGCACGGCAAGTGGCGGCGTGGGGCCACTTCAGAGTAGGGGTTTGTGAAGCACCCAGCAAGCAAGTACAGAAACGAAAGCGGGCAGGGCCCCGGAAAGATAAGAAAGGAGCCTCCATAGAAGTAGGTGGTTGCAGGAAAAGTTAAGAGTGGTTCTAACTAGCAACCTCCTTCTCTTGACTCCCCCACCGGACACCCGCAGAACAACCAAGCGCACCCGATGGCAAGGCTCTCGCGTTTCCGGGATCCATGAGTGGGAAAGCCACCCAGTCCTGTCTTTGATTGGAATTCTGGGACCTGTAGTGCATCTACATTTGAAACAGGGAAGAAAAATCAACAAGACCCACAATCCAGAGGGGGGTTAAGACAGGACTGGGTGGCCTTCTCACGCCTTGGCCACTGGAAACTTGAGAGTTCCGCTCATGCACTGCTTACATCTCTCTGCCTCTCTCTCACATGCTCTCTCTGTCGCTGCTTTCACCACACGGTAGCTAGGCCGGACACTACCGACTGCCTTTGGGCCAGCGGCATGGCAAAGGTGAGTCAAAGCACCGGTATCACCAGCGCACGCTCTCCCCAGTCTCGGACCCGATCGGTCGATTTAACTTTGCCTTTCTGGGACTTGTACAGCTGGTTGCATGAGGGTGGGGGGTCGGGAGGGGGGCAGGGGGTGGGGACTCCGGGGCTACAAGCGCCAGAATGCAAAGTTAAAACCGGGACTGCACCAGCATCCCCAGAATGGAATTATTATTGTTATGGTATTTATTGAGCGCGGACCAGGCTTCGAGAAGCAACGGAGCGGCGTGCTTTACAGAGAAATGCAACAACACAGATCCACAACAGAGCGCTTTACCGAGGCATGCAACAGTGCAGATGCATAACAGAGTGCTTTTCAGAGGTCAAAGCGGAACAGATGTACTGCAGGGGGTAGGATACGGAGGGGCACAGCTGTACAGGGTGGCAGGGAGGAGAGAGGCGGGCGTCGCCTAGAGAGCCGGGTGGTGCGACGTGAAGGCCTATGTATTGAGGGGGAGAGACTCCTTGAAGAGGTGCGTCTTGAATTCTTTTCTGAATTGTAGGAGCGTGTGGGTCAAGTCTGACGCCGACGGGGAGGAGGTTGCGTAGGCAGAGAAGGCTTGTTTTCTGGTCCTTTCCTTTTTGCAGTGGCAGATTTCAAGCCTGCGGGTGTCCTGTCTTCCGGTGGTGCGTTTTCTGTTGGGTTTCTCGGCGAGGTAGCTGGGTGACTTGAGGGCGACTGCCTTAAAGATGATGCAGCAAGACGTGAAGGCGATTCGTGTGTGCAGTGGGAGCCGGTGAAGGTCGATGAAGGGAGGGGTGATGTGGTACCGGCGTAGAGCCATGATGAAGCGTGTGGCTTCGTGTAGGACACTTCTCTGGGGCACAAGGGAGGGCGACAGGAGGCCTTTTCGAGGAGGGCGTTGCCCCCATCCAGGTGGGATAGGACCCAGTGCTTGAACGGTGGATCTAAAGCTGTCCGGAGGAATATTGTTGGCCTGCGAAATAACTCCTGTCCTATAACCTACTAATCCTGCCTAGACCTGCCCTGCATTAATGCCAACCAAGGACCAGAAAAATGAGCTTGATGTGACTACATTGGTGCGAGGTAGCTCCTGCCCTATATCGAATTATCCTGCTTAATATCCTCTCCTGCAACCAATCATAAACCGCAACCAGTGAAACCGGGCCCCTGAGATGCAGTGTGCTGAGCCTAAAATGAATGACCCTCTGCCCGAGCAAACATATCTTACTCGGCTCCTAGCTGTGAATCTACCTGGGAGTGCAGCTACCACGAAACACGAGAATGTAATCCTGGAACAGTGGCCCCGCCCCGTAAGAACAAAACATCCACTCCAGTCACTCACCTCTCCTATCACTATGCTCACTCTCTACTTTACACCAACGCACAATAGAGCGCAGCTATACCCCTCGATCAATTTCGGCCTTGCTGCTCACATACGTACTATACCCCACGGAAAGAACGGCCTAGCTGCACACATAAGCGTCCTACACAGGCCTAATGCTGCCAGAATGCTGTCTCTGAGACCAACCACCAGACTGGACACATTCAACTGATCTCTCAATACCACCGCACCTAAGGCTAGGATGCAGCTATCATCAGGCAATCGCATCAGCTGCTCACATATTGAGTGCACCCAAGCACCCGACTCTCTCGACTGACCTTGCCTACGGTCCCCAAGGGCGTTCAACCTACACGCGCTTTGAGATCATACCAAGGATATATAGAGCGCTGTGTAAATGCCACATAACAATGACAATGTAGGATGTTGGCCAGACTGACCGGATGGCTGGAGGGAGAGAAAAGGGAGCTGGGCCGGCCTCTCCCAAGGAGAGGCCAGTAGCGAGTGGAGCCATTGCCATGCTCCTGGCTGTCTCAGGGCCCAGCAGAGGCTCCTGGCCCTCTCAGGGCCCAGCAGAGAGTGGAGCAAAGGAGGCCCGCACCTGGCTCTCTCAGGGCCCAGCAGAGAGTTGCGACCGCGCTCAGCAGAGGGTGGAGCAAGGACCGCGCTCCGGGCTGGCCCCTAGGCCCCGAACGGCCAGGTTCTATAGGCAGGAAAATGGGGCTGACCTACAGGCACTTGTAACTCAGAGTGTGCTGTGACCCCTGGCGTCTCGGGCAACAGTGCACCGGGCGACACGAGAGCCCTCGAGGCCTGCTCAGAGGCTTATGGGGATGGCTAGAGGGGTGTGTGCGTGTCCCCCGCTTGGCCTGCAGCTGGGTACTTCTGGGAGTTATCAGCATAATCCCGCCTTTCCCAGCCATCCCCACCTAGGCCGCAGTACCTTCTGCCGTTAAAAGAGGGCATCGGGGAGCTCTTTGCTTTCTCATGAGTGCCTGCGTCAGGTTACCAGAAGGGAAGAGAGATTTGGGGGGCAGGGAGGGAGGGAGGGGGCTTCCCATCTGTAAGGGTCTATGTATTCTCATGTAGGTACACTTTGACCTGAAACAAAGAGCCATCAAGTGGAATTCTAAAGTGGGCTTGGTTTCTTTTGGCGCATTGCCCCATTTACATTTAAATGGGCGCACGCACAACAGGGCTGTTGGTATTTTGGCCCACGGGACCTTGAGTGGCACTGCCGCACAGGTCCACTGCACTGGGCGGGGAAGCAGGGGGGTGGGCTGGGTTCAGCCTTCCAAGAATGCACGGTTCCGTGCGATAATATCCCCGCAAAAATGCCGGCATACAAGAATGGCGCCTTTTATTTGCGGCGCTTTTACCCCATAGAACCTGTGGGGGACACCCCCGCAACCCCCATATTTTTTTAATACCATAAAAAATGACGCCTACGCTGGGGATAATATTAGCCCGATACCGAATTCGCAACGCAAAAGAGCAGCTCGGTTGTTGATGGTGTGGGCGGCTCTTAAAAGAGCCTTTGGATATGCGCTGTGGTCGGTGTTCCTCAACCCCCGAATCCATAGAGAGTGCGTCCCTGGCGCTTCAGGGCATAGACCACATCCATGGCGGTGACCGTCTTCCTCTTGGCGTGCTCAGTGTAGGTGACGGCGTCCCGGATCACGTTTTCCAGGAAGACCTTGAGCACACCGCGGGTCTCCTCGTAGATGAGGCCGGAGATGCGCTTGACTCCGCCACGGCGGGCCAGGCGGCGGATGGCGGGCTTGGTAATGCCCTGGATGTTGTCTCGGAGCACTTTCCTGTGCCTCTTGGCGCCGCCCTTGCCGAGACCTTTCCCTCCTTTGCCGCGACCAGACATGTCCGCTTCTGCTGCTGCTCTGCTCGGCACAAGGGAGCTGGGGCTGCGTGTGTGGTGGCCGACGGGAATCGGCTGCTTATATGGACAGAGGGCGGGCCATAGGGGTGGAGGGTGGGGATCGCGCGGCAGGCGTCCGCCCCAGTGCGCACATGCGCAGCATTTCAAAATCAAAATGCCCGCGCTTTCCAGCCGTTACCCTGGCTGGCCTTTGCTGTCTCCGAACTCGGTAAAGGAGGAAAGCGCTTGATTGTCAGCCCTTTAATGTAGAAGCGTAGCTGCGCTTCTGAGACGGGGCGTGCACAAACACACACCACCCCTTCCTCCAATTAAGCCCTTTGTACTCACTCCCACCCTATCCCTCTGTGACTCACAGTGCAGTGTGCCGCATTCGCGCCCTACTTTGCTCATGCACCCAGAAAGCTGCATGGGTATCGGCAGCATGCGATCAGCCTAAAGGGGTTCTGGGCAACTTGCGATGCAGCCCCTCTTTTTGCGAAACAAACACATACTCTGTTGTAGTGTTTTTAAAAAAGTGGTGGCGCTGCTGTCAAGGTACTGAGCTCTTTGTCAGAGTGTGTGAGTGGCTCTTAAAAGAGCCTTTGTGTTTTGTTTTTGGGAGAGTGTGTAACTTGGGCTTGTTACTTGCTGGCTTTGCCCCCTGCTTTGTGGCCCTCGGTCTTCTTGGGCAGCAGCACGGCCTGGATGTTGGGCAGGACACCGCCCTGGGCAATGGTGACTTTGCCCAGCAGCTTGTTGAGCTCCTCGTCGTTGCGGATGGCGAGCTGAAGGTGTCTGGGGATGATGCGGGTCTTCTTGTTGTCCCGGGCGGCGTTGCCGGCCAGCTCGAGGATCTCAGCAGTCAGGTACTCGAGCACGGCAGCCAGATAGACGGGGGCTCCGGCTCCCACCCACTCATCGTAGTTCCCCTTCCGCAGCAGCCTGTGCACACGGCCTACTGGGAACTGCAAGCCTGCCCGGGAGGAGCGAGTCTTTGCCTTAGCACGGGCCTTCCCTCCTTGCTTTCCTCGTCCAGACATGATGCGTTAAGTGGGCGCTCGCTCGTCCAAAGGGAAAGTAATGCCCTGAGCACGGGAGGGCCGGTATATAAAGACACGGTGGAGCTCTCTCATTGGACAAAACCTAGGCTCTGTGTGAACATCCATTGGAGGGGGAGTCTACTCCTGCCAACCAATCAGAGCTCTGTGCCGGGCACTCAGACACGGAAGAGCTGCAGAACCAAACGGGCCAATGGCGAGCAGGGACTGGCAGCAGCTGATTAAGCACAGGCAGCCTACAAAAGAGAGGGGCCGGGGGCGGTTACGTACAGTGGCAGAAGCTCCGCACACCTGATCTCCTGCAGAAGTACAACACGCTCACAAGACTCCTGCGGGAACAGATCCGACAGCACCGTGGAGAAAAGTGGGAGTCAGCAACAGCCAAGCTGAAGGAGGCGGACAACTCGGTGTGGAGAATGACTCGTCCCCTGACTGGAAAGAAGGAGCCAAGCCCACCAATCCAGGGACGAACCCACCTTGCATGCAGCAACAAGGATAAGGCAGAGGTCCTTGCCGAGACACTGGAGGCTTCGTTCACCCCGAACAAGGTAAGTAGGCTCTCAGACGGAGTGGAGGAAGCCGTTGAGAAGTACCTCACAGATCACGGAACCGGGCTGGGAGCAGAAGACATCAAGGAGTGCACAAGCTCTGAGGTAGCAGGACTTGCAGAAAAGCTGGCGAACGGCAAGGCACCGGGGAGCGACGGAAAAACCAACCTGGCAATCAAGAACCTCCCACCGGCATCAATGGAACATCTCACAGAGATCTTCAATGCATGCATGAGGCTCCAGCACTTCCCGAGTTCCTGGAAAGAAGCAAGGGTCATCGTTTTTCCAAAGGCCGGCAAACCACTGAGGGATCCAGCAAACTACCGCCCCATCAGCCTGCTTTCTGGATTATCAAAGCTCCTGGAGAAGGTCCTCCTCGCTCGACTCAGCGACTTCACCTCCGAAAGAAATCTACTAGCAAAGGAACAGTTTGGATTTCGAAAGGAGCATGCAACGACTCATCAGCTACTGAGAGTGGTGGACACCATCAGCCACGGATTCAACATCAAGAAGTCCACAGGAATCGTCTTCCTGGATGTAGCCAAAGCATTCGACCGAGTCTGGCACAAGGGACTGCTGCACAAGATGATTGGCCTGGGATTTCCGAACTACCTGGTGAAGACGATTGCAAGCTACCTGGGAGGCCGCACCTTCCATGTCGCCATGCGGTCTGAGATGTCCTCTTCACATCCCATCCGAGCAGGCGTGCCACAGGGATCGAACCTCGGACCCTTCCTGTTCAACCTCTTCACCAACGACATCCCGACAAATCTCCACAAAGACGAACCTGGCGCTGTATGCAGACGATGTTGCAGTAATCTCCCAGTCTTTCAGCGAAAAGGAAGTGGCGAAGAACCTGCAAGCTTCATTGGATACCATCGCAAAGTGGTACAGCGACTGGCGGATAGAACTCAACACCAGCAAGACAACTGCAATGCTGTTCACCAGAAAGAAGATCAAGGAGCACCCACAAATCAGCCTCAACGGGGAGACCATCAAATGGGAGAGCAGCAGCCGCTACCTCGGTGTGACCCTGGACAGCAAACTCAACTGGGAAAGCCACATCGAGAATACTCAGCAGAAGGCAACAGGAAAGATGGCAGCGCTGTACCCACTCCTGAAGAGCAAGTCCATGCCCCTCCGGACAAAGATCAACGTCTACAAGGCGATCATCAGACCAACCCTGACTTATGCCTCACCAGCATGGATGACCTGCCATGAGCGACACCGGAAGAGTCTTCAGATAGTCCAGAACAACGCCCTGCGGATATCATCTGGAGCGCCAATCTTCACAAGGATAGCAGACCTTCACAGTGACCTGGACATCGAGATGTTGGATGAACATCTAGCGAAGCTGAGTAAGAACTTCTGCCAAGAACTGGATCAGAACCCGAACCCTCTGATCAGAAGACTCACTGCCACCACTGCAAACCCCTTCGACCGCTACCCGCGGCCCATCACTGCGAAGACCCAGTGAAACCAGCCCTACTGTGACAAGACCACACAGACCAAGAAGAATACAAACCCACGACTACACACTCAACCCGAGAAGATGGAGTAATGAGGCTCAAGCCTCGGTATCCAAAAAATCACCGCTGATGGATAAAAATCTATCAGCAAGAAGAAGAACAAGCGCCGGTTACGTACTCATTTCTCCCGCTCCTCACAGCGTGAACGTCCGCCGCAGACCATGCCTGAGCCAGCCAAGTCCGCCCCAGCGCCCAAGAAGGGCTCCAAGAAAGCGCTCTCCAAGCCGCCCAAGAAGGACGGGAAGAAGCGCAAGAGGTGCAGGAAGGAAAGCTATGCCATTTACATCTACAAGGTGATGAAGCAGGTGCACCCTGACACCGGCATCTCTTCCAAGGCCATGGGCATCATGAACTCGTTTGTCAATGACATCTTCGAGCGCATCGCCGGGGAAGCCTCCCGCCTGGCTCACTACAACAAGCGCAGCACCATCACCTCCAGGGAGATCCAGACCGAAGTGCGACTCCTGCTGCCAGGCGAGCTGGCCAAGCACGCTGTGTCCGAGGGCACCAAGGCCGTCACCAAGTACACCAGCGCCAAGTGAGGCCACAGCTCCCAGCACCAAAAAGAAAAAACCCAAAGGCTCTTTTAAGAGCCGCTCACCACCTCCACTCAAGAGCTCGCATGCTTTGCCTAGCTAGCCCTGCTTTATTCCATCGCCCGGAAAACATAAGGGCAATGATCTCCAATAGGGACCTCGGGGTCGGCGCAAGGAGTCGCGCACCCTACTTGACACGTTCGCTGGGCCGGGAGGGGGAAAACTCTGGGGGCACAGCTAAATGCACAGTACAGGCGATGTAAGGCAGCACTGCCAGGGAAGCGCTCATGGGCGGCGGGCGGAGAACCGACCATTAGCACACAGCGCTTAGAAGCGGTTGGATTCCAGCATCAGGGCAGGCGTTATAGAAACGTGTGTGTGTGTGTGGGGCGGTGGGGGGGTTTGTTAAGAGCTGGCTGTGCTCTGGCTAAAAGGCACGCAAGCCATCACATAAAATCCTACCGCCACAAGCGCACGAGTTGAAAGCAACCCGAAGGCGAGGTAAACTGGTCGCCAAAGCGCCCAGACAGGCATTTTTTGGGAATGGGGTGCTGCGTCGACTTGGACGCCAGCTGCAGCGCGTTTCGTTCAACACCTGCCAAGACAGGCAGGGGCAATTGGAGCGTTCGCATGATTGCCTTGGGTTTGAGAGAAGGCCATGCCGCCTGTGGGGTGAAGAGAGGCGCCACAAGAGGCAGAGTTGAGCAGCTCTCGTGTGTGACAATGTGTTGGCTCTTAAAAGAGCCTTTGTGGTGGTGGGTCGTGCTGACGGTGCCCCTCAGGCCCTCTCGCCTCGGATGCGGCGGGCCAGCTGGATGTCCTTGGGCATAATGGTCACTCTCTTGGCGTGAATGGCGCACAGGTTGGTGTCCTCAAAGAGCCCCACCAGGTAGGACTCGCTGGCTTCCTGCAGGGCCATGACGGCTGAGCTCTGGAAGCGCAGGTCAGTCTTGAAGTCCTGTGCGATCTCCCGCACCAGGCGCTGGAAGGGCAGTTTGCGGATGAGCAGCTCGGTAGATTTCTGGTAGCTCCGGATCTCCCTGAGGGCCACGGTGCCCGGCCGGTAGCGGTGAGGTTTCTTGACACCGCCAGTGGCTGGGGCGCTCTTGCGGGCAGCTTTGGTGGCCAGCTGCTTGCGGGGCGCCTTGCCTCCGGTGGACTTGCGGGCGGTCTGCTTCGTACGGGCCATGGCAACCTTGCCTGCGCAACTTGCTTCCTCTCTACTGACGACGGCGCAATGGTCTGTGACGGACGCAGAACGCGCGGGCTGATGTAGACACAGCTCCGCTCCGATTGGCTGGGACAATACCAGGAAACTGGTTTGAAAAAGCCCGCCACACTCAGTGACGAGCCCGAGGCAGAACGTTGGCCTGTTGAAAGGCTGGCGCGCGCGCACGCACAGACCAGGAGGGCTATGATTGGACATCCAATCTGAGGTTTTCCAGTTATTCCCAAATTCCGCTTTTGAATGACAGCGGGCGCGCGCGTGTGTGTGCGCGTGTGTGCGTGTCTTCTCTCTCTCTCTCTCTCTCTCTCTCTCTCTCTGGGGGGGGTTTATTCATTTTATTTAGGTGGCCATTTTGTATGGCACGGCAAGTGGCGGCGTGGGGCCACTTCAGAGTAGGGGTTTGTGAAGCACCCAGCAAGCAAGTACAGAAACGAAAGCGGGCAGGGCCCCGGAAAGATAAGAAAGGAGCCTCCATAGAAGTAGGTGGTTGCAGGAAAAGTTAAGAGTGGTTCTAACTAGCAACCTCCTTCTCTTGACTCCCCCACCGGACACCCGCAGAACAACCAAGCGCACCCGATGGCAAGGCTCTCGCGTTTCCGGGGTCCATGAGTGGGAAAGCCACCCAGTCCTGTCTTTGATTGGAATTCTGGGACCTGTAGTGCATCTACATTTGAAACAGGGAAGAAAAATCAACAAGACCCACAATCCAGAGGGGGGTTAAGACAGGACTGGGTGGCCTTCTCACGCCTTGGCCACTGGAAACTTGAGAGTTCCGCTCATGCACTGCTTACATCTCTCTGCCTCTCTCTCACATGCTCTCTCTGTCGCTGCTTTCACCACACGGTAGCTAGGCCGGACACTACCGACTGCCTTTGGGCCAGCGGCATGGCAAAGGTGAGTCAAAGCACCGGTATCACCAGCGCACGCTCTCCCCAGTCTCGGACCCGATCGGTCGATTTAACTTTGCCTTTCTGGGACTTGTACAGCTGGTTGCATGAGGGTGGGGGGTCAGGAGGGGGGCAGGGGGTGGGGACTCTGGGGCTACAAGCGCCAGAATGCAAAGTTAAAACCGGGACTGCACCAGCATCCCCAGAATGGAATTATTATTGTTATGGTATTTATTGAGCGCGGACCAGGCTTCGAGAAGCAACGGAGCGGCGTGCTTTACAGAGAAATGCAACACAGATCCACAACAGAGCGCTTTACCGAGGCATGCAACAGTGCAGATGCATAACAGAGTGCTTTTCAGAGGTCAAAGCGGAACAGATGTACTGCAGGGGGTAGGATACGGAGGGGCACAGCTGTACAGGGTGGCAGGGAGGAGAGAGGCGGGCGTCGCCTAGAGAGCCGGGTGGTGCGACGTGAAGGCCTAGGTATTGAGGGGGAGAGACTCCTTGAAGAGGTGCGTCTTGAATTCTTTTCTGAATTGTAGGAGCGTGTGGGTCAAGTCTGACGCCGACGGGGAGGAGGTTGCGTAGGCAGAGAAGGCTTGTTTTCTGGTCCTTTCCTTTTTGCAGTGGCAGATTTCAAGCCTGCGGGTGTCCTGTCTTCCGGTGGTGCGTTTTCTGTTGGGTTTCTCGGCGAGGTAGCTGGGTGACTTGAGGGCGACTACCTTATAGATGATGCAGCAAGACGTGAAGGTGATTCGTGTGTGCAGTGGGAGCCGGTGAAGGTCGATGAAAGGAAGGGCGATGTGGTACCGGCGTAGAGCCATGATGAAGCGTGTGGCTTCGTGTAGGACACTTCTCTGGGGCACAAGGGAGGGCGACAGGAGGCCTTTTCGAGGAGGGCGTTGCCCCCATCCAGGTGGGATAGGACCCAGTGCTTGAACGGTGGATCTAAAGCTGTCCGGAGGAATATTGTTGGCCTGCGAAATAACTCCTGTCCTATAACCTACTAATCCTGCCTAGACCTGCCCTGCATTAATGCCAACCAAGGACCAGAAAAATGAGCTTGATGTGACTACATTGGTGCGAGGTAGCTCCTGCCCTATATCGAATTATCCTGCTTAATATCCTCTCCTGCAACCAATCATAAACCGCAACCAGTGAAACCGGGCCCCTGAGATGCAGTGTGCTGAGCCTAAAATGAATGACCCTCTGCCCGAGCAAACATATCTTACTCGGCTCCTAGCTGTGAATCTACCTGGGAGTGCAGCTACCACGAAACACGAGAATGTTATCCTGGAACAGTGGCCCCGCCCCGTAAGAACAAAACATCCACTCCAGTCACTCACCTCTCCTATCACTATGCTCACTCTCTACTTTACACCAACGCACAATAGAGCGCAGCTATACCCCTCGATCAATTTCGGCCTTGCTGCTCACATACGTACTATACCCCACAGAAAGAACGGCCTAGCTGCACACATAAGCGTCCTACACAGGCCTAATGCTGCCAGAATGCTGTCTCTGAGACCAACCACCAGACTGGACACATTCAACTGATCTCTCAATACCACCGCACCTAATGCTAGGATGCAGCTACCATCAGGCAATCGCATCAGCTGCTCACATATTGAGTGCACCCAAGCACCCGACTCTCTCGACTGACCTTGCCTACGGTCCCCAAGGGCGTTCAACCTACACGCGCTTTGAGATCATACCAAGGATATATAGAGCGCTGTGTAAATGCCACATAACAATGACAATGTAGGATGTTGGCCAGACTGACCGGATGGCTGGAGGGAGAGAAAAGGGAGCTGGGCCGGCCTCCCCCAAGGAGAGGCCAGTAGCGAGTGGAGCCATTGCCATGCTCCTGGCTGTCTCAGGGCCCAGCAGAGGCTCCTGGCCCTCTCAGGGCCCAGCAGAGAGTGGAGCAAAGGAGGCCCGCACCTGGCTCTCTCAGGGCCCAGCAGAGAGTTGCGACCGCGCTCAGCAGAGGGTGGAGCAAGGACCGTGCTCCGGGCTGGCCCCTAGGCCCCGAACGGCCAGGTTCTATAGGCAGGAAAATGGGGCTGACCTACAGGCACTTGTAACTCAGAGTGTGCTGTGACCCCTGGCGTCTCGGGCAACAGTGCACCGGGCGACACGAGAGCCCTCGAGGCCTGCTCAGAGGCTTATGGGGATGGCTAGAGGGGTGTGTGCGTGTCCCCCGCTTGGCCTGCAGCTGGGTACTTCTGGGAGTTATCAGCATAATCCCGCCTTTCCCAGCCATCCCCACCTAGGCCGCAGTACCTTCTGCCGTTAAAAGAGGGCATCGGGGAGCTCTTTGCTTTCTCATGAGTGCCTGCGTCAGGTTACCAGAAGGGAAGAGAGATTTGGGGGGCAGGGAGGGAGGGAGGGGGCTTCCCATCTGTAAGGGTCTATGTATTCTCATGTAGGTACACTTTGACCTGAAACAAAGAGCCATCAAGTGGAATTCTAAAGTGGGCTTGGTTTCTTTTGGCGCATTGCCCCATTTACATTTAAATGGGCGCACGCACAACAGGGCTGTTGGTATTTTGGCCCACGGGACCTTGAGTGGCACTGCCGCACAGGTCCACTGCACTGGGCGGGGAAGCAGGGGGGTGGGCTGGGTTCAGCCTTCCAAGAATGCACGGTTCCGTGCGATAATATCCCCGCAAAAATGCCGGCATACAAGAATGGCGCCTTTTATTTGCGGCGCTTTTACCCCATAGAACCTGTGGGGGACACCCCCGCAACCCCCATATTTTTTTAATACCATAAAAAATGTCGCCTACGCTGGGGATAATATTAGCCCGATACCGAATTCGCAGCGCAAAAGAGCAGCTCTGTTGTTGATGGTGTGGGCGGCTCTTAAAAGAGCCTTTGGATATGCGCTGTGGTCGGTGTTCCTCAACCCCCGAATCCATAGAGAGTGCATCCCTGGCGCTTCAGGGCATAGACCACATCCATGGCGGTGACCGTCTTCCTCTTGGCGTGCTCAGTGTAGGTGACGGCGTCCCGGATCACGTTTTCCAGGAAGACCTTGAGCACACCGCGGGTCTCCTCGTAGATGAGGCCGGAGATGCGCTTGACTCCGCCACGGCGGGCCAGGCGGCGGATGGCGGGCTTGGTAATGCCCTGGATGTTGTCTCGGAGCACTTTCCTGTGCCTCTTGGCGCCGCCCTTGCCGAGACCTTTCCCTCCTTTGCCGCGACCAGACATGTCCGCTTCTGCTGCTGCTCTGCTCGGCACAAGGGAGCTGGGGCTGCGTGTGTGGTGGCCGACGGGAATCGGCTGCTTATATGGACAGAGGGCGGGCCATGGGGGTGGAGGGTGGGGATCGCGGGGCAGGCGTCTGCCCCAGTGCGCACATGCGCAGCATTTCAAAATCAAAATGCCCGCGCTTTCCAGCCGTTACCCCGGCTGGCCTTTGCTGTCTCCGAACTCGGTAAAGGAGGAAAGCGCTTGATTGTCAGCACTTTAATGTAGAAGCGTAGCTGCGCTTCTGAGACGGGGCGTGCACGAACACACACCACCCCTTCCTCCAATTAAGCCCTTTGTACTCACTCCCACCCTATCCCTCTGTGACTCACAGTGCAGTGTGCCGCATTCGCGCCCTACTTTGCTCATGCACCCAGAAAGCTGCATGGGTATCGGCAGCATGCGATCAGCCTAAAGGGGTTCTGCGCAACTTGCGATGCAGCCCCTCTTTTTGCGAAACAAACACATACTCTGTTGTAGTGTTTTTAAAAAAGTGGTGGCGCTGCTGTCAAGGTACTGAGCTCTTTGTCGGAGTGTGTGAGTGGCTCTTAAAAGAGCCTTTGTGTTTTGTTTTTGGGAGAGTGTGTAACTTGGGCTTGTTACTTGCTGGCTTTGCCCCCTGCTTTGTGGCCCTCGGTCTTCTTGGGCAGCAGCACGGCCTGGATGTTGGGCAGGACACCGCCCTGGGCAATGGTGACTTTGCCCAGCAGCTTGTTGAGCTCCTCGTCGTTGCGGATGGCAAGCTGAAGGTGTCTGGGGATGATGCGGGTCTTCTTGTTGTCCCGGGCGGCGTTGCCGGCCAGCTCGAGGATCTCAGCAGTCAGGTACTCGAGCACGGCAGCCAGATAGACGGGGGCTCCGGCTCCCACCCACTCACCGTAGTTCCCCTTCCGCAGCAGCCTGTGCACACGGCCTACTGGGAACTGCAAGCCTGCCCGGGAGGAGCGAGTCTTTGCCTTAGCACGGGCCTTCCCTCCTTGCTTTCCTCGTCCAGACATGATGCGTTAAGTGGGCGCTCGCTCGTCCAAAGGGAAAGTAATGCCCTGAGCACGGGAGGGCCGGTATATAAAGACACGGTGGAGCTCTCTCATTGGACAAAACCTAGGCTCTGTGTGAACATCCATTGGAGGGGGAGTCTACTCCTGCCAACCAATCAGAGCTCTGTGCCGGGCACTCAGACACGGAAGAGCTGCAGAACCAAACGGGCCAATGGCGAGCAGGGACTGGCAGCAGCTGATTAAGCACAGGCAGCCTACAAAAGAGAGGGGCCGGGGGCGGTTACGTACAGTGGCAGAAGCTCCGCACACCTGATCTCCTGCAGAAGTACAACACGCTCACAAGACTCCTGCGGGAACAGATCCGACAGCACCATGGAGAAAAGTGGGAGTCAGCAACAGCCAAGCTGAAGGAGGCGGACAACTCGGTGTGGAGAATGACTCGTCGCCTGACTGGAAAGAAGGAGCCAAGCCCACCAATCCAGGGACGAACCCACCTTGCATGCAGCAACAAGGATAAGGCAGAGGTCCTTGCCGAGACACTGGAGGCTTCGTTCACCCCGAACAAGGTAAGTAGGCTCTCAGACGGAGTGGAGGAAGCCGTTGAGAAGTACCTCACAGATCACGGAACCGGGCTGGGAGCAGAAGACATCAAGGAGTGCACAAGCTCTGAGGTAGCAGGACTTGCAGAAAAGCTGGCGAACGGCAAGGCACCGGGGAGCGACGGAAAAACCAACCTGGCAATCAAGAACCTCCCACCGGCATCAATGGAACATCTCACAGAGATCTTCAATGCATGCATGAGGCTCCAGCACTTCCCGAGTTCCTGGAAAGAAGCAAGGGTCATTGTTTTTCCAAAGGCCGGCAAACCACTGAGGGATCCAGCAAACTACCGCCCCATCAGCCTGCTTTCTGGATTATCAAAGCTCCTGGAGAAGGTCCTCCTCGCTCGACTCAGCGACTTCACCTCCGAAAGAAATCTACTAGCAAAGGAACAGTTTGGATTTCGAAAGGAGCATGCAACGACTTATCAGCTACTGAGAGTGGTGGACACCATCAGCCACGGATTCAACATCAAGAAGTCCACAGGAATCGTCTTCCTGGATGTAGCCAAAGCATTCGACCGAGTCTGGCACAAGGGACTGCTGCACAAGATGATTGGCCTGGGATTTCCGAACTACCTGGTGAAGACGATTGCAAGCTACCTGGGAGGCCGCACCTTCCATGTCGCCATGCGGTCTGAGATGTCCTCTTCACATCCCATCCGAGCAGGCGTGCCACAGGGATCGAACCTCGGACCCTTCCTGTTCAACCTCTTCACCAACGACATCCCGACAAATCTCCACAAGACGAACCTGGCGCTGTATGCAGACGATGTTGCAGTAATCTCCCAGTCTTTCAGCGAAAAGGAAGTGGCGAAGAACCTGCAAGCTTCATTGGATACCATCGCAAAGTGGTACAGCGACTGGCGGATAGAACTCAACACCAGCAAGACAACTGCAACGCTGTTCACCAGAAAGAAGATCAAGGAGCACCCACAAATCAGCCTCAACGGGGAGACCATCAAATGGGAGAGCAGCAGCCGCTACCTCGGTGTGACCCTGGACAGCAAACTCAACTGGGAAAGCCACATCGAGAATACTCAGCAGAAGGCAACAGGAAAGATGGCAGCGCTGTACCCACTCCTGAAGAGGAAGTCCATGCCCCTCCGGACAAAGATCAACGTCTACAAGGCGATCATCAGACCAACCCTGACTTATGCCTCACCAGCATGGATGACCTGCCATGAGCGACACCGGAAGAGTCTTCAGATAGTCCAGAACAAGGCCCTGCGGATATCATCTGGAGCTCCAATCTTCACAAGGATAGCAGACCTTCACAGAGACCTGGACATCGAGATGTTGGATGAACATCTAGCGAAGCTGAGTAAGAACTTCTGCCAAGAACTGGATCAGAACCCGAACCCTCTGATCAGAAGACTCACTGCCACCACTGCAAACCCCTTCGACCGCTACCTGCGGCCCATCACTGCAAAGACCCAGTGAAACCAGCCATACTGTGACAAGACCACACAGACCAAGAAGAATACAAACCCACGACTACACACTCAACCCGAGAAGATGGAGTAATGAGGCTCAAGCCTCGGTATCCAAAAAATCACCGCTGATGGATAAAAATCTATCAGCAAGAAGAAGAACAAGCGCCGGTTACGTACTCATTTCTCCCGCTCCTCACAGCGTGAACGTCCGTCGCAGACCATGCCTGAGCCAGCCAAGTCCGCCGCAGCGCCCTAGAAGGGCTCCAAGAAAGCGCTCTCCAAGCCGCCCAAGAAGGACGGGAAGAAGCGCAAGAGGTGCAGGAAGGAAAGCTATGCCATTTACATCTACAAGGTGATGAAGCAGGTGCACCCTGACACCGGCATCTCTTCCAAGGCCATGGGCATCATGAACTCGTTTGTCAATGACATCTTCGAGCGCATCGCCGGGGAAGCCTCCCGCCTGGCTCACTACAACAAGCGCAGCACCATCACCTCCAGGGAGATCCAGACCGCAGTGCGACTCCTGCTGCCAGGCGAGCTGGCCAAGCACGCTGTGTCCGAGGGCACCAAGGCCGTCACCAAGTACACCAGCGCCAAGTGAGGCCACAGCTCCCAGCACCAAAAAGAAAAAACCCAAAGGCTCTTTTAAGAGCCGCTCACCACCTCCACTCAAGAGCTCGCATGCTTTGCCTAGCTAGCCCTGCTTTATTCCATCGCCCGGAAAACATAAGGGCAATGATCTCCAATAGGGACCTCGGGGTCGGCGCAAGGAGTCGCGCACCCTACTTGACACGTTCGCTGGGCCGGGAGGGGGAAAACTCTGGGGGCACAGCTAAATGCACAGTACAGGCGATGTAAGGCAGCACTGCCAGGGAAGCGCTCAGGGGCGGCGGGCGGAGAACCGACCATTAGCACACAGCGCTTAGAAGCGGTTGGATTCCAGCATCAGGGCAGGCGTTATAGAAACGTGTGTGTGTGTGTGGGGCGGTGGGGGGGTTTGTTAAGAGCTGGCTGTGCTCTGGCTAAAAGGCCTCACATAAAGCCATCACATAAAATCCTACCGCCACAAGCGCACGAGTTGAAAGCAACCCGAAGGCGAGGTAAACTGGTCGCCAAAGCGCCCAGACAGGCATTTTTTGGGAATGGGGTGCTGCGTCGACTTGGACGCCAGCTGCAGCGCGTTTCGTTCAACGCCTGCCAAGACAGGCAGGGGCAATTGGAGCGTTCGCATGATTGCCTTGGGTTTGAGAGAAGGCCATGCCGCCTGTGGGGTGAAGAGAGGCGCCACAAGAGGCAGAGTTGAGCAGCTCTCGTGTGTGACAATGTGTTGGCTCTTACAAGAGCCTTTGTGGTGGTGGGTCGTGCTGACGGTGCCCCTCAGGCCCTCTCGCCTCGGATGCGGCGGGCCAGCTGGATGTCCTTGGGCATAATGGTCACTCTCTTGGCGTGAATGGCGCACAGGTTGGTGTCCTCAAAGAGCCCCACCAGGTAGGACTCGCTGGCTTCCTGCAGGGCCATGACGGCTGAGCTCTGGAAGCGCAGGTCAGTCTTGAAGTCCTGTGCGATCTCCCGCACCAGGCGCTGGAAGGGCAGTTTGCGGATGAGCAGCTCGGTAGATTTCTGGTAGCGCCGGATCTCCCTGAGGGCCACGGTGCCCGGCCAGTAGCGGTGAGGTTTCTTGACACCGCCAGTGGCTGGGGCGCTCTTGCGGGCAGCTTTGGTGGCCAGCTGCTTGCGGGGCGCCTTGCCTCCGGTGGACTTGCGGGCGGTCTGCTTCGTACGGGCCATGGCAACCTTGCCTGCGCGACTTGCTTCCTCTCTACTGACGACGGCGCAATGGTCTGTGACGGACGCGCTTGTTCTTCTTCTTGCTGATAGATTTTTATCCATTAGCGGTGATTTTTGGATACCAAGGCTTAAGCCTCATTACTCCATCTTCTCAGGTTGAGTGTGTAGTCGTGGGTTTGTATTCTTCTTGGTCTGTGTGGTCTTGTCACAGTAGGGCTGGTTTCACTGGGTCTTCGCAGTGATGGGCCGCGGGTAGCGGTCGAAGGGGTTTGCTGTGGTGGCAGTGAGTCTTCTGATCAGAGGGTTCGGGTTCTGATCCAGTTCTTGGCAGAAGTTCTTACTCAGCTTCGCTAGATGTTCATCCAACATCTCGATGTCCAGGTCTCTGTGAAGGTCTGCTATCCTTGTGAAGATTGGAGCTCCAGATGATATCCGCAGGGCCTTGTTCTGGACTATCTGAAGACTCTTCCGGTGTCGCTCATGGCAGGTCATCCATGCTGGTGAGGCATAAGTCAGGGTTGGTCTGATGATCGCCTTGTAGACGTTGATCTTTGTCCGGAGAGGCATGGACTTGCTCTTCAGGAGTGGGTACAGCGCTGCCATCTTTCCTGTTGCCTTCTGCTGAGTATTCTCGATGTGGCTTTCCCAGTTGAGTTTGCTGTCCAGGGTCACACCGAGGTAGCGGCTGCTGCTCTCCCATTTGATGGTCTCCCCGTTGAGGCTGATGTGTGGGTGCTCCTTGATCTTCTTTCTGGTGAACAGCGTTGCAGTTGTCTTGCTGGTGTTGAGTTCTATCCGCCAGTCGCTGTACCACTTTGCGATGGTATCCAATGAAGCTTGCAGGTTCTTCGCCACTTCCTTTTCGCTGAAAGACTGGGAGATTACTGCAACATCGTCTGCATACAGCGCCAGGTTCGTCTTGTGGAGATCTGTCGGGATGTCGTTGGTGAAGAGGTTGAACAGGAAGGGTCCGAGGTTCGATCCCTGTGGCACGCCTGCTCGGATGGGATGTGAAGAGGACATCTCAGACCGCATGGCGACATGGAAGGTGCGGCATCCCAGGTAGCTTGCAATCGTCTTCACCAGGTAGTTCGGAAATCCCAGGCCAATCATCTTGTGCAGCAGTCCCTTGTGCCAGACTCGGTCGAATGCTTTGGCGACATCCAGGAAGACGATTCCTGTGGACTTCTTGATGTTGAATCCGTGGCTGATGGTGTCCACCACTCTCAGTAGCTGATGAGTCGTTGCATGCTCCTTTCGAAATCCAAACTGTTCCTTTGCTAGTAGATTTCTTTCGGAGGTGAAGTCGCTGAGTCGAGCGAGGAGGACCTTCTCCAGGAGCTTCGATAATCCAGAAAGCAGGCTGATGGGGCGGTAGTTTGCTGGATCCCTCAGTGGTTTGCCGGCCTTTGGAAAAACGATGACCCTTGCTTCTTTCCAGGAACTCGGGAAGTGCTGGAGCCTCATGCATGCATTGAAGATCTCTGTGAGATGTTCCATTGATGCTGGTGGGAGGTTCTTGATTGCCAGGTTGGTTATTCCGTCGCTCCCCGGTGCCTTGCCGTTCGCCAGCTTTTCTGCAAGTCCAGCTACCTCAGAGCTTGTGCACTCATTGATGTCTTCTGCTCCCAGCCCGGTTCCGTGATCTGCAAGGTACTTCTCAACTGCTTCCTCCACTCCGTCTGAGAGCCTACTTACCTTGTTCGGGGTGAACGAAGCCTCCAGTGTCTCGGCAAGGACCTCTGCCTTGTCCTTGTTGCTGCATGCAAGGTGGGTTCGTCCCTGGATTGGTGGGCTTGGCTCCTTCTTCCCAGTCAGGCGACGAGTCATTCTCCACACCGAGTTGTCTGCCTCCTTCAGCTTGGCTGTTGCGGACTCCCACTTCTCTCCACGGTGCTGTCGGATCTGTTCCCGCAGGAGTCTTGCGAGCGTGTTGTACTTCTGCAGGAGATCAGGTGTGCGGAGCTTCTGCCACTGGCGTCGGGCGCGGTTCTTGTCGGCGATTGACTGTTGGATGCCTCTCGGTAGGTCGTAGATGGAACATCTGGTTGTCTTCTGCTTTGGAACACTGCTCTTGATTGCTTCCTGGACTGCTGTCGTGAAGTCTTCCACGGCCCTGTTGATATCATCCATGGTGCTCAGCGGGGTTGGAGTGACCATTCTGTTCAGCTCTTCTTTGAAGCGGTTCCAGTCAGCTCTTCTGAAGTTGTACTTCTCGGCCTGCTGGTAGGGTTCCATCTCATCTCCCACAGTGATTGCTACTGGATTGTGGTCCGAGGTCAGCTCCACCAGTGTTTCCAGCTCCACAGAGTGTTGCAGGTTCTTCAGTAGCACGATGTCCAGCACATCTGGGTTGTGGCTTGCTACACCTGGGTAGTGCGTGGGCTCAGTCGGGCCTGCTACCACGCAGTCGTTCTTCCTGGAATACGCCAGCAGTGTCCGTCCCCTCTGGTTGGCAGTCCTGGAGTTCCAGCATCGGTGCTTGGCGTTGAGGTCTCCCCCGATGAGTGTTGGAACCGTCGAATCCAGCAAAGCATCCAGGTCTCGGAGATCCAGCTTTGCTTTCGGGGGGCAGTAGGTTGCAATCAGTCGGAGTGGTCCTGTAGCGGTCTTGACTTGTACTCCAGTGGCTTCAATGCTTCTGAGGGGTGGGAGTGCAATCTCATGGTGGTCGATCGTCGTCTTCACTATCACTGCGGTCCCCCCTCCTTTGGCTCCTGCAGGTCGGTCGGTCCGGTACACTCTGTGGTTCGCCAGGCTCAGCTTCTGGTTTCCTTGCAGGTGGGTCTCTGAAAGCAAAGCAGCACTCACCTTTCTCGTTTCCATCAGGTGGAGGAGTTCGTCTGTCTTCTTCTGAATACCGTTGGCATTCCACATCACGATGGCGCAGCTGGGTTTAGATGCCATGTTGTTTTCTTCCTTCGCCCGCGAATAGGCTCAGGACGAGCCCTGCCACCATCGTCATGGTGGGGTCGATATTCAGCTCTGCAACAAAGGCTGCGATCTTCACTATGATGGCCTTCCAGTCGATTGAGCTCGCTGTTCCCTCTTCCTGTGCTGAGGTGGTTGCTTGCGGCGGGTTCGGTGGTGGATTTAGGACTCCAGCGTAGCTCAGCCCGGATGTTGTGGGTGTCGTCTGGGTCTTCGCAGGGCCATGGCCTGTTGGTGGGCGAGGAGGGTGGGTCCTCTGTGCGGCCGCTGTTGGTTTTGGCTCCTGACGATGTGCAGGTCTTTGGTTTGGTTGGCGTTGTCCGCTGCTCCTCTGAGAGTCATTTGTAGTAGTTTGTGGGTTCCGTGGAGCTTGCAGTGGTTGTTGTGGTGCCCTCCTCTGCTGCTCATCCTGTTTAGCTTTCATAAGGGCTGCGCATCCGCGGTAGCTGGCAGGGTGAGGTCCCCTGCAGTTGGCGCAGGTTGCCGGATCTGTTCGGGCTCGGGTGCAGTTTTTCGATGTGTGGTTCTCTCCACATCGCACGCAGCGTGGGTCTTGGTGGCAGAAGGCAGATGTGTGGCCGATCCGCTGGCAGTTGAAACACATGATAGGTCCTCTTCTGGCCTTCGGTGCTTCAGTGGTAACTGTACAGCTGCACAGCCGTGTGATCTTTGTCAGGTCCGCTGGTTTTCCATCGCTGGTTTGTGCAAGGGTGGCAACAAATAGCGGGAATTTCTTGTTCTTGTCGGCTGGCGAGGTCAGCTGGACAACACTCTTCACTGGGAGACCCTGTTCTGCAAGTTGATCTGTGATGTCTTCCACGCTGGCGTTAGTCGGCAGGCCACGGACCACAAACCTCTGAGACCTCACTCGCTCCAGTGGGAATGTGTAGTACTGCAGTTTCTGTACGGTGAAGGCATCTGTCACGCTCTTGTAGTCCTCTACTGTGGTGAGCGAGATCTTCATATGCTCACCATGAGGCTTGGTGGTGAAGGTTGGTTTGGCGCACAGGTGTTTCAGCATGTCAACCAGGTCCTTGTGGGTCTCCAAGCTCTTCACAAACACTGGGGGGATCCGGATCTTCTTTGGTGGTGGGGTTGTCTGCTTGTCCGCTGTGTTGTCAGGTTCTGTGGTCAGCTGTTCGTGCTCCAGAACGCCATACTTGTTGCTGGTGCTCACACCTGTTGCAGATGGTTCAGTCAGCGTCTTCTTCCACTTCTGATTTGATGCACCTGGTGACGCACTTTCACTGGTCTTTCGCTTGTGAGAGACTGGTTCGAACCCTTCCATCTCGACCTCAGTGTCCAGGAGGTGGGATGTTTCTGACATCTGGGCCGTCATGATGATCAATCTAGGAGAAAAGGGGGGAGAAAATTGGAGAGAAAACAGGAAAGAATAGGAGAAAAGAGGGAGAAAATGTAGAGTGCTCTTATCAGAGCAGTTTCTTTTTAAATCCAAACAGTTCTTTGTAAGAACCAGCTCAGCAGGTGTGCCCTAAAAAGGACAGTTTTGGGGTGCACACGGTGTGCAAAAAGCTCCTTTGCAGATTGTTAGACCGACTCCTGAAGATTGCTCTTCAGTGGGGAAATCGGACTAATCAAGCGCCACTTGCCGCCACAAGGTGGAGGCAAAGACCGCTTAAACGGCCCTTCTGTTTAGAAAAGGCCCGGCTCACTGCAGCTGTCGCAGCATCGCTCGATGCTGCATCTCGGTACACAAAGTCTAAGCAGCTGTGAGGAGCGGGAGAAAATTAGGTCCTAACAGCCGTTGCTGTTACCGCCTAATCGCTCATCCACCTCAACTCAAGCTGCCGTCCACGATGCGAGGAGCGGAAGAAATTAGTCAATCTTTCTCGGGGGTCTGGGCCCCGCCGATGCCCATCTCGTGCAGAGAGCGTGGTATCTCTGTGTAATGGCACCCTGTGACGGACGCAGAACGCGCGGGCTGATGTAGACACAGCTCCGCTCCGATTGGCTGGGACAATACCAGGAAACTGGTTTGAAAAAGCCCGCCACACTCAGTGACGAGCCCGAGGCAGAACGTTGGCCTGTTGAAAGGCTGGCGCGCGCGCACGCACAGACCAGGAGGGCTATGATTGGACATCCAATCTGAGGTTTTCCAGTTATTCCCAAATTCCGCTTTTGAATGACAGCGGGCGCGCGCGTGTGTGTGCACGTGTGTGCGTGTCTTCTCTCTCTCTCTCTCTCTCTCTGGGGGGGGTTTATTCATTTTATTTAGGTGGCCATTTTGTATGGCACGGCAAGTGGTGGCGTGGGGCCACTTCAGAGTAGGGGTTTGTGAAGCACCCAGCAAGCAAGTACAGAAACGAAAGCGGGCAGGGCCCCGGAAAGATAAGAAAGGAGCCTCCATAGAAGTAGGTGGTTGCAGGAAAAGTTAAGAGTGGTTCTAACTAGCAACCTCCTTCTCTTGACTCCCCCACCGGACACCCGCAGAACAACCAAGCGCACCCGATGGCAAGGCTCTCGCGTTTCCGGGGTCCATGAGTGGGAAAGCCACCCAGTCCTGTCTTTGATTGGAATTCTGGGACCTGTAGTGCATCTACATTTGAAACAGGGAAGAAAAATCAACAAGACCCACAATCCAGAGGGGGGTTAAGACAGGACTGGGTGGCCTTCTCACGCCTTGGCCACTGGAAACTTGAGAGTTCCGCTCATGCACTGCTTACATCTCTCTGCCTCTCTCTCACATGCTCTCTCTGTCGCTGCTTTCACCACACGGTAGCTAGGCCGGACACTACCGACTGCCTTTGGGCCAGCGGCATGGCAAAGGTGAGTCAAAGCACCGGTATCACCAGCGCACGCTCTCCCCAGTCTCGGACCCGATCGGTCGATTTAACTTTGCCTTTCTGGGACTTGTACAGCTGGTTGCATGAGGGTGGGGGGTCGGGAGGGGGGCAGGGGGTGGGGACTCCGGGGCTACAAGCGCCAGAATGCAAAGTTAAAACCGGGACTGCACCAGCATCCCCAGAATGGAATTATTATTGTTATGGTATTTATTGAGCGCGGACCAGGCTTCGAGAAGCAACGGAGCGGCGTGCTTTACAGAGAAATGCAACAACACAGATCCACAACAGAGCGCTTTACCGAGGCATGCAACAGTGCAGATGCATAACAGAGTGCTTTTCAGAGGTCAAAGCGGAACAGATGTACTGCAGGGGGTAGGATACGGAGGGGCACAGCTGTACAGGGTGGCAGGGAGGAGAGAGGCGGGCGTCGCCTAGAGAGCCGGGTGGTGCGACGTGAAGGCCTAGGTATTGAGGGGGAGAGACTCCTTGAAGAGGTGCGTCTTGAATTCTTTTCTGAATTGTAGGAGCGTGTGGGTCAAGTCTGACACCGACGGGGAGGAGGTTGAGTAGGCAGAGAAGGCTTGTTTTCTGGTCCTTTCCTTTTTGCAGTGGCAGATTTCAAGCCTGCGGGTGTCCTGTCTTCCGGTGGTGCCTTTTCTGTTGGGTTTCTCGGCGAGGTAGCTGGGTGACTTGAGGGCGACTGCCTTATAGATGATGCGGCAAGACGTGAAGGTGATTCGTGTGTGCAGTGGGAGCCGGTGAAGGTCGATGAAGGGAGGGGTGATGTGGTACCGGCGTAGAGCCATGATGAAGCGTGTGGCTTTGTGTAGGACACTTCTCTGGGGCACAATGGAGGGCGACAGGAGGCCTTTTCGAGGAGGGCGTTGCCCCCATCCAGGTGGGATAGGACCCAGTGCTTGAACGGTGGATCTAAAGCTGTCCGGAGGAATAATGTTGGCCTGCGAAATAACTCCTGTCCTATAACCTACTAATCCTGCCTAGACCTGCCCTGCATTAATGCCAACCAAGGACCAGAAAAATGAGCTTGATGTGACTACATTGGTGCGAGGTAGCTCCTGCCCTATATCGAATTATCCTGCTTAATATCCTCTCCTGCAACCAATCATAAACCGCAACCAGTGAAACCGGGCCCCTGAGATGCAGTGTGCTGAGCCTAAAATGAATGACCCTCTGCCCGAGCAAACACATCTTACTCGGCTCCTAGCTGTGAATCTACCTGGGAGTGCAGCTACCACGAAACACGAGAATGTAATCCTGGAACAGTGGCCCCGCCCCGTAAGAACAAAACATCCACTCCAGTCACTCACCTCTCCTATCACTATGCTCACTCTCTACTTTACACCAACGCACAACAGAGCGCAGCTATACCCCTCGATCAATTTCGGCCTTGCTGCTCACATACGTACTATACCCCACGGAAAGAACGGCCTAGCTGCACACATAAGCGTCCTACACAGGCCTAATGCTGCCAGAATGCTGTCTCGGAGACCAACCACCAGACTGGACACATTTAACTGATCTCTCAATACCACCGCACCTAATGCTAGGATGCAGCTACCATCAGGCAATCGCATCAGCTGCTCACATATTGAGTGCACCCAAGCACCCGACTCTCTCGACTGACCTTGCCTACGGTCCCCAAGGGCGTTCAACCTACACACGCTTTGAGATCATACCAAGGATATATAGAGCGCTGTGTAAATGCCACATAACAATGACAATGTAGGATGTTGGCCAGACTGACCGGATGGCTGGAGGGAGAGAAAAGGGAGCTGGGCCGGCCTCCCCCAAGGAGAGGCCAGTAGCGAGTGGAGCCATTGCCATGCTCCTGGCTGTCTCAGGGCCCAGCAGAGGCTCCTGGCCCTCTCAGGGCCCAGCAGAGAGTGGAGCAAAGGAGGCCCGCACCTGGCTCTCTCAGGGCCCAACAGAGAGTTGCAACCGCGCTCAGCAGAGGGTGGAGCAAGGACCGCGCTCCGGGCTGGCCCCTAGGCCCCGAACGGCCAGGTTCTATAGGCAGGAAAATGGGGCTGACCTACAGGCACTTGTAACTCAGAGTGTGCTGTGACCCCTGGCGTCACGGGCAACAGTGCACCGGACGACACGAGAGCCCTCGAGGCCTGCTCAGAGGCTTATGGGGATGGCTAGAGGGGTGTGTGTGTGTCCCCCGCTTGGCCTGCAGCTGGGTACTTCTGGGAGTTATCAGCATAATCCCGCCTTTCCCAGCCATCCCCACCTAGGCTGCAGTACCTTCTGCCGTTAAAAGAGGGCATCGGGGAGCTCTTTGCTTTCTCATGAGTGCCTGCGTCAGGTTACCAGAAGGGAAGAGAGATTTGGGGGGCAGGGAGGGAGGGAGGGGGCGTCCCATCTGTAAGGGCCTATGTATTCTCATGTAGGTACACTTTGACCTGAAACAAAGAGCCATCAAGTGGAATTCTAAAGTGGGCTTGGTTTCTTTTGGCGCATTGCCCCATTTACATTTAAATGGGCGCACGCACAACAGGGCTGTTGGTATTTTGGCCCACGGGACCTTGAGTGGCACTGCCGCACAGGTCCACTGCACTGGGCGGGGAAGCAGGGGGGTGGGCTGGGTTCAGCCTTCCAAGAATGCACGGTTCCGTGCGATAATATCCCCGCAAAAATGCCGGCATACAAGAATGGCGCCTTTTATTTGCGGCGCTTTTACCCCATAGAACCTGTGGGGGACACCCCCGCAACCCCCATATTTTTTTAATACCATAAAAAATGTCGCCTACGCTGGGGATAATATTAGCCCGATACCGAATTCGCAGCGCAAAAGAGCAGCTCTGTTGTTGATGGTGTGGGCGGCTCTTAAAAGAGCTTTTGGATTTGCGCTGTGGTCGGTGTTCCTCAACCCCCGAATCCATAGAGAGTGCGTCCCTGGCGCTTCAGGGCATAGACCACATCCATGGCGGTGACCGTCTTCCTCTTGGCGTGCTCAGTGTAGGCGACGGCGTCCCGGATCACGTTTTCCAGGAAGACCTTGAGCACACCGCGGGTCTCCTCGTAGATGAGGCCGGAGATGCGCTTGACTCCGCCGCGGCGGGCCAGGCGGCGGATGGCGGGCTTGGTAATGCCCTGGATGTTGTCTCGGAGCACTTTCCTGTGCCTCTTGGCGCCGCCCTTGCCGAGACCTTTCCCTCCTTTGCCGCGACCAGACATGTCCGCTTCTGCTGCTGCTGCTCTGCTCGGCACAAGGGGGCTGGGGCTGTGTGTGTGGTGGCCGACGGGAACCGGCTGCTTATATGGACAGAGGGCGGGCCATGGGGGAGGGGGGTGGGGATCGCGCGGCAGGCGTCCGCCCCAGTGCGCACATGCGCAGCATTTCAAAATCAAAATGCCCGCGCTTTCCAGCCGTTACCCAGGCTGGCCTTTGCTGTCTCCGAAACCTAGGCTCTGTGTGAACATCCATTGGAGGGGGAGACTACTCCTGCCAACCAACCAATCAGAGCTCTGTGCCGGGCACACAGACACGGAAGAGCTGCAGAACCAAACGGGCCAATGGCAAGCAGGGACTGGCAGCAGCTGATTAAGCACAGGCAGCCTACAAAAGAGAGGGGAGGGGTGCGGATATTTACTCATTTCTTCCGTTCCTCACAGCGTGAACGTCCGCCGCAGACCATGCCTGAGCCAGCCAAGTCCGCCCCAGCGCCCAAGAAGGGCTCCAAGAAAGCGCTCTCCA
This sequence comes from Ambystoma mexicanum, assembly GCF_040938575.1. Classification (NCBI taxonomy): domain Eukaryota; kingdom Metazoa; phylum Chordata; class Amphibia; order Caudata; family Ambystomatidae; genus Ambystoma; species Ambystoma mexicanum. Next base: position 784,306,045 of record NC_090925.1, read on the forward strand.
AGCCGCCCAAGAAGGACGGAAAGAAGCGCAAAAGGTGCAGGAAGGAAAGCTATGCCATTTACATTTACAAGGTGATGAAGCAGGTGCACCCTGACACCGGCATCTCTTCCAAGGCCATGGGCATCATGAACTCGTTGGTCAATGACATCTTCGAGCGCATCTCCGGGGAAGCCTCCCGCCTGGCTAACTACAACAAGCGCAGCACCATCACCTCCAGGGAGATCCAGACCGCAGTGCGACTCCTGCTGCCAGGCGAGCTGGCCAAGCACGCTGTGTCCGAGGGCACCAAGGCCGTCACCAAGTACACCAGCGCCAAGTAAGGCCACAGCTCCCAGCACCAAAAAAAGAAAAAAACCCAAAAGGCTCTTTTAAGAGCCGCTCACCCCCTCCACTCAAGAGCTCGCATGCTTTGCCTAGCTAGCCCTGCTTCATTCCTTCGCCCAGAAAACATAAGGGCAATGATCTCAAATAGGGACTCGACGTAAACAAATTATTTCTCTGCGCTTTGGCAGGAGTCACGCACCCTACTTGACACATTTGGTGGGCTGGGAGGGGGAAAACTCTGGGGGCACAGCTTAATGCACACGACAGGCGATGTAAGGCAGCACTGCCAGGGAAGCGCTCGCAGCAGACTCCTCAGCCCCCGAGCTCGAAAGGGAGCAAGTACCGCACCGTTCGGTCTGCGTGTGGGGAGGAGGGCAGCAGGCGGAGAACCGACTATTAGCACACAGCGCTTAGAAGCGGTTGGAATCCAGCATCAAGGCAGGCGTCATAGACACGTGATGTGTGGGGGGTGTCTTCGGGTTGAGAGCTCCCTGTGAGGGGGGAGGGGTGGGGCCTCGGGTTAAGAGCTGGCTGGGGGGGGTAACAGCCTCGGGTTAAGAGATGGCTGTGCTCCAGCTAAAAGGCACAAGCCATCACATCAAATCCGACCGCCACAAGCGCAGAAATTGAAAGCAATACGAAGGCATGGTAAACTGGTCGCCAAAGCGCCCAGACATGCATTTTGGCAGAGCGCCGCGGTGCGGGGCAGTGTGGCTTTGACTTGCACGCCAGGCGTTGACTTGCACGCCAGCCGAAGAACGTTTCATTCAACACCTGCCTAGAAAGGCAGCGGCAATTCGAGCGCTTGCATGTTTGCCTTGGGTTTGAGAGACAACCTGGCCGCCTGTGCAGTGAAGAGAGGCGCCTCGAGAGGCAGAGTTGAGCAGCTCTTGTGTGTGACAAATTGTCGGCTCTTAAAAGAGCCTTTGTGGTGGTGGGTCGTGCTGACGGTGCCCCTCAGGCCCTCTCGCCTCGGATGCGGCGGGCCAGCTGGATGTCCTTGGGCATAATGGTCACTCTTTTGGCGTGAATGGCGCAGAGGTTGGTGTCCTCAAAGAGCCCCACCAGGTAGGACTCGCTGGCTTCCTGCAGGGCCATGACGGCTGAGCTCTGGAAGCGCAGGTCAGTCTTGAAGTCCTGTGCGATCTCCCGCACAAGGTGCTGGAAGGGCAGTTTGCGGATGAGCAGCTCGGTAGATTTCTGGTAGCGCCGGATCTCCCTGAGGGCCACGGTGCCCAGCCGGTAGCGGTGAGGTTTCTTGACACCGCCAGTTCTTCACACGGGCAGCTTTGGTGGACAGCTGCTTGTGAGGCGCCTTGCCTCCGGTGGACTTGCGGGCAGTCTGCTTCGTACGGGCCATGGTAACCTTGTGCGACTTACTTCCAAAGTACAATGGTCTGTCTGTGATGGATTCGCGCTTGTTCTTCTTCTTGCTGATAGATTTTTATCCATCAGCGGTGATTTTTTGGATACCGAGGCTTGAGCCTCATTACTCCATCTTCTCGGGTTGAGTGTGTAGTCGTGGGTTTGTATTCTTCTTGGTCTGTGTGGTCATGTCACAGTAGGGCTGGTTTCACAGGGTCTTCGCAGTGATGGGCCGCGGGTAGCGGTCGAAGGGGTTTGCAGTGGTGGCAGTGAGTCTTCTGATCAGAGGGTTCGGTTCTGATCCAGTTCTTGGCAGAAGTTCTTACTCAGCTTCACTAGATGTTCATCCAACAGCTCGATGTCCAGGTCTCTGTGAAGGTCTGCTATCCTTGTGAAGATTGGAGCTCCAGACGATATCCGCAGGGCCTTGTTCTGGACTATCTGAAGACTCTTCCGGTGTCGCTCATGGCAGGTCATCCATGCTGGGGAGGCATAAGTCAGGGTTGGTCTGATGATCGCCTTGTAGACGTTGATCTTTGCCTGGAGTGGCATGGACTTGCTCTTCAGGAGTGGGTACAGCGCTGCCATCTTTCCTTTTGCCTTCTGCTGAGTATTCTCGATGTGGCTTTCCCAGTTGAGTTTGCTGTCCAGGGTCACACCGAGGTAGCGGCTGCTGCTCTCCCATTTGATGGTCTCCCCGTTAAGGCTGATGTGTGGGTGCTCCTTGATCTTCTTTCTGGTGAACAGCGTTGCAGTTGTCTTGCTGGTGTTGAGTTCTATCCGCCAGTCGCTGTACCACTTTGCGATGGTATCCAATGAAGCTTGCAGGTTCTTCGCCACTTCCACTTCCTTTTGATGGATTCGGAGAGCATGCGGGCTGATGAAGACCCAGCTCCACTCCGATTGGCTGGGACAATAGCAGGAAACAGGTTTGAAAAAGCCCGCCAAACTCTGTGATGAGCCCGAGGCAGAAAGTCGGCCCGTTGAAAGGCTGGCAGGCATCTACATGTGCAGGAGGGCTATGATTGGACAGCCTCGCTCTGTCTCGCTCTCTCTTTCTGGGGGGCTGAGGGGGATTTATTCATTTTATTTAGGTGGCCATTTTGTATGGCATGACAAGGGGCGGCGTGGGGCGACGTCAGAGTACGAGTCTGTGAAGCACCCAGCCTGGCAAGCAAGTACAGAAAAGAAAGAGTACAGCGCCCAAGAAAGATATAAAAGGAGCCTCCATAGAAGTAGGTTGGTGTGGGAAAAGTTAAGAGTGGTTCTAACGAGCAACCACCTTCTCTTGAATCCCCCCACCTGACACCCGATGGCAAGGCTCTCGCGTTTCCCGGGTCCATGAGTGGGAAAGCCACCCAGTTCTGTTTTTGCTTGGAATTCTGGCACTTGTAGTGTTTCTGCATTTGAAAGAGGGAAGAAAAATCAACAAGACCCACAATCCAGAGGGGGGTTAAGACAGGACTGGATGGCCTCCCCACGCATTGGCCACTGGAAACTTGAGAGTTCTGCTCATGCACTGCTTACGTCTCTCTGGCTCTCTCATATGCTCTCTCTACACTCTCTGGGCAGGCAGGATACACAACCTCTCCTTTGCCATCATAGCGATCTGAGAAACACACGTGCAGCTGCCCCCAGTCAGAGGGCCGACCAACTGCCGCATAGCGACCTTCTACAGCCATCCTCGAACCGCAAACATCCCACGGATATGACTGCTTTCACCACACGGTAGCTAGGCCGGACACTACCGACTGCCTTTGGGCTAGCGTCATGGCAAAGGTGAGTCAGCCGGTATCACCACGCTCTCCCCAGTCTCGGACCCGATCGGTCGATTTAACTTTGCGCTCAGGGGCAAGTAGTGCTGGCTACCTGAGGAGGGGGGGACGCCAGGACTACAAGCCCCAGAATGCAAAGTTAAAACCGGCACTGCACCAGCATCCCTGGGATGGAATTATTATTGTGATGGTATTTATTGTGCGTGGGCCAAGCTTAGAGAAGCAACGCAGCGGGCTTCACAGAGGAATGCACCAACACAGATACCCAACGGAGCGCTTTGCCCAGGGATGCAACAGTGCAGATGCGTAACTGAGTGCTTTTCAGAGCTAAAAACGGAACAGATATACAGCAGGGGGTAGGATACGGAGGGGCACCGCCGTACAGGGTGGCTGGGTGGAGAGAGGCAGGCGTCGTCTAGCGAGCCAGGTGGTGCAGCGTGATTGGCCTAGGTATTGAGGGGGAGAGACTCCTTGAAGAAGTGCGTCTTGAGTTCTTTTCTGAATTGTGGGAGCATGTGGGCCAAGTCTGATGCTGACGGGGAGGAGGTTCCATGGTCTCGGGGCGTAGGCAGAGAAGGCTTGTTGTCTGGTCCTTTCCTTTTTGCAGTGGCGGATTTAAAGACTGCTCGTGTCCCAGGCTTCTGGTGGTGCGTTGTCTGCTGGAGATGCTGAGTTTCTCTGCAAGGTAGCTGGGTGACTTGAGGGCACGACTGCCTTATAGATGATGCAGCAAGACTTGAAGGTGATTTGTGGGTGCAGTGTGAGCCAGTGAAGGTCGATGAGGGGAGGGGTGACGGGGTACCTGCGTAGAGCCTTGAGAAAGCGTGTGGCTGCATGTAGTACACTTCTCTGGGGCTCAAGGGAAGACGACGGGCGGCCTTTCCGAGGAGGGCGTTGCCCCCATCCTGGTGGGATAGGACCAGTGCTTGTACGGTGGATCTAAAGCTGTCCGGAGGGATATTGTTGTCATGCGAAATGACTCCTGTCCTATAACCTACCATCCTGCCTAAACCTACCCTGCAACCCACCATTAACGACGACCAAGGACCAGAAAAATGAGCTTGATGTGACCACATTGGTGCGAGATAGCTCCTGCCCTATATCCAATTATCCTGCTTAAGCCTATCCTGCAACCAACCATAAACCGCAACCAGTGAAACCGGGCCCCTGAGATGCAGTCTGCTGAGCCTAAGATTAATGGCCCTCTGCCCGAGCACACATATCTTACCCGGCTCCTAGCTGTGCATCCGCCTCTGAGGGCAGCTACCGCGAAACACGAGAATGTAACCCTGGAACAGTGGGCTCGTAAGAACAAAACATCCACTCCAGACGCTCACCTCTCCTATCACTATGCTCACGCTCTACATTACACCAACACAAAATAGAGCGCAGCTATAGCCCGCAATCAATTTCGGCCTAGCTGCTCACATACGTACTATAGCCCATGAACGCCACAGCATCCTGCTAGAACGCAGCTATACCCCACGAAAAGAAATCGGCCTAGCTGCACACATAAGCGTCCTACACAGGCCTCATGCCGCAGTCTCGAGAGACCAACCCCCAAACTGCACACATTCAACTGATCTCTCAATACCACTGCACCAAATGTTAGGATGCAGCTACCATCAAGCAATCGCATCAGCTGCTCCCATATTGAATGCACCCAAGCACCCTACTCTCTCGACTGACCTTGACTACGGTCTCCAAGGGCGTTCAACCCATAAGCACTTTGAGATCATACCAGTGATATATAGAGTGCTATGTAAATGCCAAATAACAATAACAATGTATGATGTTGGCCCGACTGACTCGATGGCTGGAGGGAGAGAAATGGCAGCTGGCCGGCCACTCCCGAGGAGAGGCCAGTAGCGAGTGGAGCAAATGCCATGCTCCTGGCTGTCTCAGGGGGCCTGGGCAGAGAGAGAGGGAGGGAGTGAGGGAGGTAGGGAGGGAGGGAGAGAGGGGAGCAAAAGGCTCTGCTCCTGGCCCTCTCAGGACCCAGCAGAGAGTGGAGCAAAGGCCACGCTCCTGGCCCTCTCAGGGCCCAGCAGAGAGTGGCGACCGCGCTCAGCAGAGGGTGGAGCAAGGACCGCGCTCTGGCCCCTAGGCCCCGAACGGCCAGGTTCTATAGGCAGGAAAACAGGGCTGACCTACAGGCACTTATAACTCAGAGTGTGCTGTGACCCCTGGCTTCTTGGGCAACAGTGCACCGGGCTACACAAGAGTTCTCGAGGCCTACTCAGAGGCTTATGGGGATGGCTAGAGGGGTGTGTGCGTGCCCCCGCTTGGTCTGCAGCTGGGTACTTCTGGGAGTTATCAGCATAATCCTGCCTTTCCCAGCCATCTCCACCTAGGCCGCAGTTCCTTCTGCCGTTACAAGAGGGCATCGGGGAGCTCTGTGCTTTCGCATGAGTGCCTGAGTCTGGTTACCAGAAGGGAAGAGAGATGTGGGGGGGCAGGGAGGGAGGGGGCTTCCCATCTGCAAAGGGGTATGTATTCTCATGTAGGTAGACTTTGTCGCAAAGCAAAGAGCTATCAAGTGGAATTCCTAAAGTGGACTTGGTTTCTTTTGGCGCATTGCCCCATTTACATTTAAATGGGCGCACACACAACGGGGCTGTTGGTATTTTGGCCCACGGGACCTCGAGTGCCACTGCCGCACAGGTCCACCGCACTGGCGGGGAAGCAGAGGGGTGGGCTGGGTTCAGCCTTCCAAGAAAGCACGGTTCCATGTGATAATATCCCTGCAAAAATGTCGCCATGCAAGAATTGCACAGTTTTTTTTGCGGCGATCTTACCCCACAGAACCTGTGGGGGACAGCCCCTGCAACCCCCATATTTTTTTTTATACCATAAATAATGTCGCCTATGCCGGGGATAATATTAGCCCAATACCGAATCCGCAGCGCAAATGAGCAGCTCTGTTATTGACGGTGTGGGAGGCTCTTAAAAGAGCCTTTGGGTTTGTGCGTCGGTGCTGTGGTAGGTGTTCCTCAACCCCCGAATCCATAGAGAGTGCGTCCCTGGCGCTTCAGGGCATAGACCACATCCATGGCAGTGACCGTCTTCCTCTTGGCGTGCTCAGTGTAGGTGACGGCGTCCCGGATCACGTTTTCCAGGAAGACCTTGAGCACACCGCGGGTCTCCTCGTAGATGAGGCCGGAGATGCGCTTGACTCGGCCACGGCGGGCCAGGCGGCGGATGGCGGGCTTGGTAATGCCCTGGATGTTGTCTCAGAGCACTTTCCTGTGCCTCTTGGAGCCGCCCTTGCCGAGACCTTTCCCTCCTTTGCCGCGACCAGACATGTCCGCTTCTGCTGCTGCTCTGCTCGTCACAAGGGAGCTGGGGCTGTGTGTGTGTGGTGGCCGTCGGGAATCGGCTGCTTATATGGACAGAGGGCGGGCCATGAGGGTGGAAGGTGGGGATCGCGCGGCAGGCGTCCGCTCCAGTGCGCACATGCGCAGCATTTCAAAATCAAAATGCCTGCGCTTTCCAGCCGTTACACCGGCTGGCCTTTGTTCTCTCCGAACTCGGTAAAGCAGGAAAGTGCTTGATTGTCAGACCTTTAATGTAGAAGCGTAGCTGCGCTTCTGGGAGAGAGCGCGCACGAACACACACACCACCCCACCCCTTCCTCCAATTAAGCCCTTTGTACTCACTCCCATCCTTTCCAGCTGTGCCTCACAGTCCGGTGTGCCGCATTCGCGCCCTACTTTGCACATGCACCCAGAAAGCTGCATGGGTATCGGGAGCATGCGATCAGCCCAAAGGGGTTTTGCGCAACTCGTGATGCAGCCCCTCTTTTTGCGACACAAGCACATACTCTGTTGTAGTGTAGAGAAGTGGTGGCGCTGCTGTCAAGGTACTGAGCTCTTTGTCTGAGTGTGTGAGCGGCTCTTAAAAGAGCCTTTGTGTTTTTTGTTTTGTTTTTGGGAGAGTGTGTACCTTGGGCTTGTTACTTGCTGCCTTTGCCCCCTGCCTTGTGGCCCTCGGTCTTCTTGGGCAGCAACACGGCCTGGATGTTGGGCAGGACACCGCCCTGGGCAATGGTGACCTTGCCCAGCAGCTTGTTGAGCTCCTCGTCGTTGCGGATGGCGAGCTGCAGGTGTCTGGGGATGATGCGGGTCTTCTTGTTGTCCCGGGCGGCGTTGCCGCCAGCTCCATGATCTCAGCAGTCAGGTACTCGAGCATGGCAGCCAGGTACACGGGGGCTCCGGCTCCCACACGCTCACCGTAGTTCCCCTTCCGCAGCAGCCTGTGCACACGGCCCTACTGGGAACTGCAAGCCTGCCCGGGAGGAGCGAGTCTTTGCCTTAGCACGGGCCTTCCCTCCTTGCTTTCCTCGTCCAGACATGATGCGTTAAGTGGGCGCTCGCTCGTCCAACGTTCAAAACTAAAGTAATGCCCCAAACATGGGAGGGCCGGCATAGAAAGACACGGTGGAGCTCTCTCATTGGACGAAACCTAGGCTCTGTGTGAACATCCATTGGAGGGGGAGACTACTCCTGCCAACCAACCAATCAGAGCTCTGTGCCGGGCACACAGACACGGAAGAGCTGCAGAACCAAACGGGCCAATGGCAAGCAGGGACTGGCAGCAGCTGATTAAGCACAGGCAGCCTACAAAAGAGAGGGGAGGGGTGCGGTTATTTACTCATTTCTTCCGCTCCTCACAGCGTGAACATCCGCCGCAGACCATGCCTGAGCCAGCCAAGTCCGCCCCAGCGCCCAAGAAGGGCTCCAAGAAAGCGCTCTCCAAGCCGCCCAAGAAGGACGGGAAGAGGCGCAAGAGGTGCAGGAAGGAAAGCTATACAGAAACAACAGGGAGAGCTTATGAAGCTAGGGTGCACGGTACAACCGTGTTTGTCCTTTTAACCGTTAACAAAATCGCATATGGTAACACAAAAACAACGGTTTTATAGGAAAAAAGCTCTTTGATAGAATACATCACACATTTCAACCAGTTGTCAGCTGAAACCTCATGGCCAGAAAACAAGAAAGCCGTGGTGTTCTACAAAGGTTTATGTAACGCTATGAAGGACGCTCTTTCTGTTGTACCCTCCCTTCCTGACACCTATTCAGATCTGGTAGACCTAGCCCTACAAGTAGACGCTCGGAAGTCTGAACGCCGGATGGAGTCAGGCCTTTCTGTAAAGTCCTTGCCCTCTACCCCAGAAGGTGCTGGGGAACCCATGCAAATAGGAGGTCTCCGAAGCCCTATTACCCAAACCGAAAGAGAGCGTCGAAGAACCGACAATGCATGCTTCTATTGTGGTCTCAGTGGACATTTTGTCAAGGAGTGCCCTCGACGTCCAAAGAACAAGGCTTTGGGTTTTCAGAAAGCTCGCCCTTGAATACGGGGGACAAGGCGAGCTCGGTTTATAACCCCGGGGTTCCTTCATTCGGTCCAATAAGGCCAGTAGTCGTTCAAGCGGTTCTTCAACCGGCCAAAGAGTGTTCACATGAAGTCCACATCGTCATTGATTCAGGAGCTACTGGTTGCTTCATCGACATATCATTGACCAAGTCACTGAATCTTCCTCTAGTGACCAAGATACATCCCGAACCTGTCCAGACAGTGGATGGGTCCTCCCTCGTATCCGGTCCGATCAAGCAACAAACCGCCCTAATGGACGTGACCATCCAGGGCAACCATAAGGAACAACTGTCCTTCGATCTGATATCCACACCTCAGTTCGGGTTAATCTTGGGTCTTCCCTGGTTGAAAAAACATAACCCTCTCATCGATTGGGATACTGGTCAGGTTTCATTTGAATCTGAGGTATGCCAACATTTTTGTCTACTGGATGACAATGTTCTCATCAGTCCCGCAAGGGCACTCGGGGGGCTACGCATCGTGGTTGAGAGTCCTCCTGAAGGGGCACACACAGTGGGAGCCACTATGTCAGGGGTACCCCCGGAATACCACGATTTCCATTCGGTTTTTGACAAAGCCTCTGCCGAAGTACTACCACCCCACAGACCATATGATTGTCCCATTGATCTGATCGATGGGGCAACGCTTCCCAAGGGGCGCATATATTCGCTATCACCATCAGAAGAAATGGCCCTGAAGGAATACATAGGTCATGCTCTGCAATTAGGTCACATTAGGCCTTCTTCATCCCCTGTGGCTAGTCCCATATTCTTCGTTCCGAAGAAGGAGGGAGACCTCCGTCCATGTATAGATTACAGACGCCTGAATGCGGTCACCATAAAAAACCGCTACCCTCTCCCACTCATATCAACCTTGCTAGACAAGTTGACCAATGCTTCTGTATATACCAAGTTGGATCTACGGGGAGCATACAATCTGGTCCGTATGCGCTCTGGTGACGAGTGGAAAACGGCATTCTGCTCCCGTCAGGGCTTGTATGAGTATATGGTGATACCTTTTGGCCTTTGCAATGCCCCTGCCACTTTTCAACGGTTCGTAAACGACATATTCAATGATATTCTGGACATATATGTCGTAGTATATCTAGATGACATACTAATCTTTTCCCAAACTATGGCCGAGCATGTCCTTCATGTTAGGGAAGTACTCACACGACTTAGGAAACATTCCTTATATGCCAAACCTGAGAAATGCCTATTTCACACAGCCGAAGTCGAATTCCTGGGGTTTCATATATCCCCTGGGGGGCTGACTATGAACCAGTCCAAGGTCCAAGCTATCATAGACTGGCCGACCCCTGTCACTGTGAAACAACTGCAATCTTTTTTGGGGTTCGCTAACTTTTATCGGAGATTCATCGCAAATTTCATTTCCATTGTGGCACCCCTAACCGCATTGACCAGTCCCGCGGTGTTGTTTGACTGGACCTCTATACATCAGGTAGCCTTTGATACCCTCAAAACCTCGTTCACCACGGCTCCTGTCTTGCAACACCCGGACCCAGAACTCCCGTATGTTGTGGAAGCAGATGCCTCCTCATTCGCTTTGGGGGCCATCCTGTCCCAACCATGTCCCTCCACCGGAGCGCTACACCCGGTGGCCTACCATTCCAGGAAATTCACACCGACCGAGACACACTATACGGTCACCGAAAAAGAGCTCCTAGCTATCAGGGATGCTTTGCTGGTCTGGAGACATCATCTCCTGGGAGCAAAGCACCAGACCACAGTCTACACTGACCACAAAAACCTACAGGACCTAGCGTCATTGAAATGTGTTAACAGTAGACAAGTTTGTTGGCATCTTTTCTTTTCTGCCTATGATTTCATTGTCAAGCATAGACCTGGGACGATCCATGGAAAAGCCGACGCCCTGTCTCGTTCACCAGGGGGGGTACCCCTTCCTTCGTATCCTGAAATGCTTCTAGGCGAAGGCCATGTAGTTTGTGCTTGCACACCACCCCCACCTATGTTGACTGCTATTCAACAATGGGTTGCACAACGTCCCCAGATACTAGCCGTTTGGGATCCTGACATACAAGACAGCTTGCCTTTTGTTTAAGGGAAGCTATTCCTACCCACCAATGATACACGTAACCAGGCTTTGGAGTGGTCCCATAATGCTCTCATCAATGGTCACCCAGGTCAACGACGAACCCTGGAATTATTGAAACGCTGGTGCTGGTGGCCATCGATGCGACGAGATGTGGAGACTTATGTCAACACCTGCTCTATATGCGCACAGTGCAAAACACAGAGAGGCCGTCCATTGGGATTACTACAGCCCCTGCCCATACCCCCAAAACCTTGGCATACGGTGTCCATGGATTTGATAACGGAATTACCACGTATTCGGGGTTATGACACAGTTTGGGTAGTAGTGGACTCATACACCAAAATGGCCTGCTTTATACCATGTAAAGGCATCCCCACCACTCCTTCCTTGGCTCAAATGTTCTTCAGGTCTGTTTTCTGTATGGTCGTTCTGCCATGTGTCATTGTGTCGGATCGTGGAACCCAGTTCACGTCACGTTTCTGGGTGGCCCTTACCAAACTGCTGGGTATTGACGCACGCTTCTCGTCGGCTTACCATCCCGAAAGCGATGGTCAGACCAAAAGAGGAAATCAGGCCCTGGAACAGTACCTACGTTGTTTAGCCTTGCAATTTCAATACACCTGGCTTGATTCCCTACATTACGCAGAATTTGCCTACAACAACACCATGCATTCATCCACTGGGTTCTCCCCTTTTTACTAACTCTATGGCCAGCATCCACGTACTCTCCCTTTTTCTGATTCTGACTTTTCCAATACCCCCGCACTACGGACCGGGAATCCGGCAGCAAATGATTGTGCCCGGGATCTCGCTTCCATACATGCTCAAACCCTTGTCCATCTCCGGGAAGCACAAGAGTCAATGCGGACAGCCGCTAACAAAAGGAGAAAGGAGGCCCCTTCATACTCACCGGGCGATCGGGTGTGGTTGTCTACGCGTCACCTGCGCATACCGGGTTCACGTAAGCTACTGCCCCGTTTCGTCGGCCCATATAGGGTCTCCAAGGTCCTGAATCCGGTTGCTTACCGTCTTGCTGTCCCCACTTCGTGGAGACTGCACCCTGTTTTTCACACGTCCCTTCTCAAACCCTGCCCTGATACCACTCGCATATCATCCACTCCCGGTCCTGTTCCACTGGCCTCCCAGGAGGATTATGAGGTTAGCGCTGTTTTGGGGTCCCGGGTTGTTAGAGGGCAGTTGCAATACCAGGTTGATTGGTTGGGCTATGGTCCTGAGGAACGGTCCTGGGTTCCGTCTCCTGACGTCCATGCTCCGTTGTTGGTGGCTCGGTTCCACAGGGAGTACCCTTCATGCCCACGGGGTCGTGGGCCTTTGAGGGGGGGCTCTGTCACGTCCCCATCCACATCCACAAGCCCTCTTATTACATCCCGTAATTCAACCATTATACGGCAGAATCATAGTACACAACAAGACACCACACGCACCAATGCACATTCTCGCCTTCAGGTTTGCCGACAAGGGGCTGGCCGAACTCTGCGACGCTGGTTTATGCCTCGCTCTCCATTCCTGCATTGGCGGTTGCCGTGGAGACGCGCCATGAGCATTCCGCGTCTCCGCTGCCGACGCTTGGACGTTCTTCCTCCACGCGTCCAATCGCGTGTACGCCAATCACGTGTGTGAGTCACGTGATCACTGGAGCAAGCGTTCAAAAGGGACGTGCAAACTTCCATCCACGCTTCACAGCTGATCTTGGTTGGACTACGGACGCTGCTGTCCTTGATCTTGGATTTTTCCTTTGGATTCCGGACCACTTCCTCTCTTGTACCTCGCCTGGACCTGCTTCTTCCTGGTTTTGACCTCGGCTACTCCCACGGACTGCCTCTTGGATTTCCCTTGTTTGGTACTTTGTCTTGAACCGCTCCCCCTGGACCCGACCTTGGCTTTTCTCCTGGACTGCAATTGGATTATCCTTTGGTTTGAACTCAGCTCTCTGCATCACGTGCCATCTAGTTTGGCTCACAGTACCAGGTTCCGTATCAGGTGGTGTTTTCATCCTACAAGTGCTTGGCCAGGCTGCAACCTTGTCGTCAACCCTGCCGGCCCCTCAGACAGACACCCTACATCACATTCCAGACAACCACTCAGGGTAAGCTCCTTATAGGTAATCATTTAGGATTGTGCACAGGGTGTAATTGTTATCTAACCCGCGTGTTTGCATTACAGTGGTCTGGGGAAACATCTTCCGGCATTCCTGGTTCCGGCTGACGACATTCACCACCTGTGGCCTCAAGGGCTGCTCGGACAGTATATTGACTGTTTGTTCGAGTGGAACTTGGGGACAGAGGTATCATCGCCTACACGACCATCAAGTCTTGACAAGGACACAGTGATCCCTTCATTTTCGTCGCAGTACTTTTGGAAAAAAAAAAATAATTTTGGTGGCAAAAGTAAATCCATACACTGCAATTGGGTGATATCTAACATTTTACAAGCTAGTGTGGGAGAATTGAAGTTCTTTTGCAAACGATTGCAATATTGTTGATAATAGATCACTAAGAATCAATTATCCACAGAGCTATGCAAGGTATCAACATTCAACCGCTAGCAAGTTTTCTTCCGGCGCCAGGCCAACCTGTAGTTTTATGGTCAGAATGGAAGGAATTCTGGTTAAACTACATCCAAGCAGTCGAACATGACGATCTCACGTCTAGGAAGAAGAAGTTATTATTATTGCATGCACTAGGGTTGGAAGGGCAGAGGAAATACAGGGAGCTACCAGATTTGACTGTAGATGAGGCGGGTGATGCTGATGAACATGATAGGGCCATAAGGCAATTGGACAAGTACTATGCTCCAGAAACTAATGTAGCCATAAATAGATACAAATTCTATACGCGGATACAAAAAGAACATGAAAGCATTGAAGAATATGTTTCTGCATTGAGAGTGTTATCGCGGACTTGCCAATTTGGCAATGGTATCACCCTGGATGAGTTAATCAGGGATCAGATCATTATTCACTCTAAGGACAATTTAGTCCAAGACAGACTATGGATGGTTGGCAATCCATCCCTTCCGGAAACCATAGCGATTACTAAACATGTAGAACACAGTCAGTTGTGCTCGAAGGAAATGAAGAACAAGAAAGAGGAGGTTGTGCAAAGCATGCAGAAGCATAGTAGTAAAGAGATACAGGAAAAAGAAACAGAAGAACAAGGCCAGGTTAATGTACTACGGTCAAAGGACAGAAGTGGAGCAAATGTTAAAAGCAAAGATAAAGTCGAGGTCAATGCAGGAAGAAATAACAAAATGAAGAACTTTGAGCAGAGAGGGAGTTCTAATCGAGGAAAGAATTGGGTAAAGAATGAACCAAAAGTTCAATATGAACAAAGATTTCAGAATGTCCAGCCGAGAGAAGGAGACAGGTGCTATAATTGTGGCAGAGTGGGTCATTATGCCTACGCTAAACAGTGCCCAGCATTGGGGCAAAAATGTGGAAATTGTGGCATAAGAGGTCATTTCGCAGTCCCATGTAGAAGGAGGAAGAAAGTATCTGCCATTTTGGAAGAAGAGGAAGAATCGGAGGAAGAGAGAGTGTTTTTGATTCGTGAGCCACCAACTGGAGAATTTAAAAGCCCGAGTTGTGAAGTAATTTTTGATAATTGGAAACTTAAAGTGAAGGTTGACAGTTGTTCACCTTGGACGATCATTACCAAGAAAACATGGAAGAATTTAGTGACACGAGGTCTCAAAAGTAAGATGGAGGTGCCAGACATACCAAATCCTGGTGGGTTTGAAGGATCCAAGATCAAGATGATTGGATGGTTTTCGTGTATTGTTCAGTTTAAAGACAGACGGTCTCAAGTGAAGGTGTACGTAGCAGAAAAGGGTGTGAATGTACTGGGTTGGAGAGACCAAGCTGGACTGAGGATCAGATTGGATCCATGTGATGAAGAACAAATCCTAGTAGTAAACGGGAGCCAATCGCAAGGTAATGAGAATGTTAGAGAAGAGGGAGTGGAGACAGTAAAATTGGGTTTGCTCAAAAACTTTGCACACAGGATTCATCTCAAGTAGGGAGCAGTACCTGTTAAACACACAAAATCCAGTCCAATTCCATTTGCCATTGCTGATAAAGTTGAGCAAGAACTTGCATCATTGGAGTCTGAAGGAGTAATAGAAAAAATTGAATCATCTGAATGGGTGAGCCCCATTGTGGTTGCATTGAAGAAAAGTGGCAAACTCAGAATTTGCGTAGACTTGAGAGATGTCAACAAGAATATCATAACTGACATTTTTCCACTCCCTATCATATCTAAAATGTTGAATCGTATTGGTAATGCTGATGTATTTTCTACATTAGATCTTTCGAGCACTTACCATCAAATCTCTTTGACAGAGGATTGCAGGGGCATTACAGCATTTATAACGCCACATGGGTTGTTTAGGTATAGACGTTTGCCGTTTGGATTAGCGTCTGCGGCAGCAGTATTTCAAAGAATTATGACGCATGTGCTGAAAGGTTTAAATGGAACTATGGTATATCAGGATGATATATTTGTATTTGGTAAGGGATCTGAGGAACATGATGGGAGATTGAAAGAAGTGTTGAAGAGATTGCAAGAAGTCGGGTTGAAAGTTGAGAAAAGCAAATGCAAATTTGGGTTGGAGGAAGTAGAGTATTTAGGGCATACTGTGAATGGTAAATGTTATAAGCCCAAAAGGGATGCCATGAAGGCAATCAGAGAGTGAACGAATCCTAACAATAAAGACGAGTTAAGATCGTTTTTAGGGTTATGCGAATATTACAACAGGTTTGTAAAAAATGTTGCGAGTATAACAGAACCATTGAGAAAGTTGTTAAAAAAGGATGCAAAATTTACATGGGGTGCTGAATGTAGTAAGCCAGTTGAAAGCATAAAAGGAGAAATTTGTGACTCTTTGGAATTGGGAGGATTCGAGTTTGGAAGGTTGACGAAGATTACGGTGGATGCCAGTGGGAGTGGCATAGGAGCAGTTTTAACACAAATAAATGAAGATGCATATGAGAAGGTGATCAGTCATGCTTCTAGAGCTATTTCGGAAACAGAAAGCAGATATTCTGTGATTGAAAAGGAATTATTAGCATGTTCGTGGGCGGTGAATTACTTTAGGAAATATTTGTGGGGAAGCAAATTTGTAATTCAGACAGATCACAAGCCCTTAATTGAAGTTCTCACAGTGAAAGGAATGTGTAAAGCTTCTCCCAGGTTAGCCAGGCTTAGTCTTAAATTACAGGATTACAATTTCTCAGTGAAATATGTGCCAGGGAAAAGGAATATTGTTGCTGATTATTTATCTAGATTGCCATTAAGTAGTGATGAAGCAAGTGTGGATATGGATGAAGAGATGCTGGCAGTCGTTTTTGAGGTTACGTCTAAGGAAATGTGGATTGAAGAATTAAATAAAGATGATGAATTACAAGAGATAAGAAGATACTCCGAATCGGGGTGGCCTGAAAAAAAAGAAATTAGCGAAAGTTGTAGAAGATAACAGGCTTAGTCTTAAATTACAGGATTACAATTTCTCAGTGAAATATGTGCCAGGGAAAAGGAATATTGTTGCTGATTATTTATCTAGATTGCCATTAAGTAGTGATGAAGCAAGTGTGGATATGGATGAAGAGATGCTGGCAGTCGTTTTTGAGGTTACGTCTAAGGAAATGTGGATTGAAGAATTAAATAAAGATGATGAATTACAAGAGATAAGAAGATACTCCGAATCGGGGTGGCCTGAAAAAAAAGAAATTAGCGAAAGTTGTAGAAGATATTGGGAGGTTAAGGATGAATTGTCTATGGAAGATGGATTTTTAGTGAGGGGAGACAAGTTGATTCCCCCACGTAAGTTTTGGAATGACCTTATTGAGAAAGCGCACCAGGGTCATCCTGGTATTACTGGCACTAAGAACAATGTGCGTTTGAAATACTGGTGGCCAGGCATGGATCTTATGATTGAAAGGTTTATTAGAAATTGTTGGCCATGTCAGAACAGTGACAAGAGCTGCAGGATAGTGAAGTCTAAGCCGTTGAGTATTGACAAAGGTGATGCACCATGGGAGATGGTAGGAATTGATATCATTGGACCATACGTGAAGTTAATTGGAGAGAAGAAATTCATATTGGTTTTGGTTGATTACTATTCAGGATGGGTGGAAGTCAAAGCGGTGAGGAAAGTTGATACTGATGAGGTGATACAATTCATAATGCAAATCTGCAGAAGGGAAGGATTTCCCAAAATAATAATGAGTGATAATGGAGTTCAGTTTAGAAGTGGAGAAATGAAAGAATTTGCCAAGAGATCGGGTATTGAATGGAGATTTTCGTCGTTGTATCACCCACAAACCAATGGGTTGGTGGAGAAATATAACCGTGTAATTGTAGAGGCAGTGGAGTTAGCCTTAAGTAACAACATGCCGGTGGACGAGGTTCTTAAGGAGAGAGTATGGAGTACCAGGATGTCTGTTAAAAGAGGAATGAAGGTTTCTCCTTTTGAATTAATGAGGGGAAGAGCTCCAAATACATTGCTTAATCCTGTTTGGGTTAATCATAGGAGAAGTGGAAACACAGGATTACGTAATTCTGATGAAAACGTAATTAGGAGTAATATGTCTCCAGGAAAGACTATGTCTTCTGAAAGGGTTAAGTTGAGAATATCACCAGGAGATTTTGTGAGAATCAAGCTTGGACGAAATGTTAAGAAAGGTAACTCTAAATACATCAGTCCTGTCAAGGTGTTACAAGTGTTCAGGAGAGCAGTTCGAGTTGCGGGAGGATAAGTATGGAATTTGGACAGGGTTAGTAAATGGATGTGAAATGGTGAGAATGAAAGAATGAAACAGGTTAGATTCGAGAGAAGAGATTTATTTGGAGATGATCATATTCAATATGGATTAGAAAATGTGAGTATGTACGGTAACATGTTGAGACAGGTTGAAGATGTTAACACTCAACGACCTGTGGTAGCCTTTGATAATAAGAGTGTGCGTAGTTCTAGGGAAAGGAGGTTACCGTTTTGGTCTAGAGATTATGTCATGCAGGACTAAGTAGTTTCCGCACACAGGTTATTGGTAAGGGAATTCTATATTGTGTTAAACTCTCATATGTATTAATTGTTACAGTTTTACATTTCCGCGAACATGTGTTATGTTTGAAATACCTTGATTTATTATACCTAACACACATGTGTTTAAATTTTATAAGGTAGAACCTTTTTTCTTAATTAATTTTGTAAGGTGGGGGGATGATGTTGTATTCCAAGTAAGTGCTATTGATTTATGTAATACGCTCTGACTCCTCGCCTGCGCGTGAGCTCTGAGGTATATAGAATGTTGGGTGAGAGGGAACGTGCGGGATGAAGACGGTTGGTGAGAGATGAGGTGTATGGGAAGGACGCTGTGTGGGACGCCGGCTATAACGAAGCAAATAAAGAAAGGTTTATTACTTACCTTGACTCTCGCATACTTCAATGAACTTGTTTGTCAATGACATCTTCGAGCGCATCTCCGGGGAAGCCTCCCGCCTGGCTAACTACAACAAGCGCAGCACCATCACCTCCAGGGAGATCCAGACCGCAGTGCGACTCCTGCTGCCAGGCGAGCTGGCCAAGCACGCTGTGTCCGAGGGCACCAAGGCCGTCACCAAGTACACCAGCGCAAAGTGAGGCCACAGCTCCCAGCACCAAAAAAAAAAAAAAAACCAAAGGCTCTTTTAAGAGTCGCTCACCACCTCCACTCAAGAGCTCGCATGCTTTGCCTAGCTAGCCCTGCTTCATTCCATCACCCAGAAATCATAAGGGCAATGATCTCAAATAGGGACTCGACGTAAACAAATTATTTCTCTGCGCTATGGCAGGAGTCACGCACCCTACTTGACACATTTGGTGGACTGGGAGGGGGAAAACTCTGGGGGCACAGCTTAATGCACACGACAGGCGATGTAAGGCAGCACTGCCAGGGAAGCGCTCGCAGCAGACTCCTCAGCCCCCGAGCTCGACAGGGAGCAAGTACCGCACCGTTCGGTCTGCGTGTGGGGAGGGGGGCAGCAGGAGGAGAACCGACCATTAGCACACAGCGCTTAGAAGCGGTTGGAATCCAGCATCAATGCAGGCGTCATAGAAACGTGATGTGTGGGGGGTGTCTTCGGGTTGAGAGCTCCCTGTGAGGGGGGAGGGGTGGGGCCTCGGGTTAAGAGCTGGCTGGGGGGGGGAACAGCCTCGAGTTAAAAGATGGCTGTGCTCCAGCTAAAAGGTACAAGCCATCACATCAAATCCCATCGCCACAAGCGCAGAAATTGAAAGCAATACGAAGGCGTGGTAAACTGGTCGCCAAAGCGCCCAGACATGCATTTTGGCGGAGCGCCGCGGTGCGGGCAGTGTGGCGTTGACTTGCACGCCAGCCAAAGAACGTTTCATTCAACACCTGCCTAGAAAGGCAGCAGCAATTCGAGCGTTTGCATGATTGCCTTGGGTTTGAGAGACAACCTGGCCGCCTGTGCAGTGAAGAGAGGCGCCTCGAGAGGCAGAGTTGAGCAGCTCTTGTGTGTGACAACGTGCCGGCTCTCAAAAGAGCCTTTGTGGTGGTGGGTCGTGCTGACGGTGCCCCTCAGGCCCTCTCGCCTCGGATGCGGCGGGCCAGCTGGATGTCCTTGGGCATAATGGTCACTCTCTTGACGTGAATGGCGCAGAGTTTGGTGTCCTCAAAGAGCCCCACCAAGTAGGACTCGCTGGCCTCCTGCAGGGCCATGACGGCAGAGCTCTGGAAGCGCAGGTCGGTCTTGAAATCCTGTGCGATCTCCCGCACCAGGCGCTGGAAGGGCAGTTTGCGGATGAGCAGCTCGGTAGATATCTGGTAGCGCCGGATCTCCCTGAGGGCCACGGTGCCCAGCCGGTAGCAGTGAGGTTTCTTGACACCGCCAGTGGCTGGGGCGCTCTTGCGGGCAGCTTTGGTGGCCAGCTGCTTGCGAGGTGCCTTGCCTCCGGTGGACTTGCGGGCGGTCTGCTTGGTACGGGCCATGGTAACCTTGTGCGACTTACTTCCGAAGTACAATGGTCTGTCTGTGACGGCTTCAGAGAGCGCGCGGGCTGATGAAGGCCCAGCTCCACTCCGATTGGCTGGGACAATAGCAGGAAACAGGTTTGAAAAAGCCCGCCAAACTCTGTGATGAACCCGAGGCAGAACGTCGGCCCGTTGAAAGGCTGGCAGGCATCTACGTGTGCAGGCACGCGCTTACCAGGAGGGCTATGATTGGACAGCCTCTCTCTCTCTCTCTCTCTCTCTCTCTCTCTCGCTCTCTCTCTCTCTCTCTCTCTCTTTCTGGGGGGATAAGGGGGATTTATTCATTTTATTTAGGTGGCCATTTTGTATGCCATGACAAGGGGCGGCATGGGGCCACGTCAGAGTACGAGTCTGTGAAGCACCCAGCCTGGCAAGAAAGTACAGAAAAGAAAGAGTACAGCGCCCTGGAAAGATATAAAATGAGCATCCAGAGAAGTATGTGGGTGTGGGAAAAGTTAAGAATGGTTCTAACGAGCAACCACCTTCTCTTGACTCCCCCACCTGACACCCGATGGCAAGGCTTTCGCGTTTCCCTGGTCCATGAGTGGGAAAACCACCCGGTTCTGTTTTTTTGCTTGGAATTCTGGCACTTGTAGTGTTCCTGCATTTGAAACAGGGAAGACAAATCAACAAGACCCACAATCCAGAGGGGGATCAAGACAGGACTGGATGGCCTCCCCAAACATTGGCCACTGGACATTTGAGAGTTCTGCTCATGCACTGCTTACGTCTCTCTGGCTCTCGCATATGCTCTCTCTACACTCTCTGGGCAGGCAGGATACACAACCTCCTCCTTTGCCATCATAGCGATCTGAGAAACACACGTGCAGCTGCCCCCAGTCAGAAGGCCGACCAACTACCGCATAGCAACCTTATACAGCCATCCTCGAAACGCAAATATCCCACCGATATGAGTGCTTTCACCACACGGTAGCTAGGCCGGACACAAACGACTGCCTTTGGGCCAGCGTCATGGCAAAGGTGAGTCAACCGGTATCAGCAGCCCACGCTCTCCCCAGTCTCGGACCCGATCAGTCGATTTGACTTTGCGCCCAGGGACAAGAACTGCTGGCTACCTGGGGGGGGGGGGGGGGAGCCAGGACTACAAGCCCCAGAATCAAAGTTAAAACCAACACTGCACCAGCATCTTCGGAATTGTGTGCGGGCCAAGCTCTGAGAAGCAACGCAGCGGGCTTCACAGAGGAATGCACCAACAGAGATACCCAACGGAGCGCTTTGCCCAGGTATGCAACAGTGCAGATGCATAACTGAGTGCTTTTCAGAGGTAAAAACAGAACAGATATACAGCAGAGGGTAGGATACGGAGGGGCACCGCCATACAGGGTGGCGGAGAGAGGCAGGTGTCGTCTTGCGAGCCAGGTGGTGCGGCATGATGGCCGAGGTATTGAGGGGGGAGAGACTCCTTGAAGAGGTGCATCTTGAGTTCTTTTCTGAATTGTGGGAGCGTGTGGGGCAAGTCTGATGCCGACGGGGAGGAGGTTCCATGGTCTCCGGCGTAGGCAAAGAAGGCTTGTTGTCTGGTCCTTTCCTTTTTGCGGTGGCGGATTTAAAGACTGCGCGTGCCCAGCCTTCTGGTGGTGCGTTGTCTGCTGGAGATGCTGAGTTTCTCTGCAAGGTAGCTGGTTGACTTGAGGGCGACTGCCTTATAGATGATGCAGCAAGACTTGAAGGTGATTTGTGTGTGCAGTGGGAGCCAGTGACGGTCAATGAGGGGAGGGGTGATGGGGTACCTGCGTAGAGCTTTGAGGAAGCGTGTGGCTGCGTGTAGGACACTTCTCTGGGGCTCAAGGGAGGATGACTGGCAGCCTTTTCGAGGAGGGCGTTGCCCCCATCCAGGTGGGATAGGACCAGTGCTTGTACGGTGGATCTAAAGCTGTCCGGAGGGATATTGTTGCCATGCGAAATGACTCATGTCCTATAACCTACTATCCTGCCTAGACCTACCCTGCAACCCACCAATAACGATAACCAAGGACCAGAAAAATGAGCTTCATGTGACTACATTGGTGCGAGATAGCTCCTGCCCTATATCCGATTATTCTGCTTAAGCCTATCCTGCAACCAACCATAAACCGCAACCAGTGAAACTGCGCCCCCGAGATGCAGTCTGCTGAGCCTAAGATTAATGACCCTCTGCCCGAGCACACGTATCTTACTCGACTCCTAGCTGTGCCTCTACCTCTGAGGGCAGCTACCGCGAAACACGAGAATGTAATCCTGGAACAGTGGGCTCGTAAGAGCAAAACATCCTCACCAGACCTCTCCTATCACTATGCTCACTCTCTACTGTACACAGGCCTAATGCCGCCAGAATGCAGTCTCGGAAACCAACCACCAAACTGCACACATTCAACTGATCTCTCAATACCACTGTACCAAATGTTAGGATGCAGCTACCATCAGGCAATCGCAGCAGCGGCTCACATGTGGAATGCACCCAAGCACCCTACCCTACCCTACTCTCTCGGCTGACCTTGACTACGGTCTCCGAGGGTGTTCAACATGCAAGCGCGTTGAGATCATATCAATGATATATAGCGCTATGTAAATGCCAAACAACAATAACAATGTATGATGTTGGCCCGACTGGAGGAGAGGCCAGTAGCGAGTGGAGCAAATGCCATGCTCCGGGCTTTTTAAGGGGGGCAAGAGAGAGAGAGAGAGAGAGAGAGAGAGAGAGAGAAAAAAAAAAAAGGCTTCGCTCCTGGCTCTCTCAGGGCCCAGCAGTGAGTGGAGACCACATTCCTGGCTCTCCCAGGGCCCAGCAGATTGTGGAGTGAGTGGAGCAACTCCGGGCTGGCTGGCCCCTAGGCCCCGAACGGAAAACAGGGCTGACATACAGGCACTTGTAACTCAGAGTGTGCTGTGACCCCTGGCTTCTCGGGCAACAGAGCACCGGGCGACACGAGAGTTCTCCAGAGGGGTGTGTGCGTGTGTCCCCAGCTTGGTCTGCAGCTGGGTACTTCTGGGAGTTATCAGCATAATCCCACCTTTCCCAGCCATCTCCACCTATGCCGCAGTACCTTCTGCCGTTACAAGAGGGCATCGGGGAGCTCTGTGCTTTCGCATGAGTGCCTGCGTCAGGTTACCAGAAGGGAAGAGAGATATGGGGGGCAGGGAGGGAGCGGGGATTCCCATCTGTAATGGGGTATGTATTCTCATGTAGGTATACATTGACCAGAAACAAAGGGCTATCAAGTGGAATTCTAAAGTGGAGTTGGTTTCTTTTGGCACATTGCCCCATTTACATTTAAATGGGCGCACACACAACGGGGCTGTTGGTATTTTGGCCCACTGGACCTTGAGTGCCACTGCCGCACAGGTCCACCGCACTGGGCGGGGAAGCAGGGGGGTGGGCTGGGTTCAGCCTTCCAAGAATGCGCGGTTCCATGCAATAATATCCCTGCAAAAATGTCACCATACAAGAATTGCGCCGTTTTTGTTTGCGGCGATCTTACCCCATGGAACCTGTAGGGGGACACCCCTGCAGCCCCCATATTTTTTTTATACCATAAATAATGTCGCCTATGCCGGGGATAATATTAGCCCGATACCAAATGCGCAGCGCAAATGAGCAGCTCTGTTATTGATGGTGTGGGCGGCTCTTAAAAGAGCCTTTGGGTTTGTGCGTCGGTGCTGTGGTAGGTGTTCCTCAACCCCCGAATCCATAGAGAGTGCGTCCCTGGCACTTCAGGGCATAGACCACATCCATGGCGGTGATCGTCTTCCTCTTGGCGTGCTCAGTGTAGGTGACAGCGTCCCGGATCACATTTTCCAGGAAGACCTTGAGCACACCGCGGGTCTCCTCGTAGATGAGACTGGAGATGCGCTTCACTCCGCCACGGCGGGCCAGGCGGCGGCTGGTGGGCTTGGTAATGCCCTGGATGTTGTCTCGGAGCACTTTCCTGTGCCTCTTGGCGCCGCCCTTGCCGAGACCTTTCCCTCCTTTGCCGCGACCAGACATGTCCGCTTCTGCTGCTGCTCTGCTCGTCACAAGGGAGCTGGGGCTGTGTGTGTGGTGGCCGACGGGAATCGGCTGCTTATATGGACAGAGGGCAGGCCATGGGGGTGGAGGGTGGGGATCGCGCGGCAGGAGTCCGCTCCAGTGTGCACATGCGCAGCATTTCAAAATCAAAATGCCCGCTCTTTCCAGCCGTTACCCCGGCTGGCCTTTGTTCTCTCCGAACTCGGTAAAGCAGGAAAGCGCTTGATTGTCAGACTTTCAATGTAGAAACGTAGCTGCGCTTCTGAGAGAGGGCGCGCACGAACACACACACACACACCACCCCTTCCTCCAATTAAGCCCTTTGTACTCACTCCCACCCTTTCCAGCTGTGCCTCACAGTCCGGTGTGCCGCATTCACGCCCTACTTTGCCCATGCACCCAGAAAGCTGCATGGGTATCGGGAGCATGCGATCAGCCCAAAGGGGTTTTGCGCAACTCGTGATGCAGCCCCTCTTTTTGCGACACAAGCACATACTCTGTTGTAGTGTAGAGAAGTGGTGGCGCTGCTGTCAAGGTACTGAGCTCTTTGTCTGAGTGTGTGAGCGGCTCTTAAAAGAGCCTTTGTGTTTTTTTTTTGTTTTTGGGAGAGTGTGTACCTTGGGCTTGTTACTTGCTGGCTTTGACCCCTGCCTTGTGGGCCTCGGTCTTCTTGGGCAGCTGCACGGCCTGGATGTTGGGCAGGACACCGCCCTGGGCAATGGTGACCTTGCCCAGCAGCTTGTTGAGCTCCTCATCTTTGCGGATGGCGAGCTGCAGGTGTCTGGGGATGATGCGGGTCTTCTGGTTGTCCCGGGCGGCGTTGCCGGCCAGCTCCAGGATCTCAGCAGTCAGGTACTCGAGCACGGCAGCCAGGTACACGGGGGATCGGGCTCCCACGCGCTCACCGTAGTTCCCCTTCCTCAGCAGCCTGTGTACACGGCCTACTGGGAACTGCAAGCCTGCCCGGGAGGAGCGAGTCTTTGCCTTAGCACAGGCCTTCACTCCTTGCTTTCCTCGTCCAGACATGATGCGTTAAGTGGGCGCTCGCTCATCCAACGTTCAAAACTAAAGTAATGCCCTGAGCGCGCTTGTTCTTCTTCTTGCTGATAGATTTTTATCCATCAGCGGTGATTTTTTGGATACCGAGGCTTGAGCCTCATTACTCCATCTTCTCGGGTTGAGTTTGTAGTCGTGGGTTTGTATTCTTCTTGGTCTGTGTGGTCTTGTCACAGTAGGGCTGGTTTCACCTGGTCTTCGCAGTGATGGGCCGCGGGTAGCGGTCGAAGGGGTTTGCAGTGGTGGCAGTGAGTCTTCTGATCAGAGGGTTCGGGTTCTGATCCAGTTCTTGGCAGAAGTTCTTACTCAGCTTCGTTAGATGTTCATCCAACATCTCGATGTCCAGGTTTCTGTGAAGGTCTGCTATCCTTGGGGGGGGGGGGCGGCATATAAAGACACGGTGGAGCTCTCTCATTGGATGAAACCTAGGCTCTGTGTGAACATCCATTGGAGGGGGAGACTACTCCTGCCAACCAACCAATCAGAGCTCTGTGCCGGGCACACAGACACAGAAGAGCTGCAGAACCAAACGGGCCAATGGCAAGCAGGGACTAGCAGCAGCTGATTAAGCACAGACAGCCTACAAAAGAGAGGGGAGGGGTGCGGTTATTTACTCATTTCTTCCGCTCCTCAAAGCGTGAACGTCCGCCGCAGACCATGCCTGAGCCACCCAAGTCTGCCCCAGCACCCAAGAAGGGCTCCAAGAAAGCGCTCTCCAAGCCGCCCAAGAAAGACGGGAAGAAGCGCAAGAGGTGCAGGAAGGAAAGCTATGCCATTTACATCTACAAGGTGATGAAGCAGGTGCACCCTGACACCGGCATCTCTTCCAAGGCCATGGGCATCATGAACTCTTTTGTCAATGACATCTTCGAGCGCATCTCCGGGGAAGCCTCCCGCCTGCCTAACTACTACAAGCGCAGCACCATCACCTCCAGGCAGATCCAGACCGCAGTGAGACTCCTGCTGCCAGGCGAGCTGGCCAAGCACGCTGTGTCCGAGGGCACCAAGGCCGTCACCAAGTACACCAGCGCCAAGTGAGGCCACAGCTCCCAGCACCAAAAAGAAAAAACCCAAAGGCTCTTTTAAGAGCCGCTCACCACCTCCACTCAAGAGCTCGCATGCTTTGGCTAGCTAGCCCTGCTTCATTCCATCGCCCGGAAAACATAAGGGCAATGATCTCAAATAGGGACTTGCCGTAAACAAATTATTTCTCTGCGCTGTGGCAGGAGTCACGCACCCTACTTGACACATTTGGTGGGCTGGGAGGGGGAAAACTCTGGGGGCACAGCTTAATGCACACGACAGGCGATGTAAGGCAGCACTGCCAGGGAAGCGCTCGCAGCAGACTCCTCAGCCCCCGAGCTCGACAGGGAGCAAGTACCGCACAGTTCGGTCTGCGTGTGGGGGGGCAGCAGGCGGAGAACCGACCATTAAATTAGCACACAGCGCTTAGAAGCGGTTGGAATCCAGCATCAAGGCAGGCGTCATAGAAACGTGATGTTTGGGGGCTTGGGGGTGTCTTCGGGTTGAGAGCTCCCTGTGAGGGGGGAGGGGTGGGGCCTCGGGTTAAGAGCTGGCTGGGGGGTGAGGGGGAACAGCCTCGGGTTAAGAGATGCCTGTGCTCCAGCTAAAAGGCACAAGCCATCATATCAAATCCGACCGCCACAAGCGCAAAAATTGAAAGCAATACGAAGGCGTGGTAAACTGGTCGCCAAAGCGCCCTGACAGGCATTTTTTGGGAATGGGGTGCTGCGTCGACTTGGACGCCAGCCGAAGAACGTTTCATTCAACACCTGCCAAGACAGGCAGGGGCAATTGGAGCGTTCGCATGATTGCCTTGGGTTTGAGAGAAGGCCATGCCGCCTGTGGGGTGAAGAGAGGCACCACAAGAGGCAGAGTTGAGCAGCTCTCGTGTGTGACAATGTGTTGGCTCTTAAAAGAGCCTTTGTGGTGGTGGGTCGTGCTGACGGTGCCCCTCAGGCCCTCTCGCCTCGGATGCGGCGGGCCAGCTGGATGTCCTTGGGCATAATGGTCACTCTCTTG
This sequence comes from Ambystoma mexicanum, assembly GCF_040938575.1. Taxonomy (NCBI): domain Eukaryota; kingdom Metazoa; phylum Chordata; class Amphibia; order Caudata; family Ambystomatidae; genus Ambystoma; species Ambystoma mexicanum. Next base: position 784,333,118 of record NC_090925.1, read on the forward strand.
GCGTGAATGGCGCACAGGTTGGTGTCCTCAAAGAGCCCCACCAGGTAGGACTCGCTGGCTTCCTGCAGGGCCATGACGGCTGAGCTCTGGAAGCGCAGGTCAGTCTTGAAGTCCTGTGCGATCTCCCGCACCAGGCGCTGGAAGGGCAGTTTGCGGATGAGCAGCTCGGTAGATTTCTGGTAGCGCCGGATCTCCCTGAGGGCCACGGTGCCCGGCCGGTAGCGGTGAGGTTTCTTGACACCGCCAGTGGCTGGGGCGCTCTTGCGGGCAGCTTTGGTGGCCAGCTGCTTGCGGGGCGCCTTGCCTCCGGTGGACTTGCGGGCGGTCTGCTTCGTACGGGCCATGGCAACCTTGCCTGCGCGACTTGCTTCCTCTCTACTGCCGACGGCGCAATGGTCTGTGACGGACGCAGAGCGCGCGGGCTGATGATGACCCAGCTCCACTCCGATTGGCTGGGACAAAGCAGGAAACAGGTTTGAAAAAGCCCGCCAAACTCTGTGATGAGCCCGAGGCAGAACGTCGGCCCGTTGAAAGGCTGGCAGGCATCTACGTGTGCAGGCATGCGCGCACCAGGAGGGCTATGATTGGACAGCCTCGCTCTCTCGCTCTTTCTTTCTGGGGGGCTGAGGGGGATTTATTCATTTTATTTAGGTGGCCATTTTGTATGGCATGATAAGGGGCGGCGTGGGGCCACGTCAGAGTACGAGTAGGTGAAGCATCCAGCTTGGCAAGCAAGTACAGAAAAAAAAGAGTACAGTGCCCTGGAAAGACATAAAAGGAGCCTCCATAGAAGTAGGTGGGTGTGGGAAAAGTTAAGAGTGGTTCTAACGAGCAACCACCTTCTCTTGGCTCCCCCATCTGACACCTGATGGCAAGGCTCTCGCGTTTCCCGGGTCCATGAGTGGGAAAGCCACCCAGTTCTGTTTTTTGTTTGGAATTCTGGCACTGGTAGTGTTTCTGCATTTGAAACAGGGAAGACAAATCAACAAGACCCACAATCCAGAGGGGGGTTAAGACAGGACTGGATGGCCTCCCCACGCATTGGCCACTGGACATTTGAGAGTTCTGCTCATGCACTGCTTACGTCTCTCTGGCTCTCGCATATGCTCTCTCTACACTCTCTGGGCAGGCAGGATACACAACCTCCTCCTTTGCCATCATAGCGATCTGAGAAACACACGTGCAGCTGCCCCCAGTCAGAAGGCCGACCAACTACCGCATAGCAACCTTATACAGCCATCCTCGAACCGCAAACATCCCACGGATATGACTGCTTTCACCACACGGTAGCTAGGTCGGACACTAACAACTGCCTTTGGGCCAGCGTCATGGCAAAGGTGAGTCAACCGGTATCAGCAGCCCACGCTCTCCCCAATCTCGGACCCGATCGGTCGATTTAACTTTGCGCTCAGGGACAAGAACTGCTGGCTACCTGGGGGGTTAGGGGGAGCCAGGACTACAAGCCCCAGAATGCAAAGTTAAAACCGGCACTGCACCAGCATCCCCAGAATTGTGCGCGGGCCAAGCTCCGAGAAGCAACGCAGCGGGCTTCACAGAGGAATGCACCAACAGAGATACCCAACGGAGCGCTTTGCCCAGGTATGCAACAGTGCAGATGCATAACTGAGTGCTTTTCAGAAGTAAAAACAGAACAGATATACAGCAGAGGGTAGGATACGGAGGGGCACCGCCATACAGGGTGGCGGGGCGGAGAGAGGCAGGTATCGTCTTGCGAGCCAGGTGGTGCGGCATGATGGCCGAGGTATTGAGGGGGGAGAGACTCCTTGAAGAGGTGCGTCTTGAGTTCTTTTCTGAATTGTAGGAGCGTGTGGGGCAAGTCTGATGCCGACGGGGAGGAGGTTCCATGGTCTCGGGGCGTAGGCAAAGAAGGCTTGTTGTCTGGTCTTTTCCATTTTGCGGTGGCGGATTTAAAGACTGCGCGTGTCCAGGCTTCTGGTGGTGCATTGTCTGCTGGAGATGCTGAGTTTCTCTGCAAGGTAGCTGGGTGACTTGAGGGCGACTGCCTTATAGATGATGCAGCAAGACTTGAAGGTGATTTGTGTATGCAGTGGGAGCCAGTGAAGGTCGATGAGGGGAGGAGTGATGGGGTACCTGCGTAGATCTTTGAGGAAGCGTGTGGCTGCGTGTAGGACATTTCTCTGGGGCGCAAGGGAGGATGACGGGCAGCCTTTTCGAGGAGGGCGTTGCCCCCATCCAGGTGGGATAGGACCAGTGCTTGTACGGTGGATCTAAAGCTGTCCGGAGGGATATTGTTGCTATGCGAAATGGCTCCTGTCCTATAACCTAATATACTGCCTAGACCTACCCTGCAACCCACCATTAACGACAACCAAGGACCAGAAAAATGAGCTTGATGTGACTACATTGGTGCAAGATAGCTCCTGCCCTATATCCAATTATCCTGCTTAAGCCTATCCTGCAACCAACCATAAACCGCAACCAGTGAAACCGCGCCCCTGAGATGCAGTCTGCTGAGCCTAAGATTAATGACCCTCTGCCCGAGCACACATATCTTACTTGGCTCCTAGCTGTGCCTCTACCGCTGAGGGCAGCTACCGCGAAACACGAGAATGTAATCCTGGAACAGTGGGCTCGTAAGAGCAAAACATCCTCACCTCACCTCTCTTATCACTATGCTCACTCTCTACTGTACACCAACACAAAATAGAGCGCAGCTATACCCCGCCATCAATTTCGGCCCAGCTGCTCACATACGTACTATGGCCCATGCACTCCTCACCATATTGCTAGAACGCAGCTATACCCCACGAAAAGAAATCAGCCTAGCTGCACACATACGTGTCCTACACAGGCCTAATGCCGCCAGAATGCAGTCTCAGAGACCAACCACCAAACTGCACACATTCAACTGATCTCTCAATACAACCGTACCAAATGTTAGGATGCAGCTACCATCAGGCAATCGCAGCAGCGTCTCACATGTGGAATGCACCCAAGCACCCTACCCTACTTTCTCGGCTGACCTTGACTACGGTCTCCGAGGGTGTTCAACACGCAAGCGTGTTGAGATCATACCAATGATATATAGAGCGCTATGCAAATGCCAAATAACAATAACAATGTATGATGTTGGCCCGACTGGAGGAGAGGCCAGTAGCGAGTGGAGAACACGCTCCTGGCTCTCCCAGGGCCCAGCAGATTGTGGAGTGAGTGGAGCAAATCCCACACTCCGGGCTGGCTGGCCCCTAGGCCCCGAACGGAAAACAGGGCTGACCTACAGGCACTTGCAACTCAGAGCGTGCTGTGACCCCTGGCTTCTCGGGCAACAGAGCACCGGGCGACACAAGAGTTCTCGAGGCCTGCTCAGAGGCTTATGGGGATGGCTAGAGGGGTGTGTGCGTGTGTCCCCCGCTTGGTCTGCAGCTGGGTACTTCTGCAAGTTATCAGCATAATCCCGCCTTTCCCAGCCATCTCCACCTAGGCCGCAGTACCTTCTGCCGTTACAAGAGGGCATCGGGGAGCTCTGTGCTTTCGCATGAGCGCCTGCGTCAGGTTACCAGAATTGAAGAGAGATATGAGAGGCAGGGAGGGAGGGGGGATTCCCATCTGTAATGGGGTATGTATTCTCATGTAGGTACACTTTGACCAGAAACAAAGAGCTATCAAGTGGAATTCTAAAGTGGACTTGGTTTCTTTTGGCGCATTGCCCCATTTCCATTTAAATGGGCGCACACACAACGGGGCTGTTGGTATTTTGGCCCACGGGACCTTGAGTGCCACTGCCGCACAGGTCCACCGCACTGGTTGGGGAAGCAGTGGGGTGGGCTGGGTTCAGCCTTCCAAGAATGCGCGGTTCCATGCGATAATATCCCTGCAAAAATGTCGCCATACAAGAATTGCGCTGTTTTTGTTTGCGGCGATCTTACCCCATGGAACCTGTAGGGGGACACCCCTGCAGCCCCAATATTTTATTTTATACCATAAATAATGTTGCCTATGCCGGGGATAATATTAGCCCGATACCGAATGCGCAGCGCAAATGAGCAGCTCTGTTATTGATGGTGTGGGCGGCTCTTAAAAGAGCCTTTGGGTTTGTGCGTCGGTGCTGTGGTAGGTGTTCCTCAACCCCCGAATCCATAGAGAGTGCGTCCCCAGCGCTTCAGGGCATAGACCACATCCATGGCGGTGACCGTCTTCCTCTTGGCGTGCTCAGTGTAGCTGATGGCGTCCTGGATCACGTTTTCCAGGAAGAACTTGAGCACACCGCGGGTCTCCTCGTAGATGAGACCGGAGATGCGCTTGACTCTGCCACGGCGGGCCAGGCGGCGGATGGCGGGCTTGATAATGCCCTGGATGTTGTCTCGGAGCACTTTCCTGTGCCTCTTGGCGCCGCCCTTGCCGAGACCTTTCCCTCCTTTGTCGCGACCAGACATGTCCGCTTCTGCTGCTGCTGCTCTGCTCGTCACAAGGGAGCTTGGGCTGTGTGTGTGGTGTCTGATGGGAATCGGCTGCTTATATGGACAGAGGGCGGACCATGGGGAGGAGCGTGGCAGGCGTCCTCTCCAGTGCACACATGCTCAGCGTTTCAAAATCAAAATGCCTGCGCTTTCCAGCCGTTACCCCGGCTGGCCTTTGTTCTCTCCGAACTCGGTAAAGCAGGAATGCGCTTGATTGTCAGACTTTCAATGTAGAAACGTAGCTGGGCTTCTGAGAGAGGGCGCGCACGAACACACACACACACCACCCCTTCCTCCAATTAAGCCCTCTGTGCTCACTCCCACCCTTTCATCTGTGCCTCACAGTCCGGTGTGCCGCATTCGCGCCCTACTTTGCCCATGCACCCAGAAAGCTGCATGGGTATCGGGAGCATGCGACTAGACCAAAGGGGTTTTGCGCAACTCGTGATGCAGCCCCTCTTTTTGCGACACAAGCACATACTCTGTTGTAGTGTAGAGAAGTGGTGGCGCTGCCGTCAAGGTACTGAGCTCTTTGTCTGAGTGTGTGAGCGGCTCTTAAAAGAGCCTTTGTTTTTTTTGTTTTGTTTTTGGGAGAGTGTGTACCTTGGGCTTGTTACTTGCTGGCTTTGCCCCCTGCCTTGTGGCCCTCGGTCTTCTTGGGCAGCAGCACAGCCTGGATGTTGGGCAGGACACTGCCCTGGGCAATGGTGACCTTGCCCAGCAGCTTGTTGAGCTCATCAGAGTTGCGGATGGCGAGCTGCAGGTGTCTGGGGATGATGCAGGTCTTCTTGTTGTCCCGGGCGGTGTTGCCGGCCAGCTCGAGGATCTCAGCAGTCAGGTACTCGAGCATGGCAGCCAGGTAGACGGGGGCTCTGGCTCCCACCCGCTCACCGTAGTTCCCCTTTCCGAAGCAGCCTGTGCACACGGCCTACTGGGAACTGCAAGCCTGCCCTGGAGGAACGGGTCTTTGCCTTAGCACGGGCCTTCCCTCCTCGCTTTCCTCGTCCAGACATGATGCATTAAGTGGGTGCTCGCTCGTCCAACGTTCAAAGCGAAAGTAATGTCCCGACCGCTTCTTCTTGCTGATAGATTTTTATCCATCAGCTGTGATTTTTGGATACTGAGGCTTGAGCCTCATTACTCCATCTTCTCGCGTTGAGTTTTATCGTGGGTTTGTATTCTTCTTAGTCTTTGTGGTCTTGTTACAGTAGGGCTGGTTTCACATGGTCTTCGCAGTGATGGGCCACGGGTAGCGGTCGATGGGGTTTGCAGTGGTGTCCGTGAGACTTCTGATCAGAGGGTTCAGGTTCTGATCCAGCCCTTGGCAGAAGTTCTTACTCAGCTTCGCTAGATGTTCGTCCAACATCTCGATGTCCATGTCTCTGTGAAGGTCTGCTCTCCTTTTGTAGGTTGACGCTCCAGACGATATCCACAGGGCCTTCTTCTGGCCTATCTGAAGACTCTTCCGGTGTCGCTCATGGCAGGTCATCCATGCTGGGGAGGCATACGTCAGGGTTGATCTGATGATCGCCTTGTCCGGGCGGGCATGGACTTAGTCATGAGTAGTGGGTACAGTGCTGCTGTAGAACCTGATAGCATGGAGAAGCCTGGTTTGTTATCATTATGGAATCATTACTCATTGTTATGGAATCATCACCCATCATTACCCATTTAGGGATTAGTTATCCATCATATATTCTGATTAGTGCATGAAGTAGCATCATTAGACTATCCACATTATTCTGCCACATATATCTAGCCATTTGTATTTGCTTATAGAATGAGGCCTGTTATATTTGAAGTGCCATGCAGAGACATGTTATACATGTAGAGATATGTTATGTATTATGTATGCATTATAGATAGCGCTTGGGTTTGTGTGAGAGAGAGAGTAAGCACTATAGAAAGAATGAGGCCTATGGCATTATAAAGCCATCCTGAATGGAGACACACAGAAGCTGTTCGCGCCACAGAGTGCGAGAGATTGTTATGAGTTAGTGTACAAGTATTCGTAAACATTTGCTTGGCAGGCAGAGATAACATGAACCTTGTCCGAGTGGAGAGGGATGCTGGCCTTATTAGCATGGCTGGCTGTGCTTCGCAGACAGAGAAAAGGTGGGCGCAGTGTCATGGGGAGAAGGAGAGGAGCTTTTGCAGGGAGAGCTTTGCATGCAGGAAGATAGAGGGAATGAATGGAGAAATATGAGAGATTGTAGGATGGTACCGCAGGCAGAAGAAGGCTATGATATAGATAGGCCGAAATGTCACATTGACAAAGAACATGCAGAGATTGCAAAGTAAAGTACATGCAACACAGACATTTAGGCACAGCTCAGATTTAGAAATGCTGAGACACAGAGAAACGAGGGAATGCTTAATGTAACCATGGATATGTGTGCGTCATTGAACAGTATAATGAGAGTTGAGGCTTGAGGGAGTTGCTAGTTGTTGGAGATGGAGATTTGAAGTAGTTGCTGCTCTGCTGGTCTGCTCTATGGGATGTTGTTGGAGATGCCGTTCTAAGATCGAGGGAGCTGACTCTAAGATGGGAGAGAGATGTTTAGCGGTTGCATAGGAGAGACGCTTGGATGACTTTGAGCGAGGAAGCTTGGGGAAACATTCTGCAGCAGAGCTGATGAGATCTGGCAGGGAGAGGCCTGGCCCTTCCTGACTGACTGGTTGCAGAAGTTAGCGGGAGAGGAGAGACACAGAGCTGGAAAGGGGAGTATTGCTGAAAAAGGTGCGTGCATGGGGATTAGAACAGACACTCACACAGAGTTATGGATGGGGTAATCAGACAGGGTCTGTCTGAGAGAGAGAGAGAGTGTGAAGTATGGTGTGGTTTGAAGAGGAATTGTATTGTTTGCATTCGAAGCCTATAAGGCTTACAGTTATTTTACTGAATGGTAGATTTGCACCAAAAGCATAAAAGGTGCATTATTATAGTAGTGCTTGCATCATGCATTGTTATGTATGAATAAAAGTGTTTCTATTGTTTTGAATCGATTCATGTGTTTTCTTTGTGTCTTATGTTAATGTGTCCATAGGAGTAAGATAGGAGTATTTTGTTAGAAGTAATCTAGAAGTAACACAGTGCTCAAAGGCCTTGAGATATAAGAGCAGGCGGGGCATAGTGATCCACACCCCCCAGGAGATTGTCTAAGACTGATGCATGGTCGCCCACTAGGGGTAGGTCAAAGGCAGATTTTGTATTACGTTCTCACAAATGGCACCCGTAATGCGGGACTTCACTGATGCTGACTGATAACATGGAACAGAGGGTTTAGTCTGCAGAGTTTTGCAGCTGACTTTGATCCACTTATCGATTTGCTGAAGTAAAAGTTTGAACATCGTGTGCAGCTGTGTTTTCTGTTAGTTCTTGGGAATAGATATTTTATGTTGGAGTTTTGTCTGTCTTGGAGATGTTATGAATTAGAGCATGCTTCGTCCACAATTTTGTTCACCGTAGGAAGGGGCAAGCAATTGTCTGACTGACTTTGAATCTGGAATTGGAATTTGGAATTGATCCAGAGCAGTATTTCGTGACAGGCAATGAGGGAATGAATGTACATCCATTTGGCCGAGCGAGAGAAACAGTTTTTTCTTGAAGACGATTGTGGTATTTTGTTTGTTTGGAACTCCACAGAGGCTGAGGAGACTGGGAGGTTGACACTTTTCGGGGAAATCTGACCTTTGTTTTGGATTCCCATTTTGGCAAGTCGACGACTATATCTGCATGTTTAGAAAAGACTTGGAAATGGTTTTTTGAAGAACACTTGAGTGTTGTGAAGTTTATTTGGAGAGAAATCCCGAGGGTGAATAATTAAAACTGCAAAATGAGCTCATTTTTTAATGACTTGAAAGCGATAGGAAATCGGCTTAGAAATATGCTTGATGCCTGGGAAGTTTTGCCGGCACCAACCATATTGAAAGTGAAGAGTGAAGTAGCAAGAACAGAAATGACACCATATATATTAGTGACTTGTGGGCAATAATATATCGTCTCAGACATATAATATTAGACTGGGAAAATATCCCAGCAGCTTTGAAATTGTACCCATTGAAATCTTTGTCAACAGCAGTGATGGGTGGGAACAGAGTTCCTAGAGAAATCAATATTGTTTATGGGGAGAAAGAGTTACCTCAGAATAATGACAGAAATAGTGTGACCCAGAAAGCAGTTTGTTGCACTGATAGTGCAGCAATAAATGAAGAGATTGCAGCAACAGCAGAGCAACAAATTGAACAGATTGAACGAGTTGTTTTCCAGGAAATAGAGGACATGGAGAGTGCATTTTTGACAGACATGAAGAGAGTGCATAGAGGGTTTGCCTATGAAGATTTGCAATATGAAACTGTATCATTGGCGAGACATGTGCATGGAGGCAGTTATGTAAAGCATTTGCAAACTAGGTTTGTGAAGAGAACAGAGATGGTGAAAATCTTTGATTTGAATAGAAATGGCATTTGTAATGACATTTTTGGCAGGATTGATAACAGCAGTATTTTGCCTATATTATCGAGTGAAAATATTATTTTGTCTATTGACATGGAAACTGGGATAGCATTGAAGGAGAATGTGAATAGAGTGAATCGTGCGAAATTTGGATGTTCTGAGATGAAGGATTGTTTGAATTTTTTGAGTTTGAATGAGTGCATAGAGAGAAGGATTGTTGACGTTATACAGAAACATCGTACGGGATTAGCAGACTGTTCAGGAGTTAGCAGTGAAGTGAAGGAATGTTTTTTGAATCTGAATTGTATTGCACATGTGGGAAGCAGTGTTTATTTGAATGAAATCGATTTGTTTTATCAACATGTAGTTATTCAACGTGAATACATCATGTTGAAAGGGGAGTGGAGATGGAGTGGGGAGTGGGAATGTAGAAGACATGGACATGGAGTGCACTTGAATGAGGGGAATGCAGTTGTGAAATCTTTGGATGTGCAATTTTTGAAGTTGCAATTTTTGGGCTACGTGAAATGGGCTGTCCTGTTCTGTTTTGAAAAAGACAGGGATGGAGTCATGCATCATGAGGCATGGATAGACTGATACACTAGAACTGATATTGCAGACACTGAGAGAACTAGCATTGATGTCTTTTGAGAGACATGGGGAGTTTAGAACTAGCTATGTTCACTGAAGCATATACAATGAGAATGCTGTTTTGTTTTTGGCTTTGAATACACCTGGAAACTGATGAGAAAACTGATACTTGCACTTTTGTTTTCTTTGCATGACATCTGAAGAGACACCTTGACCAGACCGAGATTTGCAGATCGCATAGATGACAGACCAGATTGTATCGCATGAATTGACCAGACCATGATTGGCAGCAGCATGACGACTGAAAGCAGCATGTCCAGAATGATTGATTGACCAGACCAGATTGACCAGACCTTGATGAAACTATGTGACTTTGCATGGCTGTTTTGAAGCAGCACCGAAAAGAGACTGGCTTTTGTCACCTTGTGATGTGACACCATCTGACTTTTCTACGCTTTACAGAAGCACTTCTGGGGAATGCCGACCGACCGATTTGAGGCCTTAGGGTGTGGCTTTGTCTATGGCTGTGCTCTAAGAAGGTACCCAGAAAACCTGCTTGCTACCTGAATTCCTGGCATGACAACTATTGCCATGGAAAGTGAAGATCATGGCTGACGTCAATTGACGCCTTTCAGCATTCTGTGCCAAGAGAGAGAGAAAGAGCAGTGAAAGATGTTCACCAAAAAGGAAAAATTCGTTTGTGGGCTGTTATATAATCTGCAGCGAGAAGAAAATCAATTTGGAATGCCTTATCTTGTGAACCAGAACCAGACATAAGTTTGGGCCTGAGGAGAAAGAGAGAAATGGGAATGAGCAGGAAGACGCGCTCTGAATGCATTTGAATTCCTGATGCTAACCACGTTTGAAAAGCAGTGAAGCTTTGTCTCTTGAGTGAGTGAGAGAGAGGGAGCATTGATGTGACACCATGGTGCTTTGAAATCTGCACTCATTTCCAACATTGGCTGGTCCCTCATGGGAGAGCAGGGACTAGCATGGCATGAACTAGAATACTGGCATGGCATGGCAACAACTGGCATGGCAACAGCAGGACCTGGCAAGGAAGGAGAGAATTTGAAAACTGGAGTTTGGCCTATGTGAAGGGCCACTGTGCACGGAATTGCCACTTTAGAATTGCCATCTGAATTGTTTTGCAACACTCTGAATGAGTGCCACGTGAATGATACATCGGTATCAAAAAAGGATATACTAGGGAGAGCTTTGGGATAGGGAAAGAGAGGAAAATGCTTGAGAATCTGAACTGATTGGCATCATCATCGAGGAAGAGCTTGCAGCAGTGAGGCTCTGGAATCTGTCGCTGAAATTGTCCGTTTGCAGGACACACACTTTGTCCATTTGCAGCTGGAACACTACTTTTTGCTTTGGGCTATGCTTTGATGCCCATATACATGTTTGCTGAACAAACATGTTAATGGCTTCAAAGCATAGCCTCTGTGACACATTTGTGACCCATTTGTGAACACTTGCTTTGAACACACACTTTGTTGACATTCCTTGGCTGAGATAAAGGCATTAGAACTAGATTTGTACTGACTTGGAGATTGTGCACAGATGTGAGGACACACACACATTATGTTGGAATACAACTGATTTGATCACAGACTGTCATGAGTGAGAACCTGGAATGAACTTGGATTGGAAATTTTAATGGATTGGCCTGTATGACCAATACACTGATTATGTATACTCTGGAAATGCATACATCTGAAATGAGCTTTGACACCTGTGAAAGTGATATTGGGCCTCATTCCGAGGCTGGAGCTATCCATGGAGTAAAGAGCACCATGGTAAGCAACCATGGAGCTATTTACTCCATGGATATCCGGCATGGTGAATGGAGTAATTACCGGTCCATTCCAAGGTTGGAGGGACCGGTAAGTCCCCATTCACCATACCGGTTCCCCATCCCCATTCCTGCCCCCATAGGGCTCAATGGGAATGGGGAAGGAGTAAATTACGGCACCGTAAATTACGGTGCCGTAATTTACTCCAAGGTCCCTTTGCGGGTTGGATTTTTAACGCCTGCTAAAAGCAGGCGTTAAATGCCAACCCGCAAAAGGGAACTCGGAATATGGTGGTAAGTGTTAACGGTCACCGTTGCCATTAACGGTGACCGTTAACCCTTACCTCCAGCCTCGGAATGAGGCCCATTGTCATTTTGTGCTTGACACATTGAAACTGAAAACACCCGAATCCACAGTACATATGCATTGATTCTATGCATTGCATTTTTTGTTTTTGAATAATCTGCTTGTAGACACTTTTGGCTTTTGAATTTTGACTTGACTTTTTACTAATAGAAATTTGATTATGCTATTCGGGACATATTTGCAGCTATGCATTTGAATATTTAGCTTGCCACTGATAGAGTGAAATGCTTGCATTTTAAGGGTTTTTTGCATTATGAGATAGAATGTGTTTTCCCTTTGCAATTTTGCTTGGTTTTAGCATGCCACATTGCTATGTAATGTTTTGACAAATCCTTACTAATAATTATATAATGATAATAGAAGAGATTGTACGGGCGTTGTCATGACCCATGCCTGTGGCCCTCACTGGCAAGTCAGCCTTCCAGTTAGGGCCAGGTCAACGGCCTTAAGACCTCATCCAAGACTCTCTTGGAGTCAGTCCTGGCACCTTTGGCGCCAGGCTCATAACCATCATGAAGGCCAACATTAGAATGGGACTATTTACTTGGGACTATTTAACTTGGGGGGGTTCAGCCAACATGGAGGCACACACATAGCTCAGTTACAAGGAACTGAGCTATGCGGTCTAGTCTTTTGGGTGTGGCAGGCCTGGGACTACTTTACCTGGACTACTTTACCTGAGACTATTTAAACCGCACCCAAACACAACATGATTTGTGTTATTCTGCTGTGGGCAGTGTAACGCTCCCCGTGTCCAGTTCTTTAATGCCAGCTTACCTGAAACCAAGGACCTGCAGAGAGAGAAAGAACACTACGAAACTTACATTGAAGAGTATCCTGTCTTCAATCCATCGCCGACTTCATTTCCACTCACCAGAAGGTACGAACTCCATCATCCGACACTGCATGCATCCTGGAATACCATAACCTGGAAAGAGGAGAAAGAAAGACAGCATTAGTAAGCGTTTACTCACGTTTCCTCCCAAATGAAGAAAGCCACACAATTCTTACCTGGGTAGTCATCTCCTGGTCAGTATCATCGCTGGAGCATTACGGCGCTCGGCGAGGAACATCGCAACCTGCAAGCAGAGAAAAGACACAGGTTAGCAATATAAAAGGTGAAACAGCGCAGCGCATTGCACATTACTCACCGGACAGCATCGTGCACACCGCGCTTTCGCCTGCCGGCCCATGCTCATCTTCAAACTGCATGACAACACCAAAATACCTTTTCATACCTAAAAAGAAAGAAGCAAGACATTATTATTCGAACTAAGGGGAACATAAGAACTGCATATAAAGACTGTAAATCAGCAAACCTACGGGGTTGCAGCAGGCTTGGATTCCCACAGGGGGGCTTTCACCAGTGAAGTAACTTGGTCGCTGCTCGCCCCCCATATCTACGCACCCCTGCCACGAGGAGCAGGATGGAGAATCCACCTTTTACAATATTAAGGTGAGGAGAGGGCCCAAGGGGGAGGAAGGAGTTGAGGACAAGGGAGGTGGGAAAACATAAAGACAATCTGGTAACTGAGCTACCCGGTCTAGTCTTTTGGGTGTGGCAGGCCTGGGACTACTTTACCTGGACTACTTTGGGTCTGGCAGCCCGGGACTAGTTTAACTGGACTACTTTACCTGAGACTATTTAAACCGCACCCAAACAGCAGAACATGCTTTGTGTTATTCTGCTGTGGGCATTGTAATGCTCACCGTGTCCAGTTCTTTAATGCCAGCTTACCTGAAACCAAGGACCTGCAAACAGAGAAAGAACACTACGAAACTTACATTGAAGAGTATCCTGTCTTCAATCCATTGCCGACTTCATTTCCACTCACCTGAACTCCATCATCCGGCACTGCATGCATCCTGGAATACCATAACCTGGAAAGAGGAGAAAGAAAGACAGCATTAGTAAGCGTTTACTCACGTTTCCTCCTGAATGAAGAAAGCCACACAATTCTTACCTGGGTAGCCATCTCCTGGTCAGTATCATTGCTGGAGCATTACGGCGCTCGGCGAGGAACATCGCATCCTGCAAGGAGAGAAAAGACACAGGTTAGCAATATAAAAGGTGAAACAGCGCAGCGCATTGCACATTACTCACTGGACAGCATCGTGCACACCGCGCTTTCGCCTGCCGGCCCATGCTCATCTTCAAACTGCATGACAACACCAAAATACCTTTCCATACCTAAAAGGAAAGAAGCAAGACATTATTATTCGAACTAAGAGGAATATAAGAACTGCATATAAAGACTGTAAAGCAGCAAATCTACAGAGTCGAAGCAGGCCTGGATTCCCACAGGGGGGCTTGCACCAGTGATATAACTTGGTCGCTGCTCGCCCCCCACCTCTATGCGCCCCTGCCACGAGGAGCAGGATGGAGAATCCACCTTTTACAATATTAAGGTGAGGAGAGGGCCCAAGGGGGAGGAAGGAGTTAAGGACAAGGGAGGTGGGAAAACATAAAGACAATCTGATATTGAATCCAGCTCTCCTATATTGCAGACCCATCTTTAACCAGAGGCCTTACCAAGGGACAGGGAGAGGGTTCGAGATTGCAAATCATCCAACCAGGGCTGGGTGGCGTCCCCGTGGATACCAGGTGAGCATAACAGAATGCAAAGACTCAATAATATTATCCACCTGGGCGACATTGAGACTTCAGAGACTGACCAGTTAGTTCAGTTGTTGGGACAATTACGCGCGGAAGTACATTCGCCAGGCAAGAAACCAACACTCTTAGGAGGGATTTGATTGTTACTAAGGATCGTACCGGCGAAATAAGTAGACAATTGCTCCGATCACAGGCAGGATAGACCCCATTGCCTGGTAACATTCCGCCAGCACCTGTACCAACTTCTTCCACCAATCCAGTAAAAATAACCCTTCCTGGGACAGTTCCTCTAGCTCCACCTGAACGATTTACAGGGGACCCCAAGAAGTATGCAACGTTCATGAACCAGTGTTGTCTTCATTTCCTTTTCAGACCTGGGGCTTTTCCTAACGACCAAGCGCAGGTTGCTTTTGTCTTGTCATATCTGAGTGGCAGTGCTGCGGATTGGTCGGTACCATTGGTAAGTCAGGATAACTTGTTGTTACATGACTTTGGGGGTTTCCAGATGGAAATGGAAAAACTCTTTGCTCCTCATACCCAAGGCCAAGCATTAGACAACAAACGTTTATCACTCCGTCAAGGAAGTCAAGACTTGCTTACATATATAGCAACATTTAGCAGACTAGTCGCTGAAGCTGGGTGAACTGAGGAAAAAAGGAACACACTATTTCATCGGGGTCTACGAGGGGAACTAAAGGATGTCCTTGCTCAAGTGATTAACCCACCTAAAGACTGTGGAGAATTCATCAACCTTGTGGTGCAATTAGATCACAGATTACAAAACCGAAAAGCGGAGCGGATAAGGTTAGACACTCGAGCTGTGTATGTCCGGACAAAGGATAATGTTCCACGTACATTGGAAAACACGGTAGAACCCATGCAAATCGGAGGTGTACGGCCCCCTTTAACTAAAACTGAAAGAGACAAGAGAAGGCAACAGCAATTATGCTTATATTGCGCAAAATAAGGCCACTTCCTCAAAGAATGTCCAGTGAAACCACCAAGGAGAACTGTTGGAGCCACAGAGAAGGAAGATAATAACAAGGAGTCGGAAAACTACCAAGCCCGGCCAGCGTAGAGGTCCGCTTGTCGAGTGAAAAGGATGCGCCACAGACCTCACACTTTGCATTACCAGTAATTTTGATCAATCACCAACAACCGTCTCGGATGCATGCTGTCGAAGCATGCATAGACAGCGGAGCAGTTGGGAATTATGTAGACCAAAATCTGGCAGTAGAGATGGGGCTTCCCTTATGCTCTAAGTCGACTACTGAAAAAGTTACTACAGTTGATGGGACAGAAATAGCTTCTGGCATCAAAGCTCCTCAGTTTCGACTAATCTTAGGGATGCCATGGTTGGTAGCTCACAACCCTCTAATAGATTGGTGTGCCAAGAAGTTGGCCTTTTCTGATGATTGTGCTTGCACGTGTTATTACCAAGAAAAGGGGAAAACAGACTTATGTATATCTGCTACTCCCAGTATGGCGGTGATTGTACTAGGTGTGACTAGTACTCTACGAAATGAATACCAAGATTTTCAAGACGTGTTCCAGAAAAAACAAGCCAATACTCTACCACCGCAGAGGCCCTATGATTGTCAGATCGACCTCATACCTGGTGCGCAAATTCCTTGTGGTCGAATCTATGCACTTACTGAACCAGAAAACCTCCATTTGAAATCTTATCTTGATCAGTACCTGGAAAATTGATTTATCCGCCCATCTAAATCACCGGCAGCCAGTCCCTTATTCTTCATACCAAAGAAGGAAGGAGATTTGAGGACTTGCATCGACTATCGTGCATTAAACCAGATCACAGTAAAAAACCATTATCCACTGCCCCTTGTTTCTGAATTATTGGATCAAGTCAAAGACTCCCAAATCTATACCAAACTGGACCTTATGGGAGCGTACCATCTTGTTCGAGTGAAGAAAGGAGACGAATGGAAAACCGCCTTTCGTACCAAATACGGCTTGTATGAATACCAGGTAATGCCTTTTGGACTTTGCAACACTCCTGTGCATTCCAGTACTTTATGAATTATGGTTTGTGGGAGTTAATCGATGTTTGCGCCCTGGTTTACATTGATGACATATTAGTGTATTCTGCTACAAAGGAAGACCATGTCAGGCATGTCTGCTCCGTCCTTACTAAACTCTGCCAACATAAACTGTATGCTAAACTTGAAAAATGCTCTTTTCATGTCACTGAAGTAGAGTTCCTCGGTTTTATACTTACACCAAAAGGTATCAGAATGGATAGGCACAAGGTAGATGCCATTCTTAACTGGCCGTCACCAACTTCATTTAGAGGAATCCAGATTATGTTGGGCTTTGCAAACTTTTACTGCTGATTCATCCCAGACTTTTCCCAAATAGTGCATCCAATTACATCACTATTGAGAAAAAACAATAAAAAGTTCCATTGGACCGAAGAAGCAGAGAAGGTCTTTCAAGAACTTAAGACAAAATTCACTTCTGCTCCAGTTCTACGGCATCCTCGCCCAGACCTCCCTTATATAATTGAAACAGATGCCTCTAGCATGGCTATGGGAGTTCTTCTCTCTCAAATGGACCCAGGAACTGGCCAGTTAGACCCTGTGGCCTTCTGGTCACGAAAAATCTCACCTCCCGAATTCAACTATGCTATCACAGACAAAGAACTCTTGGCTATAAAATCAGCTTTCAAGGCCTGGCAGCACTATCTCCTTGGTGCTATGGTCATAACTGATCATCGAAACCTGTAATACCTAAAAATAGACAATCATCCTGTCAACTGCAGTGGGCTTTTTCCTACGCTGAATATGACTATGTGATCACCTACTGGCCAGGAGTCCAAGACAGAAAGGCTGACGCCCTGTCCCATATGGGTGTTGATGAAAAGGTATACATAACTCCAGATCCAGTAGCCATCGTTCCAGAAGACAAACTCCTGGGTCTCACGACAACATTGACACAGGGTGAACTCCAAAACAAGATCCAACTCTAAATGGATCCCACTTTCTCACAAGAGTGGTGTACTCAAGGAGAACATTACAGCATTAAAGACCAGTTACCGTATTTTAGGAACTGCCTATACTTGCCAAGTAAAGATTTGCAAGAGCAGGTTATTTCGGATTATCACGACTCCCTGATTGAAGGTCATCCTGGAATTGCCAAAACTCTAGCTAAAGTCAAACGAAACTATTGGTGGCCCACATGGCGTAAAGACATCATACAATTTATCCAATTTTGCAGTGTGTGTGCACAAAACAAGTCCCAAAAGCAGAAACCAGCTGGTCTCCTCCAACCATTGGAAATTCCTCCCGCACCATGGCACAAACTGTCCCTTGATCACATTACAGATCTACCTCCCAATCAAGGATTCAACACCATCTTAGTAGTTGTAGACTTGTTCTCTAAAATGGCACACTTTATTCCTTTTAAGAGTCTTCCAAATGCATCCAATTTAGCAAAAGTATTCCTGGAGGAAATTGTACGGCTACATGGCTTTCCATCGGTCTTGATCTCAGATCGAGGTAGTCAGTTTGTATCCAACTTCTGGAGGAAATGCTGTTCAATGGCCCACATTGACATTCGACTATCCACAAGTCACCATCCTCAAACAGATGGCCACACAGAAAGAACAAACCAAACCCTCGAGCAATACTTACGTTGCATGTTACATCAAGTGGAAAGAAATTGGAAGGATTTGTTATGGATAGCTGAATGTGCCTATAATAATTCATTACATACCAGCAGTGGACAAACCCCTTTCTACACTATATATGGTAGACATCCACATACAGAATTGGATCTCCCAACCCCTTTGGAAATGCCAGCGGTTTCTGTTGGTACTCTTGTTCAGAGGAGAATTGCCTAGCATTTCGGTGCTAGACTGCCCCAGGGCAGGACAAAGACTGATATGTTTGGGATATTTCTTCTCTGTGAAAGATAGTGAGCTAAAGACTCTGGGTAAGTCTCTCGTTACCAGGACTAATGTCTGGCAGAGGGAGTCCCAGGACCCCCCTTGTTAATTAGCAGTTAAAACCCTACATACGACTATTTCCCAGGTCTCCAAAGAAGCTGCAGGACATTTACTCCAAGCCAAGAACAAACAAAAGAATTTCACTGACCAACATTGTAGTAAAGCCCCTGACTTTCAAATTGGATACAAGGTCTGGTTAGCATCAAAATATGTGCTCATAAATGGACTAGGACCTTTCGTCCCCAATATCTGGGACCTTATTCTATTGAATCCATAATAAATCCAGTGACAGTTAAATTAGCCCTACCACCCACTATGCAGATTCATCCTGTGTTTCACGTATCACTCCTGAAACTGGTACAACCCAGTACTCGTGTTACAACACCACCAAAACCAGTATTAGTTGATGGAGAACCAGAGTTTGAAGTAAATACACCAGATCCAAACTATACTACTTAGTTGATTGGAAGGGATACAGCCCCGTCCCTGTGAATACCAGGTGAGCATAACAGGCGTGGTCTGGCACGCATGGAGTGAGGAAGCAAGGCACAGAGCTGTGGCCGTGATCCTGCATATTGATCCTGTAGCAGAGGAGATAACGTGCTAAAGTCACCAATGAAGGAATCGCCGGTGAAATAAAACAACCCACTATGTGCCTGTGTTGAAACCGGGAGAAATCGTACCGCAGAAGACACGGCAAGCCCTCGGAAGTGGGTCCGCCCTAGACGGCACAAAATGGCAGAGAAGGAAGTGCGCTGCAAAGCCAGAGGGGGAAGGGCAAGAAGACCAGCACGGCTCCACAGAAAGCAATGGCGGCAATCAGAGGAGCCCTGGACTGCAGGCGAATCAGTCCGATCAAGAGAGACGGGTGAGGAGGAGGACTGGAGTTTGAAAGGAGCACCTGCAGCGACGTGGAGCCGGGAGTGCACGCAACCTAAAGCTGAGCTGAGACCACAGAGAGGGGGTGGCACACCGGGCAGCGGAGACCAGCGAAGCGAAGGGAGCTGGAGAGGTGAGGACACCGGAAAACACAGCGATAGCCAAGGGCGCACAAAGGAGTCACTCTGCTGGGGTAAGAAGATTTCAGAAGACCCCGCTGGGCAAAGAAAGAAGAATGGAAGCGGACACAACGTGAGAAGCCAGGAGAGCAGGGACCGCTGCGGCGGGAGACCCTGGTAAGGAGAGGACACCTGGGGTGGAGGCCAGGGGGAAGAAAGCGGCAGCCCAAAGCACGCTGGAACGCCACATTACTGCAGCACGATACTGGAAAGGAAGCCACCGGGTGAAGAGCAGGGACCAGGAGTGCCCACAGAGACTAGGCGGGCACACACTAAAACCGGGAGCAGTCACGGGCACCATAAACATACGAGGAGAGCCTAAGGGGGAAGAAACACAGCCCGAGCGCCATCATCACAAGCCGAACAAGGAAGCCAACACTGCAAGGCTCGCAGGGGAGCAGCGCAGGACAAACCTAAAGAACCCCAAGCGGGCCTGGACAGGACTGCCGCAGGCAGAGGAACACAGGTGAGCCACAGGGGCAAAGAGGGACACATCTGAAGCCAGACAGCGCAAGAAGGGCAAGAAGGTGAGCAATCCACACTGCCTGTGTGCATGACCTACCCAGGGCAATGAAATAAGGGGACACGCAAGCAAAGGCCCAAATCCACGAAAAGAGCTGCGCCAACACAAAAGCACAACACAACCTGGCTCAATTGTGCAGCAATCTAAGACTGGGGGTAACAAAACTGCCCAGCCAGCCTCATGCACAGAAAAGTTGAGGGAAAACTGGAAAACGGCACATCCACCTACAACATGGGGGCAACAACGAGTGGCAGCACAAATAAACCGCAGGACCCCCCCCAGCAGCTGAAGCGGACCGGGGAATAAACACTGAAAAGACTGAAATAAACGAGAGCTAGACGCAACTTAAGTCACTGCAGTGTTGGTGGAAGAGAGACAACTACCTGGAAACAGGCCAATACATAAAAGCAGCTAAGAAGGGAGAGAGGGGGACAACAGCGGACCAAGCCTGAATGTAAAGACTGGGAGTGCAGAAGGCACAAGCATTCAACTAGCGGGACACAAAAGGGCACAGCAATCTAGTGGGACACCAGGCATCCTGAGAATCAGAGACTCCCCAATCCCCCCTGATGAAGAACAGATCTGTCCTAACGGCTGGGACGCTGACAGAGGTCGGCGCACCCTGCAAAGCCCTGCTCAGACATGCCTTCCACCAAAGACAAAGGCAAGGTGAAGATGACGACAATGGATTCGTTCATGGCGCCAAAAACAATGTCCACGACACACAGAGGCGCAATGGAAATGGAGGCACAGAGAGAAACAGAAACAGACAACAGAGATGGGCAGGTGCTACAGGACATAGCTGTTCTCAGGACCTTCATAGAAACAAAGTTAGACGAAGTAAAAACAGATATGCAGCTAATGAGGCAAGATGCGAGGAACCTTGAAGAAAGAGTGGCTCTAACTGAAGCTGGTGTGTCAGAAACCTCAGAAGCCACAACCGAACTGAAGATGAAGGTGGGGGAATTAGAGAAGAAAGTTACAATGCTGGTAGCAAGAGCTGAGGAATCAGAAGGATGGGCAGGAGAAGTAACATCAGATTGCTGGGAATCCCCGAAGGAACCGAGGGAACAAACTGACAAGATACGTAGAGTCCCTACTACAGCAAGAAAAAGGCGCGAACAAGCTCTCATAGGGATTCACGGTAGAAAGAGCTCACCGATCCCTTCAAAAGGAACCACCTCCAGGCTCGCAACCCCGCCCGATGATTGCAAAGATCCTTAATTTCCAAGACAGAGAGATTATACTCAGGCACTCGAGAGAAGGCGGGATAATAGAGCGAGGAGACTCCAAGATAACCATATACCCTGATTACACGCAAACGGTGCAACGGGCAAGGAACTCCTTTGGCCCGATCAAAGCGAGGCTGAGACAACTAAACTTGAAGTACATGCTGAAATGGACCGAAACTGAGGGACGGACAGAGATGCACGAAAGAGACATTATCCCTTGAACTGCCAGAAGCAGTGCAATTTATCACCAAGAGAGATCCATAAGAGCACTTAACGGACGGCTGAGAAAGAGCTTGAATGACCACCCTGCGTGCGACGCCGTAACCCTTGGAATGACCAGTGCTGGCCTGTTGCTGGCACAACCACGTCTACGCTGGATGCCCTGGAAGGGGCCAGACAGTGCAGAGGCACCCAAGCACAACACAGGTTGTGTAGTTGCTGGGTGCAACTGTTCAGACTGCGTTTGTTGTTGCAGTCGTTCCCGTTTTGCACCAAAGTGTTCATGCAGCACGGAAAAGGGAAAAGGTGGCCGACAAGTTGAGGACTCAAGAAAAGAGGTGAGGGGGCAGGCGGGAAAAGGCACTCTGGAGGTAAAAGCCCCAGAATTGTGGAATGGTGAGGGAGGGGGGGGCGGAGTCATAGCACAACCAAACATGGCAACGCAACTTAAAATAATAACATGGAACGTACGCAGGCTGGGGTCAAACTTAAGCAGGAACAGGGTCAGGTCCTATCTGCGTAGGAAGAAAGTAGACATTACACTGCTCCAAGAAACCCACCTCACAGCAGATGACCAGGCCAAGCTACAAGAATACTGGGGAGGACAGGGACAAGGGGCCTCATACTCCAAATACGCGAGGGGAGTGTACACTTGGATCAGCCCCGGGGTGCCCTTCCAGTTAACGGGGTCGGAGGTAGACGCTGAAGGGAGGTACTTGATAATATGGGGTGCAATTGAGCAGGTAGAGATCTGCATAGTAAACACGTATTTCCCTAACCAAGGCATACCATCATATCTTGACAGGCTACAAACCAAACTGACTAGCCACAGGGAAGGCCTTTACATATGGGGTGGCAATCTCAACTGTGTGAGGTACCCGAACTTAGACAGATCTGAGCCCCCACAGAACCGGGCTGATAAGGCCCCAACAGTACTGAATAACACACTGGAACAACTAGACCTTGCGGATGCCTGGAGGGAACACCATCCCACAGATAGGGGCTATTCATACTATTCTTCACCACACAGCCTTTACACGAGAATCGACTACGTGACAAAGCACATCTAGCACAAGTGGAGTCAATACAATACATGGGCAGAACGATCTCTGACCACTCGCCTCTGCTAATACACTGGGCAATGAAAGGCCCCAGGCCCCCCATCCCACTATGGCGAATGTCCACAGAGGCATTGACAACCCAACTTTCAGAGATGAGCTGGGGGACAAGCTGATAGAATATGTCACAACCAACAGCGGCAGTGTAGACCTCTGGGGTACAGTGTGGGAGGCCCTGAAGGTGGTAATGAGGGGAGAGATTATAACTGGGGCAGGGGGTAGAGGAGAGGGAGGAGGAAATAAAGCAAAAAGAGATCAATAGCTCGGGATCCAGGGCAGAGGAGGAAAGTCTGCTGGAGGCGCGGACAAGCTGTCACCAGGCGAGGGGGCGGCTGGCTAAATTTGACTATATAACGCGCACCTCCAGGACACACATAAAGGGTGATAAACCGGGTAGACTGCTGGCGTGGCTATGTAAACGAGAGCATCCGAAGCACCCAGTGACCGCACGTAAAGATGAGAAGGGGGACATGAGAAGGACCCAGAACTCAATAAATGACACTTTCGCTGATTTCTACTCCATACTATATGCACAAAGTGCCACTGACAGACATACACGACACCCTAGAAGAAATAGAACTCCCCAAGATGAGCGAGCAGCAGCGGGAGACACTAGAGAAGGCGATCACACTAGAAGACATCACAGACGCCATCAGATGCCTGGCCACATGCAAGACCCCAGGAACAGACAGGCTTCCCCCAGAGTTCTATAAAGCGTATGAAGCAATGCTAACCCCAGTGCTATACGAGGTGTATCAAGAGGCCTACGAGACAGGAACCCTACCCAAAAGCATGAGAGAAACACTGATAGTCCCGATACCCAAGCCACACAAACCAATAGATGAATGCGACTCATACCATCGAATAGCAATGCTAAACTACGACAGCAAAATACTGACCACCATACTGGCCAAGAAACTGTCTAGAGTGATAGGAAGCTTGGTACATGAGGAACAAAATGGCTTTGTGCCTGGCCGCAACACGAATGCCAATTTGCGCAGACTACAGCACATTATGGCACAAACCGAGGGGGATCATGAGCATATGGCAGTGATGTCATTAGATGCCATTAGGCATTTGACTCCATCAACTGGGAGTGCCTGATAGAGGTACTGTGGGAATTTGGATTCAGGGAGGGATTTGTGCGATGGATTAAGATACTGTATAAAGACCCCACAGCAAGGGCAAAGACGGGCAAACTGGTCTCGAGAGCTTGGAACATACAGAGAGGCACCTGACAGGGTTGCCCCTTTTCGCCCATGCTCTACATTCTGGGGTTAGAACCAATTGCAATCTACATAAGGAAACAGTTCTGCGATGCGGGGATACGGGTGGGTGGGAGTTATCATGTTATCTCACTATATGCGGAGGACGTCCTGCTCTACCTGAGAGATCCACGGAACAATGCCCCAACAATCCTAGAAGTGCTAGACAACTTTGCAAGCTACTCAGGGATACATTTTAGCAGACAAAAATCTTGCATGTTCCCACTAGCGGGTTTAAGTGAGACAAGGACAGAAAATGTACCGCAGGTGGGGATACAGTGGCAGCCAGACACATTTAAGTACTTGGGGGTTAAGATCAGACACACACCAGAACTCATGCATGAGCACAACACAATGGCGGTAACACAAGGACTCCGCAACTCAACGAAATTCTGGTCCAGACTCCTGCTGTCAATGTTGGGGAGGGCATCGATAGTAAAAATGATCATTCTGCCACGATTCCTATACTTCTTCCAGAACATCTGCCACTACATCAGACCAACCTTTTTCCGCAAATTAGACGCCCAGATCAGAGACTTCATATGGGCAAAGATACTCCACAAACTGGCACTGGCCACACTAACTCTACCACACAGAGCAGGGGACATACAGCTTCCAGACTTCGAAAGATACTACTTAGCGGCCCAACTAAGTCACGTCACCAAATTGTTGTCGGATGAAGTCACTATACCATCCTGCTCAACCGTCTCCGTGAAAACCTGGGTATCACTGATCAGGCTCTGGCCTGGCTGACCTCTTTCCTCTCAGATCAACCCTCCCAGGTCCAACTTGGGTCCTTCCTTTCATCTATCTTCCTCTCTACCTGTGGTGTTCCACAGGGGTCTAACCTCTCGCCCTGGCTTTTCAACCAATACCTGGCAACTCTCGCCCACTGTATTGCCATTTTCTGCTCAAATTTTCAGTGCTACGCTGACGACACTCAACTCATTTTCAGGCTGCCCTCTGTCACCTCCTCTCCCTCTCTCATCTCTGATTGCCTAACTGCCATTCAAGATTGATGTTCTGCCAATGATCTTTGTCTGAATGCCAGCAAGGCGGAGATCCTCCTCATCGGCACACCTTCACCATCCTTTCCCCTCACTCTCTGGCTGGCCTCCCTTGGCCCTCCTCCTACCCCCACCTGCGAGGCTAAGAACCTCATGGTCATCTTTGACTCCTCTCTTTCCTTCTCCGCCCACATCTCTGAGGTCTCTAAAAAGTCAAATTCCTACTGCACCTCCTCAGAGGTACTCTGCCTTTCCTCTCCTTCCCCCAGAAGCTCATGATATCCCAAGCTATGGTTCTCTCTAGCTTGGACTATTGTAACAGCCTCTTTCTAAATCTATCTGCCTATACTCTCCGCCCTCTGTAACTAATCCAGAACAGGACTGCGAGACTTGTCCTTGGCCTCAAGCCCTGGGATCGTAACTCTCCAGCTCTGAAATCTCTCCACTGGCTCCCAGTGGATGCAAGGATTAAATTCAAAACCCTCTGCATTGTCCACGAGGCTTTCTGGGGCCTGGGTCCAAAATACCTTCAGCTATCCCTCTGCAAATACCTCCCCTCTCGAGCTCTTCGCTCCTCTACCTCCAACTCCCTCAGGGTCAGTCGTTTTTCTAAGAAACGAGCTGGGGGTAGATCTCTGTCTTCGGCTGGGGCCTCCCTCTGGAACAGCCTCCCTGCCACTCTAAAACTTGAGGAGAACCATCTCCAGTTCCGGAAGCACCTCAAGACCTTCCTCTTTTCTCCTGCCTTCGCTCCACCTCTCCCCTGCTGATCTGTTCTCTCTTGGCACCATGCACCTGGCCACCCTCTGTCCTTTGGGTCCAGGTACCTGCTCATCCTGCCACCCTCCCGCACTGCCTCCAGGCCACCCCTTGCACTGGGGTCTGTATCTGTACCCATACAGTTCCCCCTTTTTTCTTCCTGCGCTTATCAGACCTACCCTGTCTGCTGTCTTAAAGCTAGCACTTGCAAATTGCTGGCTGCATTACCACTGTTTGTTGTCTTTATTATTTATTTATTGTTATGTATCTGTTTTTCCTCTGCTTTGCACTTTCCACCTCTTCCCCTTCCATGCACTTTTCCCCTCCCCCCTCTCCCATGAACTTGCGTGTTCTCAATGTCACTGGGCCTAGTAAGATTGCTGTTTTGTTCTCCCCTGTTCCCCTCCCTTGCCTTGTCACGCTCTGAAACACTTGTTTACGAGCGTGATAGAAATAAAATATCAATCAATCAAAAACGAAACGGGCCTACTGAACAACCTGATCAAACCTACACACCTCAAAGAAACAATATGGATACCTAAGGATCATACCTGCGGCGGAACCTATGCTGGCCAAATTAGGCAGACAAATATAGGGAAGAGCTAAAACCATTGTGCTTTTGGAGAACCCTTACTCCCCTGACATACCAATTATGGCGGAGATGAGAACATCGCCAGCCGACCTCAACACCATTAGACAGTGGGAAATAATGGGTATATACACCTGGGGGGACATGTACGAGGAAGGAGAATTCAGGGAACTGAAATCGCTGCATGAGAAAGAGGGCCTGCCAATGGGGCAATTCTTGTGGTACCAGAAACTCAAACACAAGGCCAGGGTGAGATGGAGAGACTGGCCAGCTGAACCAACAACAAGTCCCCTAGTGACAGAAATGTACAATTTGAGTAACGGGTGTGGGCCAGTGTCAAGAATCTATGCACAATTAAATGATAGGCCCAACCCCCGCAGCGCCACACTAAAAACCAAATGGGAAATGGACACTGGTGAAGACATCACAGACAATGAATGGGAGAGAGCACTGAAACACCCAAAGGCAGTGTCCAGAAACACCAGATTCAGACTAATACAAACAAATGTCCTATACAGGACATACATGACCCCAAAAAAAGTAGCAAGTTTCAAGAGGTAGACAGAGGCAGAATGCCCGTGGTGCAACTGTGATGAAGCCGATGTAATGCTCATGTTCTAGGGATGTGTGAAAGTGAGTTCCCTCTGGGCAAACATAGAACAGACATGTAAGAAAGGGGAGTCAAGAGATACGAGTGGACACCAAAAGAATGTCTACTAGGCACGTACCCCAGACTGAGTAAGATCAAACATATAGTGAGGGTGATGGACATGGCATGTATACTGGCAAAAAGAGAGATAGCAATGTCATGGAAATCAAAAAGGGGCCCACAATACGCATGTTGCAAAAGGGAAATGGAATGATGGACATCTGCAGAGACAGAAGCCTGGGGAATAGGGGCCGCCAGGAGTGAAGGGGACACCAACGCTAAATTCGAGACATGGAAGGCAGTGGTGCGAGACATGTTCCTCTTGTCTGACGACATGCCTCCGTGAGGAGGCGCATAAGGAAAGATGCAGATGTAGCACAACAGAAGAACAACAATAAACCAAACCACGCTCGCAACCTCACCTAGGAAGGAGGTGGACAAGCCACCGACCCATCCCTAGACAATGAAGGAAGTCATAATTGTTCAAAAGCATGAAGACAGTTAATGTTTGTTACTTGTTTATAAAGTTAACTAAGTATGTATTGAAACCGCAAGAATGGCGACTAAAATCAGGGGGAGGGGGGGGAACCATTTGCTATGTTATGTACAATTTCGAAATTCCAATAAAAATATTTTAAAATAAATAGAAGAGATTGTAGAACCTGATATTATGGAGAAACCTGGTTTGTTATCATTATGGAATCATTACTCATTGTTATGGATTCATTACCCATCATTACCCATTTAGGGATTAGTTATCCATCATATATTCTGATTAGTACATGAAGTAGCATCATTAGACTATCCACATTATTCTGCCACATATATGTAACCATTTGTATTTGCTTATAGAATGAGGTCTGTTGTATTTGAAGTGCCATGTAGAGACACGTTATACATGTAGAGATATGTTATGTATTGTGTATGCATTATAGACAGCGCTTGGGTTTGTGTGAGAGAAAGAGTAAGCACTAGAGAAAGAATGAGTGGCATTGTAAAGCCATCCTGAATAGAGACACACAGAAGCTGTTCGCGCTGCAGAGTGCGCGAGATTGTTATGAGTTAGTGTACAAGTATTCGTAAACATTTGCTTGGCAGGCAGAGATAACAAGAACCTTGTCTGAGTGGAGAGGGAGGCTGGCCTTATAGGCATGGCTGGCAGTGCTTCACAAGACAGAGAAAAGGTGGGGGCAGCGCCATGGGGAGAGGGAGAGGAGCTTTTGCAGGGAGAGTTTTGCATGCTGGAGGATAGAGGGAATGCATGGAGAAATATGAGAGATGGTAGGATGGTACCGCAGGCAGAAGAAGGCCATGACATAGATAGGCCGAAATGTCACATTGACAAAGAACATGCAGTGATTGCAAAGTAAAGTACATGCAACACAGACATTTAGGCACAGCTCAGATTTAGAAATGCTGACACACAGAGAAACGAGGGAATGTTTAATGTAACCATGGATATGTGTACGTCATTGAACAGTATAATGAGAGGTGAGGCTTGAGGGAGTTGCTAGTTGTTGGAGATGGAGATTTGAAGTAGTTGCTGCTCTGCTGGTCTGCTCTATGGGATGCTGTTGGAGATGCCAATCTAAGATCGAGGGAGCTGACTCTAAGATGGGAGAAAGATGTTTGGCGGTTGCTTAGGAGAGACGCTTGGATGACTTTGAGAGAGGAAGCTTGGGGAAACATTCTGCAGCAGAGCTGATGAGATCTGGCAGGGAGAGGCCTGGCCCTTCCTTACTGACTGGTTGCAGAAGTTAGCGGGAGAGGAAAGACACAGAGCTGGAAAGGGGAGTATTGCTGAAAAAGATGCATGTATGGGGATTAGAACAGACACTCACACAGAGCTATAGATGGGGTAATCAGACAGGGTCTGTCTGAGAAAGTGTGAAGTATGGTGTGGAATGGAGAGGAATTGTATTGTTTGTATTAGAAGCCTGTAAGGCTTACAGTTATTTTATTGCATGGTAGATTTGCACCAAAAGCATAAAAGGTGCATTATGGTAGTGCTTGCATCATGCATTGTTATGTATGAATAAAAGTGTTTCTATATTTTGAATCGATTCATGTGTTTTCTTTGTGTCTTATGTTAATGTGTCCATAGGAGTAGATAGGAGTATGTTGTTAGGAGTATTTTAGAAGTAATACAGTGCACAAAGGCCCTGAGATATAAGAGCAGGGGGGGCATAGTGATCCACACCCCCCAGGAGATTATCTAAGACTGATGCATGGTCGCCCACTAGGGGTAGGCCAAAGGCAGATTTTGTCTCATGATTCTCACACTGCCATCTTTCCTGGTGCCTTCTGCTGAATATTCTCCATGTGGCTTTCCCAGTTGAGTTTGCACACCGAGGTAGCGGCTGCTGCTCTCCCATTTGATGGTCTCCCCGTTGAGGCTGATGTGTGGGTGCTCCTTGATCTTCTTTCTGGTGAAAAGCATTACGGTTGTCTTGCTGGTGTTAAGTTCTATCCGCCAGTCGCTGTGTAGAGGAGGTCCCAGATATGGCCTGCACTCCAGCCACCCATTTTGAAGTACTTGGAACATACACATCAAGATATGTGACGTATGATGAGCAAATAAACCAGCAGAGAGCCGCACTAGGGCTCTGCCCAGTGCCCATCAGAAGAGCAATACCTATTGAAGTACCAATAACCAGACAACCATGGACAGTAAGATATCCATTGAGACAACCTTACCAGCAAATGACCCGAAATGAAGACTACTTAAACACTGTCCCAGAAGAAACTCAAAAGGCCTTAATGGAAAATGAATGATGACGTCACATGGGCCCGGACAGACGTAAAGATGAAGACCGACAACCAAAAGATGACACACAAAGACGAAACACCATGGATAAGGATATCACAGACATAGAAGAAGAGATGATGTTGAAATACAAATCAACGTAACTGTAAAGCAGGATGAAAGTATTCAACCAGCTAAAGCCTGTACATAGGCTTGTAACGCAAGAAGCTAAGAAAACAGTGCAGCTTGCTGTGCTTAGTAGAAGAATAGAGCGGCAAGCGCCAACTATATATCTACCTCAACAAAGCACATTATATAAGTGCGAATCCACCTTATACAAAGGCAGAATTAACCCAGGTTACTAGGGGTCGAACAGGCCAGGATTCGTATGCCAGCGCAAGCCAGGAGAGACAGCGGAATCGAAACTCAGCAAGGAGCAGGCCGTGCCGGGGAATTCGAGGTCAAACCAAGAGAGGGAGGCGGACAGTAACTACAGAGAATCGAAACTTAAGAGCAGAGCAGCCTGCCCCGTGAAGGTCGAGATAAGGGGAGACCAGGCAGGTGGCGGCCGAAAAGGAGAATTAAATGCACAAATAGAAGGAAAACAAAGCCGATTCACGGTGTGCTAACACGTGACCAGCCAAGCGTGAAGAGGTACCAACGTCTGATGTCACCCAAGAGGAGATACCAAAACGTTTCCTGACAAGAAGCTACAGTTTCAAGGCCAACCTCAGCCAACTAATTGACACATAGCCCTAAAGTACTGATTGATGGAAGGGAGGCAGGGTGAATCTTGGGGCATACTGCATCTGGGTGACCATTCTGCATGCTGCTAATTAAAGTGGAAATGTATGCTTAGGGTTATAGCCAGCCCAATCACAGAGGACCAAATAATCTAAGGTCCTACAGGTAGTAGAATCAGTGAGACGTCGTACTTTTAGTGACGTTTTGCATGAGTAATGTAGAGGGAAGGGCGTAGACGCCCACCCTCTAAGAGTTATCCAATCCCCTCTCCCTGTTACCATGTACAGATATAGCACCTATACTGAAGTTACCTTTTCCAACCAATAGAATTTCATGACAAACTTTTGAGTATTAAACGTCAATGATGATGAATTTGTTACTATAACTATTGCTGTTTGAATGAAGATTGTTGTGAGTTGAAGCGAGACGGACCATCACATCATTGTTGATCTCCATGTTTCCCCGTTTCTTGTACTTGTCATTAAACCGACTCCCCTTTGCCAAACCATTGAGTTGTCCTAATTGACTGGTGTTGGAGTAAGAGAATCCTGCACCCCATCCATCTCAAGGTGCAGCTATCTCGTCTTAATGTACTTGAGGGCGAACTCTGTTTCTATGGGCAGGTCAGAGGTCACTCCCCCTTGCTGTACACTTGGTAGCAGAGGATGGTTGGAAACCATCGATCACTGATTATTGATTATTGATAAGACACCTATTGACCGTCGACACAAAGTAACTCTAGGTCTCCGGCAATATCACGAGTCCTTCGCCATTTGGCTGAGTAGACTGTGAAGGTTCCCGTGAACAATGGTAGAGTAGCTGATCCAAAACTGCAGTGGGGCCTGAAGGGACCCGTTTTAAAAAACCATAACCCTTCCCATTCCTACGGGCAGTGGATCAAGCGAAAATCTGAAGGAGGCGGCAACGGAGGCAGTGATCCCGAGGGTCCAGAGAGGAACGATGTGAACGGTGAGTAAAATAAAAATTGAGTGCTTTGGCAAATCTCATAGGCATTAGAACAAGTAAGGGAAAAGATAACGGAGGGAGGCGGAAAAAACAAAGTAGTCAGTAGAGAAGACTGTATATATATATATGTATATATATCAGTGAAAAAACTTTGTTAAAAGGGACGTTATGGTTAAGTTGCGCTACTAAAAACCTATCAAATTCAGTAAAAAAACTTTGTTAAAGGGACGTTATGGTTCAAAGTAAAACCGAAAAACCCCTGAAATTCGGCAGTTATGGTAAAATAAGCAACCATAACTCGCGCCACGGTGCACTGCTAACACTAACACCCAGGACATCAAAGGTGACATCACAAATGCCATTGATGACATCACTGATGACATCACATGTGCATTTACTTTTCATGAAAACTCTGTAGGAGGGATTTTTATAATGTTGACCAAAAAGTGTGAAGGATCATTTGAATAAATATCATGAGCTAATTAGTGCATTAAGCAATGCATTGATATAAATAGCATTCTATTATGAAGTTCTATCCAGTATACTAAGCAACTCATGCAGAAACTTAGGCAGTGTGTGCAGTATACATGATGAAGGTGCAATATTCATAATCTAACATGTAATAAGTAGCTAATAAAACCCACTTACAAATAGAGAATACCAGGGCGGACACCCGAGAAGAGATAGAATACCAGGGCGGACACCTAAGAGAGAGGATACGCCTTATTCCTGTGCTTTAATATAGCGGTCAGAAGAAATGTGAACTCAGAGTCCCACATAATGGGGGACGACTAGGCTACCACCACGTTTAAAGACGTCGTGAACAGGGTTTGTTTAAACTCCATCTAGGGGTAATAACTAGAGGCAGAGATATTTGTGTCCAGCTGGTGTCTGTCTAGTCTGTTAAATGTCTGTCGTACAGGTTCTGTTGTGTGTCACATGTAAGGAATCCTTTTTGTGTTGTTCATAGCTGATTAGGATTTAACGTGATTCAATAGTCGAAATAGAATCACACACAAATTGATGTTTTTGAGTAAATTGGTGAGATAAAAGATTTTGGCAAAGACATTTTTTTTGGATTGGAGCTTGCAGTGTTTGGTGCTCGCTCATATTGTTGGTTGCATGAAAACATTGAAAAGTGTTGTATAAGAGGAAAAGAGAACAGATTTAAGCATGGAAGACATTACTCCATTAGCACACTTATTTAAGCAACTGCCGAAACACACACCCAAGCTTAAGAAATTGTTTCGCTCACCTGGTATCCAAGGGGACGCCACCCAGCCCTGGTTGGATGATTTGCACTCTCAAACCCTCTCCCTGTCCGTTGGTAAATCCTCTAGTTAAAGATGGGTCTGCAATATAGGAGAGCTGGATTCAATACCAGATTGTCTTTATGTTTTCCCACCTCCCTTGGCCTCAACTCCTTCCTCCCCCTTGGGCCCTCTCCTCAGCTTGATATTGTAAAAGGTGGATTCTCCGTCCTGCTCCTCATCGCAGGGGCGCGTAGATTTGGGGGGCGAGCAGTGACCAAGTTACGTCACTGGTGCAAGCCCCCGGTGGGAATCCAGGCCTGCTGCGACTTCATAGGTTTGCTGCTTTACAGTCTTTATATGCAGTTCTTATGTTCCTCTTAGTTCGAATAATAATGTCTTGCTTCTTTCCTTTTAGGTATGGAAAGGTATTTTGGTGTTGTCATGCAGTTTAAAGATGAGCATGGGCCGGTAGGCGAAAGCGCGGTGTGCGCGATGCTGTCCGGTGAGTAATGAGCGATGCGCGGCTCTGTTTCGCCTTTTATATTGCTAACCTGTGTCTTTTCTCTCCTTGCAGGCTGCGATGTTCCTCGCCGTAATGTTCCAGCAATGATACTTACCAGGAGACAGGGGCATTGCTAGGTCTGGAAAAGACCCAGGACTACGCTAATGTCGGAACTGTCGGGACTGGGGGCTAGTTAGACTTTTGGTTGTAGCTCCCGAGATTCTATCCGGGGCTACAACGAAAAGACCAGGGGCTATAGCCCCCTTCGCGCCCCCTAGCAACGTCTCTGCCAGGAGATGACTACCCAGGTAAGAATTGTGTGGCTTTCTTCATTCGGGTGGAATCGTGAGTAAACGCTTACTAATGCTGTCTTTCTTTCTCCTCTTTCAAGGTTATGGTATTCCAGGATGCATGTGGTGCCGGATGATGGAGTTCATACCTTCAGGTGAGTGGAAATGAAGTCGCTGATGGATTGAAGACAGGATACTGTTCCAGGTAAGTTTCGTAGTGTTCTTTCTCTCTCTGTAGGTCCTTGGTTTCAGGTAAGCTGGCATCAAAGAACTGGACATGGTGAGCTTTACGTTGCCCACAGCAAAATAACACAAAGCATGTTCTGCTGTTTGGGTGCGGTCTAAATAGTCTCAGGTAAAGTAGTCCAGGTAAAATAGTCCCAGGCCTGCCACACCCAAAGTAGTCCAGGTAAAGTAGTCCCAGGTCTGCCACACCCAAAAGACTAGACCGCATAGCTAGGTTCCTTGTAACTGAGCTATGTGTGTGCCTCCATGTTGGCTGACCCCCACCCCAAAATAAATAGCCCCAAGTAAATAGTCCCATTCTAATGTTGGTCTTCATGATAGTTATGAGCCTGGCGCCAAAGGCACCAGGACTGACTCAAAGAGAGTCTTGGATGAGGTTTTAAGGCCTTTGACCTGGCCCTAGCTGGAAGGCTGACTTGCCACTGAGGGCCAGGGGCAAGAGTCATGACAGCACTCGCCCCAAGACCCCTCTCACGGTGGCACTTCTGCCTGGTCCTGGTTTGGTTGGGTAATTCTGATGGAACTTTTTAATTAAGCGAGGTGCATGGATGTATTCACTAGGTTCCCATGATCTGTCTTGAGGGCCATATCCCTTCCAATCAACTAAGTAGTATAGCTTGGATCTGGTGTATTTTGAGTCTAGGATATCCTTTACTTCAAACCCTGGTTCTCCGTCAACTAATACTGGTTTTGGTGGTGTTGTAACCCGAGTACCGGGTTGTACCGGTTTCAGGAGTGGTACGTGAAACACAGGATTAATCTGCATAGTGGGCTGTAGGGCTAATTTAACTGCCACTGGATTTATTATGGATTCAATAGAATAAGGTCCCAGATATCGGGGACGAAAACTCTGAGTCCCTTTTATGGGCACATATTTTGATGCTAACCAGACCTTGTCTCCAATTTGATAGTCGGGGGCTTTACTACGATGTTGGTCAGCAAATTTCTTATGTCTGTTCTTGGCTTGGAGTAAATGTTCTGCTGCTTCTTTGAAGGCCTGGGAAATAGACGTATGTAGGGTTTTAACCGCTGTCCTTTCCAAAGGGGTTCGGAGATCCAATTCTGAAGTGCGTGGATGTCTACGATAAATAGGGGCCGATTCATGGAACAAATGTGCGCTGAAAATCTTGGCGCAAGCGTGAAAAAGCAAGCGCACATGCACGCGTGCGATTCATGTAAGGGCATGCGCGTGTTTTCCCCGGGATGTGCGCCAAATCCATGCGTAGCACACACGGGCGCACACATCATTGCAACATCCCGAACGCTGTGCGCAACGTGCACAGGGAAATCGCACAACGTCGGCGCACACACCAAAAAGGGGGTGGGACACAGGGAGTAACACGCGGAATGGGGAACAACACGTGAAAAAGAAGGCATAACTTGGGAAGTACTGCAGGGAAATACACGGCACGCCCACACGCATGCGAACAACACGTATTCATGGAATCGAATACGGGAAACCCGCGCACGCTAAAAGACGTGCACAGGCGTCAACACGTCCGCCACACGAAGGCAGGCGGAAGCGTCCCCGCGCACAGTATAAAAGTGCATGCAAACAAACACGTATATACAGCTACAATGAATGCCCCATTTGTCGCAGCACTGATCGTGGGACACCGCAGGAGATTAGCCAGGGCCTGCATTTTTTTTCCCCGGACTAGCCTTTTTGGGATGCCTGACGACCAGGTCTATGGCAGGTATAGCTTTCCACCTCATATCATCCTAGACCTGGTCAGGGAGTGGGAAGATGACCTTGCATCCCCCACCCTGTGCTCCCAAGCATTGAGCCCCTTGGAGAAGGTGCTGAATGTCCTGCATTTATTGGCCACTGGGAAAAAATAATGATGACCCCACAGGGTGTAAAATGCAGGTGATATGGTATACCAATTACCAATACTCACCTCACTTTTTCCAACCTCAAAAAGCAAACAACTGGTATACCACACTGTAGCATACAAGAAAAATGCCACAGGCTAGTCAACAGGTCTAACACAAGGTTTCCCTTGGAGGATCGCTCTCATTAGGGCCTCCTATTTTCTGGTTCCAAAGAGTGTCCTCATTCACTCTGGCTCTGTGTTTTTTACCTCTAGTTAGCAAGTGATCATATCATCATTGCTATAGATTTAACACTTGAATATTGACCAGAATCGTAGCTACAATTTTTCATTATTTTAATAGAAAACATAAAACAACTTTTGGTGCAAAAACTTCACTGACATTTTACACAAAAATTATCATTTCTCAAAAGATGCATTATTTTGAATACAATCCTTTGATCAAAATATCAACATTTGAATTAATCATGCACCGTAGAAGACAATGAAAAGTTAAGTACACGTAAAGCGAACAGACCATACAAACATTTTTGACAAAGAGACCCCATAAGGCAAAGTTTTCATTTAGACAAAAAAGTTGTGGATGAACACAAAAAAAGTATATTCTATTCCTATGGCAAAAGGATATTATAGCATTATTTAGTTTTCATCATCTTTTGAATTTACATTGCTTAGTTTTCAACCTATTTTGGTTCTGAAAATCCACATATGTATTCGCCAAAGAACCCCGGACAAAAAGAAACAAAAAACAATTATTGTTCCTTTATGGGGTTTTAGGAATAGATAACTAGTGTAAACAAGACTTATATATTCACACTAGTCTGCTGTTTCTTACAGTACTGCTCAGGTCTACGTATAAGCAAACTGGCCTAGCAAATGTAAGTCCAATGGTCAACATAGTTAGCCAAAGAAGGTCAGGCAGATGTAGTTGAAATACGTTTCGGCGTAGAAATCTGGACAGAAAACGCCTTCCTCAGGACCAAAAGTCAGATGTGTAAGAATTATAGCCCCTATGTAAACAAGCAAAAACAAAGGGGACAAGAAAGAGGGACAAAAATTAACATTAAAAGAAATTTTTAGGAAGATTAAAAGATCCAACCTAATATAATTATTAAAAAACTAAAGACAAGCCAGTATCTATTTAAATAATAGATATAAAGGGAAAAGACCAAACAAGAAAAAAAAGGAAGAAAAAAGAAAAGGCACCCAAAACCCAGCACAGGGTGAAAAGACAATTAATAAACAATATTGTTCATGACAAGATACAATATGTGCATAGTCCCGCACCGTGAGAGAATATTGCAATATATAGATAATAGATCAAGCAGGAAAACAGTCATGTGCCAGAGTAAGCCGAGATAAATAAGCCAAATATGCTGCATAGAGTCAGATATGGGAACATTTTTGTGTCACCCGCTGGTGCGATATCTCCCCTAAGCCAGAGTCAAGTGCTCGGAATCTAGGGAGTATTTTTACCTCAACTGGGGCAATCGAACAAAGGTCAGAAGCCGCATGTATTATTGCCAGATTGAAAAATATCAGGATTCTGGAAGGTATTAATAGCCGGAGGACCCAGTCAAGTGTAGACACACTTCACTAATCTGGAAGGAAGCACAAGTGTGTGTCACATTGGCCACTGGGTCATTTCAGCTGACAACTTCCATAGTGGGTGGGGTCTCACAGGTCACACAGTCACGCTGCCTACACCAGGTGTTGGCAATCATGACTGCGCACCCCTCAGTCCACAGGCACATATACATGCCCAGAACACCTGCAGAAAGGCAGGCCGTGGTCCAGGACTTTTACAGGGTGGCACACTTCCCCAAAGTGCTCGGTGCCATAGATTGCACCCATGTGGCCCTACGTCCACCTAGGGCCACTGAGCACATCTATCGAAACCGCATGCACTGGCATTCCATCAACATGCAGGTCGTATGCGATGGCAAGGGATTCATCACCTCTGTCTATGCAAACTACCCTGGCTCTACCCATGACAGTTTCATATACAGAATGTCCGCCCTGAGCCGGGCCCTGGAAGCTGGGAAGCATGGCGACACATGGCTCCAAGGTGAGTACAAATGCCTGTGCACATGCATGCATGTCACACACAGACAAATACACAAACCCAAATAATCACAACCATTATCACCTCCCCAGGGGACAGTGCCTACCCTCTGAGCAACCACATGATGACACCAATCCGGAACCCCACCACACCACCCCAGGTAATATACACCGCTGCCCATATTGCAACTAGCGGCATAGTGGAGCGCATATTCAGAGTGCTCAAGTCACGCTTCCGCTCCATTGACCGCTCTGGCGGCCAGCTACTATATGAACCCCCAGTAGTGTGCAGGATCATTGTGGCAGCATGTGTCCTGCACAATGTTGAAACACGGCAGGGTGTACCAGTGGACATGGTGGTGCCCCCACATCCCCAACCACAGGTACAGGTGCTGCCCATGGGAGGGGAAAGGGCACATAGCGAGGCAGTTCGGACCCAGCTTGTGGCCACGTTTTTCACCTAAACTCCCACCCCTGCGGAGTGCACACAGGCCTGGCACATACCAGGTGACAATCGATGATGACAAAGAGACAGTCAACTGTCACAACCTTACCACCCTGAGAATGTTGCCATGGAAGTGCTACATTGTGTGCATCCCTAGCTACTTAAACATAACCAATCCTGTGTAACCAAAAGGAACAAATGCAAGGTGTGTATCATACCCCCCCGAAAAACAGGCCATGACAATCCCTGGTATGTCACCCAAACCCTTCCAACCCACATCACCCTTGTCTGCCACTCCATGACATGGCATGCAATAGCAAAAGCCCAACACGTGACCAATAATATACGAAGTGACATGTGATAAATGGAAAGTGGCCCGAGACAATGATGCCTGACATGGAATCAGATGAAATGACTGACCAACAACCTCCCACACATACCAAGTCATAAACAAATGCTTTCCACCAGTCGTAGCATGAACACAACACTAAATGCCTGCTCACATGCACATTGGGCAAGGCAAAATCGCTACTCCCGAACCCGTGTGCTGTGTTTGTCTCCTGCAACACACTGCTCAGCACACAGCACAGTGAGCAGCCATTGTGTTGGGGATACGCCTTGAGCATCACATGAAAAGGACAAACAAAATAAATAAACAATTGACGCATGTACAGGATCCCCAAATGGTAATAGATCATGCAATGCAAGGACACATCGTGCCCGAGAAGGCTGTGTGCACCTGTGGCCATGGAAGGGTGGTTGTACGTGTGGTGGAGCATTGTGCAACTGTCTGTGTCAGTAGGGACATGCACTCAATATATGCATGTGAAATGAAGTGACCCACAGTGTCCTGTACAAATCACATGTGAACCTTACCCATGTGTACACCCCAGCATGGCAAACCACACCAATCCCCTGACACCTGAAAAGTAAAGACAACACAGGAACAGGCATTGACCAGCAGAACACATCATGTAGATAGTACCCCACAATTACAATGTCAGAGTGCCCAAACACTGTAGCCCAAGCCAACTGTCCAACAACAAAAGGCCCTCCCTCATTTACACATCACCATGACCTTCTGAACAATGTGCCTGGGTAATGTAGCCTTCTTCCTTCAAGTCTACCTGCCTACAGGATCACCCTAGCCCTTGGTCTCCATGTTCCACCTTGTGTATAAATAGGGTCCAGCTCCCTCAGAGGCCACCTTGACTGGTAAAAATACCAAATTGCAGAGAACTCCAAGGAGCCAAACACCCAAACCAGGGAAAAAGCCTGTAGGCACCAATAAACCCTGGAAGAGTCTCCAGTAGATGACTTGAAGTAGCAGAAAATGTCCAAGCACATGTCCAAGCAGAATGATAGAACAAGCAAGGTTGCACAGTCAACAATGGTCCAACAGTATGGGTACCATTTCCTGTACATAATATACAATGAGGATGCAACAACTCATGGGTAGTGTCACAGCTCCGGTGTCCAGGCGCAGGAGCGGCATGAACCAACCACCCCCTCCGTGGTCTGGGCACCTGCAAGGTCAAACTTACACAGGCCTCTGAGACCCCGGCAAGGAAGGACGGTCAGGGAACTGTTGTTTGGACAGGCATTGGTATACAGGATAACCAGAAAGAGGGGCAGAAGAGGGGAGTTGTATTGGCAAGGGAAAGTAGGCAAAATACAAAATACAACTATTGACAATAACACATACTCAATCAGAGAAACCAGGTTCATCGTGCACATTGTACTAAATGAGTCAAATGCAAGCCAAAGAGAGACATATCTCTGGGGTGAGTGCTGGCCTCCTGCCTGTGCACTCTCAGGTCCGGTAACAGGAGCAGTTCAATGCAGCAAAGAGAGCGTGAGTTACTAATCTGTGTGTGTTTACAACACACACACACAACACCATTCATGCCCCAAAGTAAGTGACTTCTCCACAAAGAAACACTCTTGTCTGCTGCTATGTACATATACGTTAGTTTGCCCCCGTGATTGTTCATACACTGCCAATGCAGTAAGGCAGGCGCACATGGACGCGCGGGAAATGGAAGACCAATGTGTCAAGAGTCACACATGATACAATGGTCCCTGGGTGAGCTGCTAGACGCGTATAGCGAGGTGCAACTTCAGTACAAGTCGTGTTCTGGCAGCCGCTGATTTCAATAGGTAGTGCACGTGGCAATTTGCACATGCAAATGATATGCACTGCACACAAGTCTGTGCCTAGCTGGGTGTCCCTGTGCACTGTATCAGTTTCTGGCTAGGAACGCTACTGCGCTAATAACTCAGCTTCAATGGAGCAGGGGGGACTCAAGGATATGTTCGACGGCCACTGCGTGTGCCCCTGACAACTTGTAAAGCTACTTGGCATTTGGCCCTCACCGC
The DNA here is from genome assembly GCF_040938575.1 of Ambystoma mexicanum. Taxonomy (NCBI): domain Eukaryota; kingdom Metazoa; phylum Chordata; class Amphibia; order Caudata; family Ambystomatidae; genus Ambystoma; species Ambystoma mexicanum. The sequence continues at coordinate 784,373,245 of NC_090925.1, forward strand.
ATCTTAGCTGTACTGTGCGCTTCTACAACAATGCCTGGAAAATCTCCCCAACACTGTTGCTACTTAGCATGCATGTGCAAGTGGCCTGGTGGAAGGTTGGCTGCGGTGTAGCCCCTTGTGCTGCTCACCTTGCTTGGAGCTCCTGGAAACACGTCTGCTTCTGTCGGACGTCTGAGCACAAGCCCTGTGCTTCTGCTTGCGCACACATGCACACGTCTGCACCACCAAATGTGGCCAGGTTTCAGTAGTACTTGGCCCTGTGTCTGCTGGCAAAGGTAGTCTGGAGGCTCATTTTCCTGCAGAAAGGGCATAAAAGATATTAATAAGGCTGGAAAGATCCCTGTGTGTGTGTCTTTATGCTGGTTGTCACTGGGCCAAGTTAGAGAACTACATCCAAACTCCTCCCACCATCAGTGTGACTTTGACAGGCAAAGGATGCAGGCTACTGTCTACAGCATGAAGTGCATCAAGCACATATACAGGCAAGAAAAGAACATACATCACATCCACATCAATTAATGGAGATATCAATCATGTACTCACCCAAATTGATTACAGACATGGCGTGGATAAAACACACTCAATCCCCACTAGGGGTGTTAAAACAAGTAGTACAGCAGCAAACAGGCCACAGTTATGACAAAAGTCCAAAGCCCTTGTGTAAATGTGTGTTACACCGAACCATCCTTACGAGCCCATGGATAAGGGAAGCAGGAGTGGCCTATGTGAGTCAGGACCCCAAGCTGCAAACACATACACGAGACAAGCTTGGAGGGCCCAGCTGGAACAGACAGTGGATGCTTTCAAAAGCCACAAAGCACCACACCGTCACATGAATGCACAATAGACAAGCAATTTTAAACTATATTAACTAATTAAACTAACTATAAAATACCCATATTACCTAATTAAACTAACTATCAAGAACCATATTAACTAACTAAACTAAAAATAAAAATCAAAAATGGCCACATACGACCTGGGGGGAAGGCACCCAGGAGGGGGGAGGTACAGGGTGCACCTCAACACCCACATGCGATGATGTTGAGACAAAAAAAGAACCTCAATGGGCTGAATGCCTGCACAGCACGACATGTGTGGGAGATATCTCGTCGTCCGAGTCACCCTCTTGCTGAAAAGGTTGACGTGGCACAGTACCCTGACCACACCTAGGCGCAGCTTGCCCTTTGTCGGCAGCAAGTCTGCGGGACGGGTGAGCCTGGTTCTGTGCGGCGATGACACGTAGGTCAGCATGTACAACCTTGCGTGATACACGTGCTTCCTCTTGCAAGGTAACACGTGTAACACAGAGTTCTTCCTGCGTGGCCTGGCCGGACAACTGGTACACCTCCCGGCAAGCACGTAGCTCTGCCGAGATGGTACTCTCTAGCTGCTCCAACCTCTCCTCTGACCGCGTCCTCTGGGTCATCATAAGCACAGCCAGAGTAGATTTGAGGGATTCAAAGTCAACCCTCATAGCCTCCATGTATGCCTCTGCGTGAGCAGCAATTGCTTGACGCAAAGACACCATTTCAGCCCGGCTTGCCCTGTCAGAGGCCTCCGTGCCCAGCCTGAGCGAGCGGGCCATGGACTGTGCCGCCCGTTGCTGGAGTTGCAGCTGCCTAGCAGGGGGGACACGGATTGGGGCAGACGTTCCATGCTCACAGCGATATTATCAATTGCTGCCCCCTGGTGTTCTGAATTGGCAACCATGTCTTGCTCCCACTCAGTATACCCCGGTGGCGCGCGGCCACCGCGTTGCTGGGCTTGACACCTGCGGGGCCCAAGGACCCGCCGTCCTTGTTGGGTTGGCACCGCCCGCGGCTGCAGAACTACATTCCCCCATCGACGTGATACCCCAGGCACATCAGCAACTGGTGTGGAGGGTGACCCTGCATCCCGATCCACCACAGGCGGAGGTCCCACCACCGTCTGGACCCTCAGCGCAGGTGTTGCAGACAGAGGAGCATCCACATCAGAATTACTCACCCCTGAAGAATGGACCCAATGCACATCCAACTCGACATGGTCGTCAGAGTGATCATCCGAGCTAGACTCATTGCCAGCCATAGACGAGATGGTCTGTAACACATGCGGGTTCTCATGGCCTACCACCCCACGACCCACACTTGTGCTGGGTTGCTGGTGTGATAGCAACCCTCTGTCTGGCATGACAACACCATCCTCTGGCTCCATTGCGTCATCATCAGAAAAGCGGAGAAAAAATAACATTAGTACACATGTCAGAAGCACATAACACACACGCACAAAGACATCAAACAGACAGCCAACACATGAAGCAGACATGTCAAACACAAATGAGAACCTGGCATGCATGCCAGGTCACTTTAACATTGCATCAGTGAGTAGGCATGTAGAACGGTGTAACACGGCTCAGAAGTGGGTTGATGCAGTGCAGAACATGTGCACGTTACCCACTATCCACATGAACAAGTACATCATGATGTGTATCAATGAACATGAAGGCAGTGAAAGGGCAAGTTCAGGCATCGTGTGCAATGTGCCTGCAATGGGTTGCACGGCTACAAGCAAACCCCCCCTAAGTGAAAATGCAGGGATGCATTGCAAGGCAGCGAGAGGGTGACCAGAGACCTATGTATTGGCAGACAGTGTTGACTAGCATCAATTGCATCATCTGAGTCTACTGACAACACAGCAGATTATGGTGGGACAGTATGCAGGACGCATGATGAACCCTAAGTAGTACACCCATGTGTGCAGAAGCCACTACACCAGTTGAACAGAGTCAGTGGGCCTGAAACAGGGGGAGGGCTGTCCCCACACAGACTGTGACACCCTAAACATGTGTGTGATGCAGGACTGAGCCAGAGTGGGCATGGAATGTGTGATCAAATGCCATGAAATATAGATCATCCTGGACACTTACTACAATGATCATCCAGTCAAGGACACATAGGGGCATGCATGGAATGCACATGGAGCATGAATGGGCACTCATATCCCTGCGGATCATCTGCCATCTGCACAGTCCAAGTGAGACACCCTGCATGAAGGACAGAGGATGTACCCCACTGCATGTGTCTGGCAGGTTGGCTGGTGGAAGTTTGCATGTACACAGAAGGCTTGAACAGGCCATTGCAGTACGTCAACATGATGCACACCAGTGCAATGATGAAATTGGGGTGCAGGGGGGGTGGAGGGGCAAGGGAGCATGCCTACGTGGAGTACCCGCATGCAGGCAAAGGACACATGCACATCAGTCATGCAATGACATAGTCCCACTGCTGAGAGGAAAGACACCCCAGGCTACATGCAGAAGGGCCAGGGAGCTGGAACATGGACCAGAGGGGCAGCTGGGTGACTAGCATGTGAGTCGGGTGCAAGTGTGGTGATGAGGACAGTCCCAGTCTGCTCTACATGTCCACCATCCTGCACAGCAGGCACGCATCAGTGAAGCATTGCATGACTTGCACATGAGAACCATGTACACATGACATGTAGTGACAGTCAAGCACAATACATCACACAAGCAAAACACACATGGCCTCGACAAACACACGACAACACTCACTGGACGGTGGGGCATAAAAATCCAGCATCTCTCCCACTCCTTCGACCATTTCTGGTGGTATGAACCCTGCAACGACTGATTTGTGTGGAGTGAGGTCTTCCTCCTCAGGTGGTGGCCCACTGCCAGTCACCAGAGACATGTTATAATTAGAGGCACGCTTCGCCTTAGTGCTGTGTTTGAGGTCATCCCAACGCTTTTTGCACTCTTGAGCTGTGCGCACCTCATGGCCGAATGCACTCACATGATCCGCAACTTGCTTCCAGTGGGTATTACGATGGGCAGCCGTAGTTTGACAATTCGGCCCCACTAGCATATCACGGTTGTGGTCCCGCACATAGTCCACAAGGAAGTCCAGTTCATGCTTGCAGAAAGGCTTCTTCTTCGACGTGCTATAGGCCGTAGCTGTGTCTGGGGTCCCAGCCTGCACTGCAGGTGCAACCTTCCTCCTCTTGGACGGTGGTCTGGAACCTGGTTGGCAAATGTCGCCCTGATCAGTATGGGCAGTGGTGCCGGTGGATTGAACCGAGGGAGTGGCTGGTGGAACAAGGACGGTAGCCCTGACTTGTGTCAGTGGCTGCTGGGTGCCCTGGAATGGACCCTGCGCAGCAACATCCGCTGTGCCAGGGTCTTTGACCGGGACTGTCCTGGATGGTAGACTCACAACCGGGGTGGTGTCAGCTGCATCTGCCCATGCACTTGCCAACAGCCGGCTGGTCGGGGCAGCAGATGACATTACTGCCCCAGGCACACATGCCTCGGTCAGGGCAGCCCTACGTGCACCTACGGTGTGCCTCCTCACCTCCTGGAAATCTTCCATGGACTCTTCAGGTGCCAACACAGCCTGCGCTGGCAGACCCTGAGCCTTGGTGGTGGTGTCCACAGCTGCACCTGCAGCTACCACTACCCTTGGGCCAGTGGCAGTCGATGAAACAGACTGCTGGGTCACATGGCACCAGTGCCAGATGCAAGAACTGCATCTCCCGGAGCCGCAGGGGATGGTGGCATGACTGCACCAACACGTGGCACAGCATCGTGCCGAACTGGTGCATCCCTGCATCTTCCCCCTCTGCAGCCACCCTGGACACCCTGGAGCCCCCCTACTCCCTGGTCACCCCGGCCACGTCCCTGACCACACCCGCCATGTGGAGTACGCCCAGCTGAGGTACCCCTGACCTTTTGTGGCCTCCCAGCCATGGCACAGATGTAGAAGTGCCAGCACAGATGTGGTAGTGCCAATGGGAGGTGAACACAACAATTGTCCTGGGCAATTGCGGTGAAGGGGGTGGGATACAAGATGTCAACAGCACCCCTGCACCTGCAAGGCTGTATGTGACCCCGGTGATAAGGTGACGGGTCACGCAGCGCTCAGGCACCCCAAAACTGCAGTAAAACCATGCACGCAACCCCCGGTAGCCCACATGTGTGGAATTAACCTCCCGGAGTATGCGGTGGCACCCAGGGACACGAAAAACACATATGCATGGGACACGCATGCTACTATGACCTCGAAAACGGGTACGCAATACACAGGGGCACCCGCAGTGGGAAAAATAGCTTTCACGACTCACCGTCAGACTAGCGTGATAATGAAAAACACACGTAGCTAATACCCCCGCCAAAAGAAAAGATACGTCCTTGATCCGCTGTGAAGTTGTGATGGTGCACGAAACAACACGAAGTAGCAACATACACGTCGGTCTCCACGAAAGGCATATACAGCGAACTGCTGGCCCTGCTCACCTTTAACCCGTGCTGAGGGAAACGCCAGCACGCGTCACTTCACATACGCGCTAAAGGCCTTTCCTCGAATTACATGCAGTAACACGTGTACGTGATTTTTTGCATGTGCGGATGCACCCGTGCTGAGGGAAACGCCTGTGCGTATCACGTCACATACGCGCTTACGGGCTAAGGGCCTTTCCTCGAATTACACGCTGACGTGAAGTTTTTTCACATGCCAAATCACTCTGTATCAAGCTGGCCACGCGACATCACACGGAAGACCACGCTCCTGCCCTGAAGGTCATTTTCCTGCCCCCCAGAACCCCGAGCACGCTCCCACATGCCATCTGCTGCTGCCTGCCAGCCTGTTAGCCACGTGCCCTGCACGTCAGCCATTGCACGGGTCCAGTTGCTGTGACACCCCTGCTGGAACCGAAGACTCCTGACTGGTATTCCATCGCTCCACAGCCCAGCCCCAGGACCCAGTTGCCCACCCACACCTACCTCGGGGGTTGCCATGTCCGACAAAACACCATCTGGCACCAGTGGCAACCCCCCAGCAGAGAGGCAGAGGGCTGCAAGCTTCAGTGCCAATGAAGTTGGCATCCTGGTGGAGCAAGCCCTGGGGAATTATGATGCCCTCTTTGGAAGTTCACGCGATGATAATGAAGGATGGAAGAGGGAGAAGGACATAGTGGCTGCCATCAACGTAGAGGGGATGGCAGCCTGCAACATGCAACACGTCCGGAAGTGCTGGGAGGACTTCAGGTCCAGGACCCTCAGCAAGGCCCCGCGCCTCTTGAAGGGAAAGCATGCAGAGGGGTGCCGGGTCCACCTTAGCAACATCCAGATGAGGGTCCTGGAACGCATAAACCCAGCGCTCCACTGCCAGATCCTTCAGAGGCAGACCCATTGGGAGTCGAGCAGTAATTGACCATGCCTACTGATTGGACTCTGTGCATGTCGAGGTGTGGCAGGAGTGTGCAGGTTGGACATATGTTTTGGAAGGCCCATGCATGGATGTGTACGTAGAGGGACATGAGCCTGCCTCATGTGAGTCCAGTCATGTGTGAGGCACATCAATGGTGTATGTGTTCGAATGCATGTTGCCCAAATGCATGTGTCGGTACGCACATGTTTTGAATTATGTGTATGTACTGTGGCATGGTTGTGGTGTGACACATGGATGGTGGTGCCACCTTCATGTATGTGCACAATGTACATGTGCGTGTGTGTGTATTTGACATGTGTGCCACTGTGATACACCATGGATGCATGAGACACCGACATGTAGGAGGCTGATTGGCAGATGTGACATGAATGCCGAGGATTTAACTGTGACAGGTGGTGGAGATGTACAGATGCATGTATGTCTGTTGGTGTGTGTGCATGTGTTTGGCACTCCCCGTGTTGCATGTGACATCAGGCTAACCTTCGGATGCTCATGCTGTTGTATGTGTATGGATGGTGCTGCCTGCTGCAACATTCCTGTTAATGTGCGCATGTGTGTGGGTTCAAATGATAGGTGTGTTGGGAATTGTGATGCCATGTGTGAAGTTTGACACTGCCACTCATGTGCAACTGTCATGTGTGTATCAGAGCATTGTACAGTGCCCTGATGCCTGTGTTCTGTCTCTCCCTGTCTGCAGCGTCAACTGATGAAGAGGGCCGGGACGGTGCTATGGAGCACAGCGGCAGGGATCCCACCGCCAGCCAGAGACGCAAAGGCCAGCTCCCCTCCCATGTAGTCATCTCGTCGGGGAGTGAGGGGTCTAGTGCCGCGTCCGCTGCTGCCGATGGTAGGTCCAAGTGGCAGAGGTCGGAGGTGGACTCCTCGGCAGCCGAAGGGGTAGCTGAGACCCCACAGGGGCCTATGGAGGAAGATGGCACAGAGTCATCCAGGTTGGTGGAGGGTTTGGTTGAGGAGGAGGCCGTGGAAGGGCCACACACGAGGTCTGGAGGGGGGGATTCCACTGGTGCTAGTGGTGCAGTCCAGGGGCAGGGACAGGAGGCAGCACAGGCGGCCGTGGAGGTGCCTGTGTGTAATCCTGACCCTGATCCTGTGACTGCATCATCCCGCACCAGCAGGGATGCCTTCGTCCAGACCTGTGTTCAGGGAGGGGATCCGCTAACAACAACTGGCCTTCCTCTCCCTGCGGACGTGGTAATCCAGGACTGTGTTGTGCCTGTCCTGGCTGGGGTGGCGTTGCGTCAACTTGGCATCCGGGATAACGTGCAGGATTCTCGTGAGGACGCTGCACGTTATTTCAGATGCCTCGTTGACCACGTCGACTGGCTAGGAGGGATCACCGGTGCTCAGTTCCTCCGTATGCTGGACCTTATACCAACCCCCTCCTCAACTGCACCCCCTATGCGGCAGTCGTCCTCCGTTCCATCTTCCTGGCCACCTTTCACCTGACCACCCTGTGGAGCTGCCCCTGACCCAGCTGCCAGGCTGGTGGAGGACACATCCCTGCCACAATCAGGAGTCAGAGGTCCAGCAGGGGTGGCCACCACAACAACAGGACCCCAGCAGGAGGAGGACGTGCAGGCAGGGCACATGCACGGCAGCATCAGGCTCAAGGTGGGAGCGATGATGGCTTGGGGCCATCAACATCAGAGGGGCAGGCATTGGCCAGAGGGCAGGAGGTCTCTGGATTGGGAGTGTCTTCCATGTGGCAGCGGTTGGGCCAGCAAATAGAAGCGGAGCGGCGGCGGGCGTAAGAGGCATGGCTCATTATGGTCAGGGCGGAGAACTCCAAGCGCAGGGCATTGAGGCGGGCTGAGTGCCTCGAGGAAATTAGCAGGGTGTTAGAGGTGGACATGGCATTATCCCTGCGAGACCTCAGGCTAGGGAAGAGGCCCGCCTCCAGAACATTGAAGAGGAGTTTGATGATGCCCTGTCCCGGGACATCAACAAGTGAGCCGTTGGACTTGCCCGCCACCATTGTATATAGTTCATTAGTGTAAGTTTCCTTTCTATTTTTTTTCTTTTGGGGCGCATGGACTATGCCCCACCTTTTTGTATATAGTTATTTATTAGGTAGGGTTTTTTGTAGGTTTCCTTTGGATTGTTGGGCTCATGGACCCTTAGATGTTCTTTTGTAAATAGTTTTCAATGTGGATTTCATTTTCTTGGACCCATGGTGGAATTCTTTGCTTTTTTTTAACTCTGAGTTTTTTTTTATGGACAGACCCATAGGAGCCATTTTACTTTGGATTTTATTGGTTGAAGCATTTATTTTTATTTATCATTTTTTGGAGTTCCAGACTTGGCTTCTGTCTTTTCATTATTGTGTGATTTTGTTTTATTCATTTCGTTAATTATTCAATACACTTTTTTATTATACTTTACTTGTGTGGTCTTCTATCATTTCTTTTGTGCATGTCACAATGTTGTTTTTCACAGTCATGTGTCACCATTGTGTGGGTCTGAGGGACATGTATTCATGGCCATGCTAGTTATGTATTTTCTATCATGACTTTGGGAATTCAATGTGGGGTATTTGGAATGGGGTGGCCTGGGGTGGGATTTGGGTGGCCATTAGGCCCATGGGTCTGGAGTGTGATGACATGTCGGGTGGGGGGACATGAGTCGGGGCCTGCTGGCAGGTGCCCATCACTGCTGGGTGGGTGGGGGAGCAGGGGGACATGAGTCGGGGCCTGCTGGCAGGTGCACATCACTGCTGGGTTGGTGGGTAGAGATGTAGGGGGACATGAGTCGGGACCTGCTGGCAGGTGCCCGTCACTGCTGGGTTGGTGGGGGTGCAGGGGGACATGAGTCGGGGCCTACTTGGCACGTTCCCGTCGCTGCTGGGTTGGTGGGAGTGCAGGGGGGCATGAGTCTGGGCCTGCTGGCAGGTGCCAGTCACTGCTGGGTGGGTGGGGGTGTGGGGGACATGAGTCGGGTCCTGCTGGCAGGTGCCCATGACTGCTGGGTTGGTGAGGGTGCAGGGGGACATGAGTCGGGGCTCACAATTGCGCTCACAAGTGCATGGTGCCATGTGGGCTGCCTGCGGGGCATGGGGAGGGTTGTAGGGTAGTCCCTTGTGGTGTGGGCTGCCTGCAGGGCATGGGGAGGGGGAAACCGCACACCCAGGAAGGCCCACAATGCCAAATTGCATCTAGAACTTCCCGTATACCCCCAAATACACGTTCCCTGCTCGCCCAAGGCCTATCGTGTGTGAAACTCCCTGCGCACCAAATACATGTTCCCTGCGCGCCCAAGGCCTATTGCGTGTGAGACTCCCCGTGCACCCCCCAAATACACGTTCCCCGCTGGCCCAAGGCCTATCGCGTGTGAGACTCCCCGCGCAACCCCCAAATACACATTCCCCACTCACCCAAGGCCTATCGCGTGTGAAACTCCCCGTGCACCCCCCAAATACACGTTCCCTGCTCGCCCAAGGCCTATCGCATGTGAAACTCCCAGCGCACCCTCAAATACACGTTCCCCGCTCGCCCAAGGCCAACGCGTGTGAAACTCCCCGTGCACCCCACAAATACACGTTCCCCGCTCGCCCAAGGCCTATCGCGTGTGAAACTCCCCACGCACCCCCCCAAATACACGTTCCCCGCTCGCCCAAGGCCTATCGCATGTGAAACTCCCTGTGCACCCCCCAAACACAAGTTCCCCGCTCGCCCAAGGCCTATAACATGTGAAACTCCCCGCGCACCCCCAAATACACATTCCCTGCTCGCCTAAGGCCTATCACGTGTGAGACTCTCCGCGCACCCCCAAATACACGTTCCCCACTCGTCCAAGGCCTATCGCGTGTGAAACTCCCCACGCACCCCCCAAATACACGTTCTACGCTCGCCCAAGGCCTATCACGAATGAGACTCGTAATGCACCCCCCAAATACACATTCCCCACTCGCCCAAGGCCTATCACGTGTGAAACTCCCTGCAACCCCCCAAATACACGCAGGCACCCCATCCACCCTGGGCATGCCCCACAGGCAGCCCACTCACCCTCCCCATGCTCCACTGGCAGGCCATATCACCCTGGGTATGCCCCACAGGCAGCCCACACCACAGCAGGGGTGTTATTTCTACACAATTTACCTGGCGCGAGCGGGGTACCTGTATTCCAAGGGATGCGCAGGGAATTATACACGCAATGTGCCTGGCATGAACGGGGTATGTGTATTCTGGGGCGTGCGCGGGGAGTTTTACACGCGTTTTCGTGGTTGGGGGCTGTATGCTGGTCCACTGGCCTTTGCGCCTGGTACTGGAATTGTGCGATTTCTTTGGTGCACGCTGCGGTGTTGGGGGCATAACTGGCGCTGCTGCAGGGTTGCTGTGCCACTCTGTGCCACGGCTGGTTATGGATGTATAAATCCATGACTACGCTGTGCGCCTAAATGGGTTTTGGAGCACGAGGCTGGTGCAGACTGCCGCACGTGCACTCTGTGTGCCAGCCGCGTGCGCCACTTGTGCGCCGAATTCTATGAATTACCCCCATAGTGTAGAAAGGGGTTTGTCCAGTGCTGGTGTGTAATGAATTATTATAGGCATATTCAGCCATCCATAACAAGTCCTTCCAATTTCTTTCCACTTGATGTAACATGCAACGTAAGTATTGCTCGAGGGTTTGGTTTGTTCTTTCTGTGTGGCCATCTGTTTGAGGATGGTGACTTATGGATACTCGAATGTCAATTTGGGCCATTGAACAGCATTTCCTCCAGAAGTTGGATACAAACTGACTACATCGATCTGAGATCAAGACCGATGGAAAGCCATGTAGCCGTACAATTTCCTCCAGGAATACTTTTGCTAAATTGGATGCATTTGGAAGACCATTAAAAGGAATAAAGTGTGCCATTTGTTAGGGAGAATTCTCTGTTTAGGCTGAATTTCCCTACCTAGTGAGTCCCCCAGCAGCTTTGCTGGATTTCTGGGGTTTCTTTTTTTCTCCTGCCAAGAGTGAGACTCTTTTACCCTCACTCTTGGACATGTTGAAGTGTGTTTTCTTGGTTAAACCTTGTGTTGAATGGGCTATGGGGTCTTTTACTCCATAGGGCCTCATGTATTTTTGTGATGTGGGTTACACAGCACCCTCTGTGCCGTGACCCAGGGGTGTCCTAGGGACTCCCCAACATAGACTCCATACCCTGGGACTGACTACTGTCTCCCAGGGCATGTAAAGTCACCAAAGACTTTGCTAGTCTTGAATCCTGAACAGAACCAGTACAAACCATCATATTGTGGACGTACTGGCTGGGGCAATTCGATTGCCCCAGGGTCTGTTAGTCGAGGGGGCACGTCTCCGTCCCCCCTGATCGAGTTTTGGCTGGTGGCAGTGGAAACTACGTTTTATATTCAACCGCGAATATTTTCCTATGGGATTTCCCATTGTTTTAGGCTAACACATTTAATTATTTATTTACGGTAGCCTTAAACATACCGCCGGTTTATATATTTATTATTATAACTCCGGTTGGGACTTTTTGCCAAAACTTGATTCTAAAATGGCGTTGGCGTTCGCCTCTGTAACTCTGACCCAAAGTGGAGCCCTTTGTTCCACTTTTGGCGGGCTTCTCCACAGAAGCCCTCCAAAGTGGTGCCACTCTGTCTGGGGTACTTAGGAGGGGTGGAGGGGGGTTTAGGCACCCTGGACTGAGTTACCTTGGTAACTCAAGTCGCACTCCGTCCTGATTGGCCCAAGTGGTGAGCCGGCCGGCTCACCACTTAGCATGTTTGAGTGACAGCTAGGCTGGGTGAATGGGGGTTTGCTGCATAAAAGCAGGGCTTTGGGGACTGGAACTTCAGAAGTCGCCACAGGACCAAGAATCCGACGAGGGAAGAGCTGAGCCGACCTGCTTCGACGACACCACCCGGTGGAGCCCTGCTGAACCGTCTCACCACTTTTCCCGACGACCGAGGAGAACTCTTAACGGAGTGGCTCCTTCCCTTGACTGGTGGGGACAACCAGTTTTTGCCTTCTTTTCGCTTCTCGAGGTATCTCGTGGCCGCCTTGCCAGTGCCAAGCACCCCGGCAACCGGAACCCCACCACTTTTACCCCAACCACGAAAGTCGGTACAACCCTTTGACCGGAGGACTCCGCGGCTGGTTTCTTCCCGGGCAGTGCAACGACCTTCTTCTTCTGCTCTTCTGCGAGAACTTCTTCTCCCCTGACCGACGTTGAGCCTTGCTGCCACTGCCTGGAACAACTGCCACCGCTGGAGGATCCTTTCCGCTTAAGGTACCGTGTTCCGCCTGGCTTCCCTTGCCACCGACTGTACGGGGTAGATTTAGCCCCCGGCTTTCGAACCTGGGAGTGCCTGGGACACCCTGGCTAAACTTTCTAAGCCACTCTAAACTCTTTCTAACTCTTTGCAAGACTCTGAATCCCTACTAACAGTGTGATCTTGGGCACATTTTCGCTCCGGCTACTCTAAGAGTGGACCCTGCCTAGTGACTTTTGCTCACCTGTGACTTTGTACTTCTTTGAGCCTATTGCAAGTGTTCTGGACCTTAGAGTGGTGTGTTTAACCCGTTTCTGTTTCTTTTTCTATCCCTTCCTTAAACCTACTAGAGTGTCATCTAACGTTAAGCGCTCACCTCTGTTTTAATTATGTGGGGTTAACTTAGAGTTGTCTAGATAGGAGTAAGGGTTGAAACTGCTTTCATTATAACTGTGTTTTAAGTGTTTTTACTATACTTTGCTAGAGTGTTTTCAACTTATGTGTTCTTAAAAATAAATAACTATATACTTTTGAAACCAAACTCTGGTCAGTGTTTGCTTGTGCTATTGTGTCTGAGTGCATATTGTGTATACTTTGCATACTGCCTAACTCTTCTTGAGGGAAGTCTGACTGCTCAGCCACAGCTACCAGGTAAATCTGGGTGGTGCGGACTGCTACCAAGTGGGTTTACTGCTATACCTGTAGTCTTAAATCTTTTGCAGTGTTCCCCGAGGGAACTGCACAGGTTTCTGCCTAACACTGGTGTACAGCGGTGGGATTTGTATTGAGTATACATTTTATTGTGCTTTAGATACCTTAGTGCAACTAACCACAAAGCTTAGCACTGTAAAAGTAATCCTCTAACATGTCAGTTATAGAAAGCTATAGTCAAGAGTCCCTTGCAGCCAAAACTGCTGATTGTTTAAGAGTGCTCTGTAAACATAAGGATCTCCTGACTAAGGGCAAGAAAATGGAGCTGATTGAAAGATTGTTAGCTAACCAAAGTCTGGGTGATGGTTCAGAGGAACCTACCACTCCAGTAACTGTAGATGACAGTATTAAAATTAACATGGAGCAAAATGTTGATGATTCTGAGGAAGAGTCAGAAGAGGAGGGTGAGGCTGTTGTGACTGTCCCCCCTAGGCCTCTGCCTGCTCTACCTGCTGTACCTACTGGACCTTTACCAGGTCCCCCATTTAGTCCTCAATACTTTGAACTGGAGAAAATGAAACTAGAATTGGAGTATAAGAAACTTAATGCTCAAACTGACAAAGAACTAAGGCTAAGGGAAATGGAGCTCAAGTATGACTTAGAAATGAAGAAATTATCTGTTGAGAATGCTTCTCTCTCTGGCTCCTCTAGAAGTTCCAGTCCTAAAAGACCCCGGATGCCTAAAGAATTGGTTGGTATGTATGAGCCTAAGTTGGATGTGTTGGATTGGTTGTCTCTGTTTGAATATAATCATGGGCTCCAGAACATCACAGGAAATGACTTACTCACCTGGTTGTTCTCTAGGCTTCCTCCTGTTGCAACTGATGTGGTAATGGAGATGGGGGAGGGGGATAGGAAGGACTATGAATGTGTGAAACTAGCTTTGATAGCTAGGTTTGGGAAGACCCCTTCCCAGTATCTTAAGAGGTTTAGGAGCCTCAAAAAGCATGATGGTACCCCTTGGGCTACCTGGGTGAATGAATGTTTGAAAAACTTAGAGGGATGGATTAAGGGTTACAAGGTGAACACTTATGAAGGTATGAAGAATTTGTTTATGTTGGAGACTATTTATGATGCCTGCTCTCCTGAGCTCAGACAACACTTGGCTGATTCCAGGGAATTAGATTCCCGGAAACTAGCTAAGGCTGCTGACTTGTGGGTTGCCAACAGGGCCACTCACAAGGATTCTGGGGTCACTCAGAAGAAGGATGGGGAGAAACAGCCTAAAAAGGACTCCAAAGAGAATTCTAATACTACAAATTCCAAAGAGGGCCCCAAACAAAACTATAAGGGTAAGCCACCAGGGAAACCAAATCAGGCTAGTATACCTCCTGGTCCCAGACCAGAAGGAGGTCAGAACAAGCCTCCATTCCAGCGAGCCTTTGGCTCATGCTTTGTTTGTAAGGCTACTGACCATGTGAAAGGAGATCCCAGATGTAAGGGTAAACCTTCAGGGGTCCAGCTTGCCTCCTTAGCCTTCGCTCCAGAAGAGGAAGTACATATGGCAAGTGGAAACTTTCTATTACTAGCTGATGAACCCACTGGAGTCTCAGCTAGTGTTTCTTTAGTCTCTCTGGGGTTGTGGGAACAACAGAATTTAGATGTCTATAACTCTATCCCAGATAATACTAAAGAGTATTATAAGGACAGTGTCCAGGTGAATGGTCAGGAGACTCCTGCCATTAGGGACACTGGAGCCAGCATAACTGTGGTGGATGAATCATTTTTCAAGGCAGAGGATGTTGCTAAGGCACCCAAATGCCTCACCAAGTTAGCTGGTGGGCCTGTGCAGATGTGTCCCCAGTTACCAGTTCTCATCCAATGTAATGATATGGCTGTAAAAATACCTGTCAGTGTACAATGTGAAGTGCCAGGTAGGGTTCTGTTGGGTAATGACCTCAAAGCTCTTGGAGTTGTATCTCATACCCCCAGACCCCCTAGCAAAAGGTTACAGGAACTCACAAAACCTGCAAGAGAGAAAACCCTGAGAGGGTTATCTCAGGAGATGATGACAGAAATCACTCCTCTCCCACTGGAGCAACTTACTGCAGTAACTACCAGATCAGGAGCAAAGGGGCAACCCAAGACTCCTAGGAAAAAGCCAGCAGCAAGCACCCCAGTGCTTCCAACAAGGACTTCCCCTAGGTTGTCCAAAGTTACACCTGTAACTCCACCTCCAGCTGAGGCTGAGAGGGAGGTACAACCCTGTGTGGTTGAGCTAGACTCTGAGGAAGAGCTAGAAGGAGGCCCCAACCTTATTGGAGATTTGGACCCTGAGGACCATCCTGAGCTGCAGTCTTTACTGGCAGAAGGTGGGCCTAGCAGGGCAGCTTTTCGTAAGGGGCAAAGAGAATGTCCAACTCTGGAGGGTCTCCGCCACCAGGCAGCTTCTCAAGCTGATGGGCAAGAGCCTGGGAAGTATAGGTTACACTGGGAAGATGGCCTCTTCTACAGTGAACCCACTGAGTCTGAACCTGGAGACTACAAACGCCTTGTAGTCCCACAAGAGAACAGACAACAGTTCTTACAACTAGCCCATGAGATACCTTTGGCTGGTCACTTGAGTTTCAAGAAGACCAAGGAAAGGCTCTCACTCTACTTTTATTGGCCAAAGATGGGGGCTGAAGTAGATAGATATTGTAAGAGCTGCCATACCTGCCAGACTTCTGGTAAGGTTGGTTCCAAGAATGTGGCACCTTTAGTGCCTCTCCCAGTTGTGGGAGTCCCATTTGAGAGGGTAGGGATTGATATTGTTGGTCCCCTTGATCCTCCAACCTCCTCAGGCAACAGGTTTATCCTTGTTGTAGTAGACCATGCTACTAGGTACCCTGAGGCAATTCCTATGAGGACTGTTACAGCTCCGGCTGTGGCTAAGGCCCTCCTCGGTATTTTTACCAGGGTTGGGTTTCCTAAGGAGGTAATCTCTGACAGAGGGTCAAACTTTATGTCCCACTACATGAAAGCCATGTGGAAAACCTGTGGAGTTACCTACAAGTTCTCAACCGCTTACCACCCTCAGACAAACGGGTTGGTTGAAAGGTTTAACAGAACCATGAAGAGCATGATAGGTGCTTTAGAAGAACCCCTTAAGAAAAAGTGGGACCTTCTACTGCCATGCCTTCTCTTTGCTTATAGAGAAGTCCCTCAGGAGGGAGTAGGTTATTCTCCCTTTGAGCTTCTCTATGGCCATCCAGTCAGAGGTCCATTGGCCCTGATTAAGGAGGGATTGGAAGGTGCTCCTCCCCTCAAGCCAGTCAGAGTGACTGACTATGTGATAGGTCTCCGGAGGAGAATGTCACACATGATGGCAGAAGCAAGTGACAACTTGAAAGCTGGTCAAGCTCTGGTCAAACATTGGCACGACCAGAAGGCTAACATGGTTGAGTTTACTCAAGACCAGCTAGTTCTAGTTATGCTCCCAACAAGGCAGAGGGCCTTGCAAGACAAATGGATGGGACCCTTCAAGATTGTGGGAAAACTTGGAGAGGTCAACTATCTGGTGGATCTGGGCAGACCCAGGGAAGCTCCTAGAGTCTTCCACACCAACCGACTAAAAGCATACATCTCCAGACCTGATGTAGGAGCCTTGCTTCTAGCTTCAGCTGCAGAGGAAGAAGAGAGTGAATCTCTCCCTGATCTCCTCAGAGGTGTGCCTTTAGATGAAAAAGTTGAAGGAGTCAATCTCTCTTCAGACCTGACACCTGTGCAACAAGAGGAGTGCAAATCTATGTTAAATCAGTTTGCCTCCCTGTTCTCACTGTCACCAGGCTTGACCCCTTGGGGTCAGCATGAGATACTCACTGGTGACTGTCTGCCAGTCAAAAGCAGAGGATACAGAATGTCAGAACATGTCAGAACCCACATCAAAGGAGAGGTCAAGAAGATGCTTGATCTCGGGGTAATAGAGCCCTCTACTAGTCCATGGTCTAGCCCAGTTGTGTTAGTACCAAAGGCAGGATCCAAAGACTTGAGATTCTGTGTGGACTATAGAGCTCTAAATGCAGTCACCAAGACTGATGCCCACCCTTTGCCCAGGACAGATGAGTTGGTGGATAAACTTGGTGCAGCCAAGTACCTCAGCACATTTGACCTGACGTCAGGCTATTGGCAAATAGCCCTGACAGACCATGCCAAGGAGAAAACTGCATTTTCAACCCCAGTTGGCTTGTACCAGTTTAAGGTCATGCCTTTTGGACTAAAAAATGCACCTGCCACATTCCAAAGGATGGTGAACCAAGTTCTGGCTGGGATGGAAGACTTCTGCATGGCATACTTGGATGACATTGCAGTCTTCAGCCACTCCTGGGAAGAACATGTGACCCACCTAGGACATGTGTTGCAGGCTCTGGAACAGGCCCATTTGACAATCAAAGCCAGTAAGTGCCAGATTGGTCAAAGTAAAGTGGTCTACCTTGGACATGAGGTAGGAGGTGGAGAAATAAGGCCTTTGCCCAGCAAGATTGAAGCTGTGCAAAATTGGACAACACCAACTACTCAAACCCAAGTGAGAGCTTTTCTAGGCCTCACTGGATATTACAGGAATTTCATTGAGAACTATGGGACCATAGCTTCTCCACTGAATGTAATCTCCTCTCCCAAATTCCCTAAAAAAGGTAAAATGGAATGAGGAGTGCAATCAGGCCTTTGAAAAACTGAAGGATCCTGAGACAAGGTGGGCAACTATCGAAAGAGAATGCTTTGCTATTGTGTGGGCACTGAAGAAGTTTAGGCCATACTTGTATGGTTCTACTTTTGTTATTCAGACTGACCACCAACCCTTGAGATGGTTAATGCAACTGAAAGGCGAAAATCCAAAACTATTGAGATGGTCAATCTGCCTGCAAGGGTTTGATTTCACCATTGAGCACAGGTCAGGGTGTCACCATCAAAATGCTGATGGACTCTCTAGGATGTATATCATCGACTAGAGGTATGAGGTTCATCCAGGAGTGGATTAAATCCTCCTGTCCCTTAGTCTGGGGGGGGCGAGTGTTAGGGAGAATTCTCTGTTTAGGCTGAATTTCCCTACCTAGTGAGTCCCCAGCAGCTTTTCTGGATTTCTGGGGTTTCTTTTTTTCTCCTGCCAAGAGTGAGACTCTTTTACCCTCACTCTTGGACATGTTGAAGTGTGTTTTCTTGGTTAAACCTTGTGTTGAATGGGCTATGGGGTCTTTTACTCCATAGGGCCTCATGTATTTTTGTGATGTGGGTTACACAGCACCCTCTGTGCCGTGACCCAGGGGTGTCCTAGGGACTCCCCAACATAGACTCCATACCCTGGGACTGACTACTGTCTCCCAGGGCATGTAAAGTCACCAAAGACTTTGCTAGTCTTGAATCCTGAACAGAACCAGTACAAACCATCATATTGTGGACGTACTGGCTGGGGCAATTCGATTGCCCCAGGGTCTGTTAGTCGAGGGGGCACGTCTCCGTCCCCCCTGATCGAGTTTTGGCTGGTGGCAGTGGAAACTACGTTTTATATTCAACCGCGAATATTTTCCTATGGGATTTCCCATTGTTTTAGGCTAACACATTTAATTATTTATTTACGGTAGCCTTAAACATACCGCCGGTTTATATATTTATTATTATAACTCCGGTTGGGACTTTTTGCCAAAACTTGATTCTAAAATGGCGTTGGCGTTCGCCTCTGTAACTCTGACCCAAAGTGGAGCCCTTTGTTCCACTTTTGGCGGGCTTCTCCACAGAAGCCCTCCAAAGTGGTGCCACTCTGTCTGGGGTACTTAGGAGGGGTGGAGGGGGGTTTAGGCACCCTGGACTGAGTTACCTTGGTAACTCAAGTCGCACTCCGTCCTGATTGGCCCAAGTGGTGAGCCGGCCGGCTCACCACTTAGCATGTTTGAGTGACAGCTAGGCTGGGTGAATGGGGGTTTGCTGCATAAAAGCAGGGCTTTGGGGACTGGAACTTCAGAAGTCGCCACAGGACCAAGAATCCGACGAGGGAAGAGCTGAGCCGACCTGCTTCGACGACACCACCCGGTGGAGCCCTGCTGAACCGTCTCACCACTTTTCCCGACGACCGAGGAGAACTCTTAACGGAGTGGCTCCTTCCCTTGACTGGTGGGGACAACCAGTTTTCGCCTTCTTTTCGCTTCTCGAGGTATCTCGTGGCCGCCTTGCCAGTGCCAAGCACCCCGGCAACCGGAACCCCACCACTTTTACCCCAACCACGAAAGTCGGTACAACCCTTTGACCGGAGGACTCCGCGGCTGGTTTCTTCCCGGGCAGTGCAACGACCTTCTTCTTCTGCTCTTCTGCGAGAACTTCTTCTCCCCTGACCGACGTCGAGCCTTGCTGCCACTGCCTGGAACAACTGCCACCGCTGGAGGATCCTTTCCGCTTAAGGTACCGTGTTCCGCCTGGCTTCCCTTGCCACCGACTGTACGGGGTAGATTTAGCCCCCGGCTTTCGAACCTGGGAGTGCCTGGGACACCCTGGCTAAACTTTCTAAGCCACTCTAAACTCTTTCTAACTCTTTGCAAGACTCTGAATCCCTACTAACAGTGTGATCTTGGGCACATTTTCGCTCCGGCTACTCTAAGAGTGGACCCTGCCTAGTGACTTTTGCTCACCTGTGACTTTGTACTTCTTTGAGCCTATTGCAAGTGTTCTGGACCTTAGAGTGGTGTGTTTAACCCGTTTCTGTTTCTTTTTCTATCCCTTCCTTAAACCTACTAGAGTGTCATCTAACGTTAAGCGCTCACCTCTGTTTTAATTATGTGGGGTTAACTTAGAGTTGTCTAGATAGGAGTAAGGGTTGAAACTGCTTTCATTATAACTGTGTTTTAAGTGTTTTTACTATACTTTGCTAGAGTGTTTTCAACTTATGTGTTCTTAAAAATAAATAACTATATACTTTTGAAACCAAACTCTGGTCAGTGTTTGCTTGTGCTATTGTGTCTGAGTGCATATTGTGTATACTTTGCATACTGCCTAACTCTTCTTGAGGGAAGTCTGACTGCTCAGCCACAGCTACCAGGTAAATCTGGGTGGTGCGGACTGCTACCAAGTGGGTTTACTGCTATACCTGTAGTCTTAAATCTTTTGCAGTGTTCCCCGAGGGAACTGCACAGGTTTCTGCCTAACACCATTTTAGAGAACAAGCCTACAACTACTAAGATGGTGTTGAATCTTTGACTGGGAGGTAGATCTGTAATGTGATCAAGGGACAGTTTGTGCCATGGTGCGGGAGGAATTTCCAATGGTTGGAGGAGACCAGCTGGTTTCTGCTTTTGGGACTTGTTTTGTGCACACACACCGCAAGATTGGATAAATTGTATGATGTCTTTACGCCATGAGGGCCACCAATAGTTTTGTTTGACTTTAGCTAGAGTTTTGGCAATTCCAGGATGCCCTTCAATAAGGGAGTCGTGATAACCCGAAATAACCTGCTCTTCTAAATCTTTACTTGGCAAGTACAGACAGTTCCTAAAACACGGTAACTGGTCTTTAATGGTGTAATGTTCTCCTTGAGTACACCACTCTTGTGAGAAAGTGGGATCCATTAAGAGTTGGATCTTGTTTTGGAGTTCACCCTGTATCAATGTTGTCGTAAGACCAGGAGTTTGTCTTCTGGAATGATGGCACTGGATCTGGAGTTATGTATACCTTTTCATCAACACCCATGCGGGACAAGGCGTCAGCCTTTCCTTTCGGACTCCTGGCCGGTAGGTGATCACATAGTCATATTTAGCGAAGAAAAGAGCCCACCGCAGTTGACGTGATGATTGAGCCTTTGCTGTTTTTAGGTATTGCAGGTTTCAATGATCAGTTATGACCGTGACAGTATGTCTAGAACCAAGGGGAGAGTGTCGCCATGCCTTGAAAGCTGATTTTATAGCCAAGAGTTCTTTGTCTGTGATAGCATTGATGAGTTCGGGAGGTGAGAATTTTCGTGACCAGAAGGCCACAGGGTGCAACTGGCCAGTTCCTGGGTCCCTTTGTGAGAGAACAGCTCCCATAGCCATGCTAGAGGCATCTGTTTCAACTATATAAAGGAGGGCTGGGAGAGGATGCCGTAGAACTGGAGCAGAAGTGAATTTTATCTTAAGTTCTTGAAAGGCCTTCTCTGCTTCTTCGGTCCAATGGAACTTTTTATTGTTTTTTCTCAATAGTAATGTAATTGGATGCACTATTTGGGAAAAATCTGGGCTGAATCGGCGGTAAAAGTTTGCAAAACCCAACAAACTCTGGATTCCTTTAAATGAAGTTGGTGACGGCCAGTTCAGAATGACATCTACCTTGTGCCTATCCATTCTGATGCCTTTTGGTGTGAGGATAAAACTGAGGAACTCCACTTCGGTGACATGAAAAGAGCATTTTTCAAGTTTAGCATATAGTTTATGTTGGCAGAGTTTAGTAAGGACGGAGCGGACATGCCTGACATGGTCTTCTTTTACAGCAGAATACACTAAGATGTCATCAATGTAAACCAGGGCGCAAACGTCAATTAACTCCTGCAAAACAGCATTCATAAAGTACTGGAATGCAGCAGGAGCATTGCAAATTCCAAAAGGCATTACCTGGTATTCAGACAAGCCGTATTTGATATGAAAGGTGGTTTTCCATGTGTCTCCTTTCTTCACTCGAACAAGATGGTACGCCCTGCAGAGGTCCAGTTTGGTATAGATTTGGGACTCTTTGACTTGATCCAATAATTCAGGAATAAGGGGCAGTGGATAACGTTTTTTTACTGTGATCTGGTTTAATTCGGGATAGTCGATGCAAGTCCTCAAATCTCCTTCCTTCTTTGGTACGAAGAATAAGGGACTGGCTGCCGGTGATTTAGATGGGCGGATAAATCCATTTGCCAGGTACTGATCAAGATAAGATTTCAAATGGAGGTTTTCTGGTTCAGTAAGTGCATAGATTCAACCACAAGGAATTTGCGCACCAGGTATGAGGTCAATCTGACAATCGTAGGGCCTGTGCGGTGGTAGAGTATTGGCTTGTCCTTTCTGGAACACGTCTTGAAAATCTTGGTATTCATTTGGTAGAATACTAGTCACACCTAGTATAATCGCCGCCATACTGGGAGTAGCAGATTTACATAAGTCTGTTTTCCCCTTTTCTTGGTAATAACAGGTGCAAGCACAATCATCGGAAAAGGCCAACTTCTTGGCACACCAATCTATTAGAGGGTTGTGAGCTACCAACCATGGCATCCCTAAAATTAGTCAAAACTGAGGAACTTTGATGAGGTCGAATGCAATAAATTCTCGCTGTCCATCCCGGCACAGTAGGGTTAGTGCTGCTGTGCATTGGGTTACTGGTCCGGAAGCTATTTCTGTCCCATCAACTGTAGTAACTTTTTCAGTAGTCGACTTAGAGCATAAGGGAAGCCCCATCACTGTTGCCAGATCTTGGTCTACATAATTCCCAACTGCTCCACTGTCTATTTATACTTCTACAGCATGCATCCGAGACGGTTGTTGGTGATTGATCAAAATTACTGGTAATGCAAAGTGTGAGGTCTGTGGCTCATCCTTCTCGCTCGACAAGCGGACCTCTACACTTGCCGAGCTTGGTAGTTTTCCGACTCCTTGTTATTATCTTCCTTCTCTGTGGCTCCAACAGTTCTCCTTGGTGGTTTCACTGGACATGCTTTGAGGAAGTGGCCTGATTTTCCACAATATAAGCATAATTGCTGTTGCCTTCTCTTGTCTCTTTCAGTTTTAGTTAAAGGGGTCTGTACACCTCCGATTTGCATGGGTTCTACCGTGTTTTCCAATGTACGTGGAACATTATCCTTTGGCCGGACATACACAACTCGAGTGTCTAACCTTATCCGGTCCGCTTTTTGGTCTTGTAATCTGTGATCTAATTGCACCACAAGGTTGATGAATTCTCCACAGTCTTTAGGTGGGTTAAACACTTGAGCAAGGACACCCTTTAGTTCCCCTCGTAGACCCTGATGAAATAGTGTGGTCCTTTTTTCCTCAGGCCACCCAGCTTCAACAGCTTCAACGACTAGTCTGTTAAATGTTGCTATTTATGTAAGCAAGTGTTGACTTCCTTGACGGAGTGACAAAAGTTTGTTGTCTAATGCTTGGCCTTGGGTATGACGAGCAAAGAGTTTTTCCATTTCCATCTGGAAACACCCAAAGTCATGTAACAATGGGTTATCCTGACTTACCAATGGTACCGACCAATCCGCAGCACTGCCACTCAGATATGACAAGACAAGCAACTCGCGCTTGGTCGTTAGGAAAAGCCCCAGGTCTGCAAAGGAAATGAAGACGACACTGGTTCATGAACGTTGCGTACTTCTTGGGGACCCATGTAAATCGTTCAGGTGGAGCTAAAGGAACTGCCCCAGGAAGGGTTATTTGTGCCGGATTGGTGGAAGAAGTTGGTACAGGTGCTGGCGGAATGTTACCAGGCCATGGGGTCTGTTCTGCCTGTGATTGGAGCAATTGTCTAGTTATTTTGTCGGTACAATCCTTAGTAACAATCAAATCCCTCCTAAGAGCGTTGGTTTCTTGCCTGGCTGAATGTACTTCGGCACGTAATTGTCCCAACAACTGAACTAACTGGTCAGTCTCTGAATTCTCCATGACGCCCAGGTGGATAATATTATTGAGTCTTTGCATTCTGTTACACTCACCTGGTATCCACGGGGATGCCACCCAGCCCTGGTTGGATGAGTTGCACTCTTGAACCCTCTCCCGGCCCTTTGGTTAGGCCTCTGGTTAAAGATGGGTCAGCAATATAGGAGAGCTGGATTCAATACCCGATTGTCTTTATGTTTTCCCACCTCCCTTGGCCTCCACTCCTTCCTCCCCTTGGGCCCTCTCCTCACCTTAATATTGTAAAAGGTGGATTCTCCGTCCTGCTCCTCGTGGCAGGGGCGCGTAGATGTGGGGGGCGAGCAGCGACCAAGTTACTTCACTGGTGCAAGCCCCCCTGTGGGAATCCAGGCCTGCTGCGACTCAGTAGGTTTGCTGCTTTACAGTCTTTATATGCAGTTCTTATGTTCCTCTTAGTTCGAAT
Organism: Ambystoma mexicanum; assembly: GCF_040938575.1. Classification (NCBI taxonomy): domain Eukaryota; kingdom Metazoa; phylum Chordata; class Amphibia; order Caudata; family Ambystomatidae; genus Ambystoma; species Ambystoma mexicanum. Next base: position 784,397,438 of record NC_090925.1, read on the forward strand.
AATAATGTCTTGCTTCTTTCCTTTTAGGTATGGAAAGGTACTTTGGTGTTGTCATGCAGTTTAAAGATGAGCAGGGGCCGGTAGGCGAAAGTGCGGTGTGCGCGATGCTGTCCGGTGAGTAATGCGCGATGTGCGGCGCTGTTTTGCCTTTTATATTGCTAACCTGTGTCTTTTCTCTCCTTGCAGGCTGCGATGTTCCTCGCCGAGCGCTGTAATGTTCCAGCAATGATACTGACCAGGAGATGACTACCCAGGTAAGAATTGTGTGGCTTTCTTCATTCGGAAGGAAACGTGAATAAACGCTTACTAATGCTGTCTTTCTTTCTCCTCTTTCCAGGTTATTGTATTCCAGGATGCATGCGGTGCCGGATGATGGAGTTCATACCTTCAGGTGAGTGGAAATGAAGTCGCCGATGGATTGAAGATAGGATACTGTTCCAAGTAAGTTTCGTAGTGTTCTTTCTCTCTCTGTAGGTTCTTGGTTTCAGGTAAGCTAGCATCAAAGAACTGGACGCGGTGAGTGTTACACTGCCCACAGCAGAATAACGCAAAGCATGTTCTGCTGTTTGGGTGCGGTTTAAATAGTCTCAGGTAAAGTAGTCCATGTAAAATAGTCCCAGTTCTGCCACATCCAAAGTAGTCCAGGTAAAGTAGTCCCAGGCCTGCCACACCCAAAAGACTAGACCGCATAGCTCAGTTCCTTGTAACTGAGCTATGTGCGTGACTGCATGTTGGCTGACCCCCCACCCCAAATTAAATAGTCCCAAGTAAATAGTCCCATTCTAATGTCGGTCTTCATGATGGTTATGAGCCTGGCGCCAAAGGCACCAGGACTCACTCAAAGAGAGTCTTGGATGAGGTTTTAAGGCCTTTGACCTGGCACTAACTGGAAGGCTGACTTGCCAGTGAGGGCCAGGGGCAAGGGTCACGACAGAAATATAGCACCGAGTGTGTTAAGGGTACCGCCTACAAGATATTCATGCCGTGGCCACAAAATGGGTCTTTATCTAAAGGCGTTTTACAACATATGACGACTTACTTGCATGCCACATATACAGGCAAAAAGCTAGGGAAACGCCTTGCTGTTCTAGAACTCTGGAAAATGTTCGAACAGTCAAAGAAGGAAGAGTCACCTGCAGACCTGATATTACATGTATGCACGGAGGGGGGTGAGACGCCTACCGCGCCACCTGCCCCACCTGAAAAAGAAACCGAAGAGAGTAAGCCTGAGGAACTCTACCCATTAAGGGAGCTTAAAGCAGCCACAGTATACAGCAACTCCGCATATGAGTCACCTACATACAGTAGTGACGAAAATCAAGAGAAGGATTTGGACAAGAATCTCACCTCTGCAGTCCCGAAGGACAAGGAAAGACACGATGATGACAGAAAGGATCAGGCACAGACAAGTGCATCTCTCGATAAGGAGAGAGAGGGAAATAAGTGGAAAGGAAGTGAAGACAGAACTGATGAGATAGCATTCACAAAAGACAAATGGATGGGAGGACAAATCCTATTGAAGTTTGATGGGAAAGGAAGTGATGATGTAAGACCTAAGAAGAGGTTAGATGAGGCACAGAGAAAGGAGAAGGAGTTAAGGGATGAAAGGATAAGAAGGAAAGATAGTCTGAGCCAAGAACAGCTTTATCGCGAAGAGCAAGAAAAACTGCTCATTCGCAAACAGAGAGCAGCCTATGATCAGGACAGACAGAAACAGCAATGGTTGGAAGAAGAGCAAAGGGTATGTGATAAAAGGATAAGGAGACAAAGAGATGAGGAGATATGAAAGGCAGATGAACGTAAGAAATGAAAAGAGAAGGGAAGAAGATAGAGTCAGAAAAGAGGCGAGGAAGCGCAAAGAATTTGATGATGATATTGAACGTAGGCGTAGACAGAGGGCACGCGATCTCGAATATTCGGAGAGGGAGGTTAAAAAACCTGATACAGTGGTAGACTGGGAAGACACTGAAGAATTATTTCCTGCGTACGACTCAGTACCAGGCACGTCTAGACCAAATGTTGAAGATGACTTCGACACCAGAAGCATCAGGGAAACGATCGATAAAATATATGATGAAATGGGACTAGAACAAATATCCTAAGGAGAGGGGCAAAACGAGCGCTTGGAAAGCACTCAGCTGTACGACACTGAGGATGTCACCCGAAGTAGTGGGAGTAGGAAACTGTCCCTTGATAGATCAGAAATCAGTAGAGACGATGATGACACAAGGAGTTGCGTGAAATGGGAACAACCAATGTCTGACTCGGAAGAGGAGGAGCGCGAGACAAATGAAGAAGGGAGACAGCGCGAAAGACGGCTACCAAGGGACAAGGGGATACGATGGTCAGACACTAGCAAGTCCGCACCGAGGACATCAGAGTCAGCCGCACAGTCTGACTGGCATGAAGGAACACCCCATGGTCAGAGGGGGTGTCGTCACCAGCCAATGTAGACAGATTGAGGACATTGCCAGGCAGACAGCGATGAGGGACTATTACCCCTGCGATAGACAGGAGAGCCATGAGAGAAGAGAAAGAAGGCTGTGCATTCCAATTTCTCTACTAGAAAAGGGGGGAGCAAGACCACAATATATTTCATGACCACACATGAATCAAAAAAACCTGAAGAATAAGCTTCCAATGCTGACATCGGGAGCCGGAAAATGGATACATGAGTTAGAATAAATGACAGGGGGAAACACGCTAGCTAAAGGGACAATAAAGGTCTCCTGATCGCCATACTTGGTGAGAGAGAGAAGACGATGTATGGACACGGGCAGGCTACCCCTGTGTAACCACAATTAACACTGCTACAAGTGTTTTACCCAGACACTTCCGACTGTGTGTAGGTACTCGAAACGCATGAATCTTGGATGAAATCAATACCTGTGTTTTACCTGTGTTTTACCACATATTGTGCCAAGGGTTGCCAGAAACAGTGCAGAAACATCTCAAGAAATTGGTAGGAGTTGAGGCTAAACCTTGGGATGAAATACAGTTAACTATCGCACATTAGATTGTTACAAGAAAAGAATCGAAAAAAGGAGGCGACTCGAACGGGGGAGGAAGCGAATCTGGTGCAAAAGAAATTATCGAAGTATGCTCTTGAGGGAACCATGCTAACTAACGCAGCGGAAAACAAAACATGCAACAGGTGGCTAACCCACAACAGAACAACCAGGGTAACATAGGATTTTACCCGAGGGGAAGAGGATTTAGAGGAAGAGGATGGCAGAGCAACCAGGGAGGTTTCCAAGGTAGTCAAGGAGGCTTTCAAAATGTGCAAAATGGTAATTCAGATATGTCAGACGGACAAATAATCCGACCACCGCCAGTATGTTGGCTGTGTGGAATGACAGGGCATTTGGCACGTACATGCAGAAGTCAAGGCACGTGGCAGAATAGCCAAGGAATGGGAGTAGGCACGGCAAATCCACCTGCATTCCCACAACAGGGCATTGCACAGAGTCACACGGTGCAGCAGCTAGCGCAAGGAGCGCAGCAAGGGGTGCAACCACAGAACATAGGGAATTTTCCACAAGGCCAAACCCAACAGGCACCACCACAACCGTCGCAGACCCAGAGCCCTGGAAGGGGAAGCAACACTAGGAATGGGGAAAATCCACAAGTGCACAGTGGGCCAAACTTATATATACACTAGGTCAGCTCTCTGGGAACCCTGATGTGCTCTATCCTATCAGTGACACCAGACCCTCATAGGGAACCTAGGGTGAATGTCGTTATAGGGGGTAAAGAATATTCCTTCCTAGTTGACACGGGTGCAACACGCTCGTGCATACGAGAAGGCAAGTTTTCCTTGTCTGGCGAGGCCATAGATAGAGTTTTACAGGAGCTCACAGTCGAGTTCCCTTTTCAGATGCAATCCCAGTCTCTGTAGGAGAGTGCGAAATGAATGTACCCTTGTTGTATTCACGACAGACCCAGTAAACATTTTGGGTCGAGACTTAATGACAAAATTGAACATGACGATTTAGTTCACGGAGGAGGGCATAGTATGCTCCACTCCAGTAATACATTATTCAAATGTATGCAAAATGATTAGAGCATACACAGGACACATAGCCATGAGAGCTATACTGCGGGAACCAGAAGCTTTCACATATGGCATGAGGGTGCTTATAGCAGGATTGCCAGGCATCACAGATAGAGCTATGAGAACCCCTGATGAGTTTGTATTCAGACCAAGAATGCCTATGCATGAAGAGGGGGACAAATATTTCCCTTGATGATACCCATAGCTGTAGTGCAAGGGAATGAAGCATTGGTCGACGGATACGATGATGAAGGCAGACAATCACCATTGAAGAAGGGTATCGAGTGACTGACGTCACCGATGGCGATCTGTTTGAAGAACAACCAGACTCAGAAGAGACAAGGGTGGAAGTGAGCCTCATCTTTTGGGTAAAAATGATCAGAAGAGGGGTACCACAGAGAATGATGTTGGCGCTGAAGCGTCCGGAATATTTCGATGAGGATATAGCTAAAGTACCTGTTTCATAATGGACTACAGGACCCTATGACGTAGCCCTCTTGAAGGGGGTGGGAGAAGTGAAAATTAAGCTAAAGCCAGGAGCAATTTTGCCAAGGGTCTGACAATATGCCATGTCCAGAGAGGCAGACGAAGGGATTTTTAAGACAATCTCTGCCAGGATGGACTAGGGCATCTTAGTGACATCAGAGTCCCCATGTAATACAGCGGTTTATCCTGTCAAGAAATCAAAGGGAGGGTCTTGGCGTTTAATCCAGGATTTATGAGAATTAAACAATATTGTTGAAGCTGTTACCTTTAGTCCCTAATCCATCTACATTCCTATGTAATATACCCATTGAGGCAAAATATTTCACAGTGATTGACTTGAAAAATGCTTTTTTATCAATCCCGTTGCACCGTGACTCACAAGATCTGACGTCATTCACGTTCACACAAATGCATCTGAAAAGCACAAGGCTGCCACAGGGGTACTGTGAGTCCCCATCCATTTTCAATTGAGTCCTACAGATGGACCTAAGCAATGTTGCATTAGAAAGTGTTGTCTTGCAGTATGTGGATGACATTCTAATCTGCAGCACCACAGAAGAACAGTGCAGACACGACTCTATTCAGTTATTGACTATACTGGCTGAGAAAGGATATAAGGTTGATAAGGAAAAGCTACAATATTGTCAACAGGAAGTGCTGTACATAGGCCAACCGATCTCTCATGAAGGGAAGAAGGTGACCCCAGAAAGGGCTGAAGCAATATTGAACACAGCTAAGCCACACACGATAAAGCAAATGCAGAGCTTTCGAGGCCTGTGCAACTATGTTAGGGCATGGGTTTTCGATTACAGCTCGTATACCAAGCCTTTACTTCAGGCCCTAAAGAAGGCACAGGTGATAAAGGAAAATATTGTATGGTCAGAGGCGATGGAAAAAGGGTTTACTGAACTCAAGAGAGTGATTTGTTTGGCTCCAGTTCTCTGAATTCCTAATTATGCAGAGGAATTCTACCTGTTTTCGCACACAAATGGCAGCGTCATGACGGCATGCTCGCTCAAAGAACCTTGTTGGGGTACAAGATTCTGGCATATTACAGTGGGAACCTGGACCCAGTAATGAAAGGTCAATTCCCATGCAAACAAAATTTAGCTGCCGCAGCGTTTGCCATAGAGAAAGCTACAACTATTGTAATGGGATGCTCCATGACGTTATACGTCGAGTACTCATTATTTGCCATTTTAGAGAAACCAAAGGGCACATTGACATCTCAGAGTGCTTCTGCCTATGAATTGATCATATCAAATCCATCGATCAAAATAATCCGATGTAAAATATTGAACCCAGCTACGTTCATAGGAGAGCCAGTCACCGAAGGAGAGCCGATAGATGACTGTCCGAATTATGAAGAATTCTATGATGAAATCCCCAGGGTAAAAGAAAATACCTTTGCGGGAGGAGAGATCGTCTTTATTGACGGGTCTTCGAGGATCGACAAAGTGATGGACAAAGATATACAGGCGTTGCTGTGATGAAACACATAGCGAATGGAGAATTTCGAGTACTCGTCAGCGCACGAATAACATCTCATTATCGAGGACAGGCTGCAGAATTATTGGCGTTGATACTCGCCATTGAGAATCACGCAGACCAGGAAGTAACGGTGTACATCAACTCCGCCTATTTGATGTCCACAGTGCACGCAGGATTAGCGTGCTGGAAAAGGAGGGGCTACCTCCGAGCGGACGGCATGCCAGTGCAGCACGCAGCCTTATTGGACTGGCTGATTAAGGCACTACAGCTCCCAGTGGGCATAGCGGTCATGAAATACGCCGCCAAAACGAAAGGGACAGATTTTGTGTTGCACGGAAATCATGCAGCATACATGGAGGCCAAGCGTATGGCATCTAAAAGTGAGACGGTTATGGAAGTGGAAGTGGCATGCACCCATGAGAGAATGATGGTAGCATGAACCACACCAGAAGCCTATAGTGATCTTGGGCAGACACAACTAATGGATCTCCAGGGGGAGGCACCGCAGGAGGAGAAAAACCTGTGGAAACATCAAGGGTGTTCTTTAAACCCCTCTGACAGCTTGTGGCGGCAAGACATCACTGGTAAACCAGTGATGCCTGTAGCCCTACTAAAGATAGCACTGGAGCAATTGCATTACCCGATGCACCTGACAAAAGAAAATCTAGCGGCAACGCTCGCGGAAGACTGGTTTATACCGAATTTAGCGGAGCATGTTGCATTCTTTATGGTGAGCTGCATAATCTGCCAGCAATTCACCGCTGGGCACATATTAAAAGTAATGAGAGGAGTCATCCCCCGGCCAAATGGGCCTTTTCAGCATCTGCATGTCGATTACGTCGACATGATTCAAGTATGCAACAGGTACGGACACTTAATTGTCGTGGTGTGTCCATTCTCTAGATGGATAGAAGCAGGTCCATGTACACACCCAAACTCTTCCTGGGCGGCCAAATTCCTAGTGAGGGAAGTGTTCCCTAGGTGGGAGGTGTGTGAAGTAATGAGATCAGATAATGGGGCTCATTTTGTAAATGCAGTCTGGGACGGGAGAGAAAAGTGGAGAGAAGGGAGAGAAAAGTGGAGAGAAGGGAGAGAAAATAGGAAAAGAGAGGGATAAAGTAAGGAGAAAGAGGGGAAATGGCTTAGTGCTCTTTTCTGCTCTTTTAGAGGCTTGCTCTTATCAGAGCAGTTTGTTATATATTCAAGCCACAAGGAAGAACCAGCTCCGGTGTGCCCTTAAAAGGACAGTTTGGGGGTGGCCGCGGAGTGCAAAGAGACCTTTCATGGATTTGAAGGTTGCTTTTCAGTGGAGAAAGCGGGCTAGATGAGCGCCACTTGTCGCCACTAGATGGAGGCAGAGACCACAGAACGGTCCTTTCTGTTTCGGAGAACTGGAGCAGGACGTATTGGCGCAGCCACTTTGGCACGGACCGATTCGCCGCAACAGCTTTGGCGCAGGAAACAATTAGCCCCGCCCAGGTTGGCGCGCCCACCTAGGCGCAGGAACGTTTCGCCGCCGGGATCTTTGGGTGCGAGGGATAACTGGAACTTATTATTCAGAGCTGTGGGTGGGCATTGCAGGCACTGCTTGCCCTGGAGCACTTCTAGTGATATTGGCGAATCCACTGCCTCTCCCTGACCCCCTCCAATCTCAGACTATTCATCAACTTACTCCTAGGCTCCCAAGGAAGAGATCAGGAAATCTGGCCTCTTGCCGTTTCTCGCTCTCTTATTTTCCAAACAGGAGCTAAGCTGCACCTTCTTCTCCCTGTGTCCTGTGTGGCTTTAGAATGGAATGTTGCCCCCTAATCCCTCCCATCCTGGCATTTCTCAAGCCGCCTGAGTGGTGGGCGGTACATGGCCGAACCAGAACCATGTTCGGCGGTTTGGGTCCGGATAGACCTTAGCAATGGACATTTGATTCTTTACAGCAGAACCTTTTTTGGGGTAGTCGGCAGTGCACGGGGATACACGGATTGTATGGGATCACACCTGCGCGAGGTGTACTAGTTGCATGTGCAGTAATGTTATCACTGGGAGTGCTGGGATCAGTGATTCCTGGACAGCCCCACATGTGGCTTCTTGGACCTTTGCCCTGTGGCCTCAGCAGAGCTGTGAGACTGTGGGTCTCCCCGACTCAGGGCTACGATAGACCAACTGTCCCTGTGGGGCACATGTTTGCCAGGAGGAGCTTTCTGAAGCCAGCCCCACTCTACTGCCAGCAGCCGCACTGCCCACCCTCTCTAAGCATGTGCTAGAGAGCAGAGTTACACCCCCATCCCCCTCAGAGTTGTGCTAGCACTTTGCTCTCAAAGCACCATCTGCCAATTTATAGTGGAAGTATTTAGCGTGAGGGAGTTTAGACGTGGCTGCAATGTCAGCCACGTCCAAAAGTCCCTTGTGCCAAATCGCCCGCGCTAGAAAGGCTCCCGTGCCAAAATGGGTGCGCCGAATCCCAGCGGCAAAACGGCTGCGCCTAAAGAGGGTGAACCGCAGGAGAAAGGCCCGGCTCAGTCTCGCTGCCGAAGCATCTCCTGATGCCGCATCTCGGGACACAAAAGTCTAGGTTGCAGAGTGCGTGGGCTGATAAGGACCCTCACTCAAATGTGAAAGTGCAGGCTGATGAGGACCCTCGCTCAAATCAGATAGCGCGGGCTGATGAGGACCCTCGCTCAAATAAGAAAGCGCGGGCTGATGAGGACCCTCGCTCAAATCTTAAAAGCGGGGTTGATGGGGACCTTCCGCTGAAGTCGAGTAGGTTGTGTTTACCAACTCAGCAGCTCCAGCGGGCAGAATCAAAGGCAATCACTGGACAATGGGGAGAGCGGGCAATGCCAGCGCCTCTCCAACAGCGCGGTCAATCTAATCTTTGTCCTCTCCTGAGAGAGAGAACTTTGTCTTGCCGGCAGTTTTGATCTGTCAGTGTGGGATGTTGGATAACGAGGCTGTGCCTCAATACTCCAATTTCACTGGTTGAGTGCGTAGTCGTGGTTTGATTTGCTTCTTGATCTGTGTTCTTGGCACAGTGGAGATGGTTTCACTGGGTCAGCGCTGTGATGGGCTGCGGATAGTGGTCAAAAGGATTTGTGGTGATTGTAGCAAGTTTTTTGATCAGAGGGTTTGTGCTCTGTTCTAGTCCTTTGCAGAAATTCATGTTCAGCTTTGCTAGATGTTCATCTAACATCTTGATTCCCAGGTCCCTGTGCAGGTCGGCTGTTCTTGCAAATAGTGGGGCTCTAGCCGCTATCCTCAGGGCTTTGTTCTGCACCTTTTGAAGAGTCCTCTGTTGGGTTTTCTGCACAGGTGCTCCATACATTAGAGGCATAATTCAGGGTGGGTCTAATAATCATCTTGCAGATGTTGATTTTGCTCCGGATAGGCATGGATCTTGACTTCAGGAGTGGGTACAGGGCTGCCAGCTTGCCATAGGCTTTTGGTTGGGTGTTTTCAATGTGGCTCCTCCAGGTGAGCTTGCTGTCCAGGGTCACTCCCAGGTAACGGCTGCTGCACTCCCACTTGATGTTCTCTCTTTTGAGGCTAATGCGCGGGTGCTCCCTGATGTTCTTTTTCGTGAACATCGTAGCAGTCGTCTTGCTGGTGTTCAGTGCAATCTGCCAGTTGCTGTACCATGTAGACATCTTGTCCATGGAGTAGTGTAGGTTTTTCACCACTTTCTTTTCCTTGAAAGACTGCGAGATGACTGCTACGTCGTCTGCATATAATGCCTGGTCTGTTTTATGAAGGTCCGTAGGGATGTCCTTGGTAAAGGTCTTAAACAGGAATGGTCCAAGGATTGATCCCTGTGGCACGCCTGCTCGGATAGGGCGTGTTGTTGAAAGCTCTTCCCGAATGGACACGTTGAAGGATCGATTGTCCAAGTAACTTGCAACAATGTTCACCAAATAGCTTGGGAATCCGAGGTGAATAATCTTGTACAGAAGACCTTTGTGCCATACTCGATCAAAGGCTTTGGCCACATCCAAGAAGACAATCCCGGTACATTTGTGGATGTTGAATCGTGGGTCATTTTGTCCACCACTCTCAGTAGCTGATGGTTCGTCGAATGCTCTTTGCGAAATCCAAATTGCTCATTGAGGAGAAGATCCCTTTCAGAGGCAAATTTGCTGAGGCGGGTGAGAAGGGTCCTTTCCAAGAGCTTAGAGAGTCCCGAGAGCAAGCTGATAGGGCGGTAGTTTGCATGATCTCTCAGCAGTTTCCCAGGCTTTGGGAACACAATGGGCCTCATTACAAGTATGGAGGTAGCCATGTGTCACATTCCGGTCTAACTGGCGGTGGTTGCTGCGGATATGGCTGAGCCGCCATTAGGATGTTCCACCACGTTCCCCTCAGAACGGCTGCAACACTCTAGTGTTTTTCCATCATGGCCGCCGCTGGGATTACTTTGCAACCGTCCGGATCGGCTTTCCAGCTCATTTCCGCTCCGACGCTAGTATTTCACCTATTCTTTCTGCTTCATATCGAAGCTCTCTATCTGCCTTCTCTCTCGCTCTCCTCCCTGTCCTTTTGCCTGTTCTCCTGGTACGCATTATTCGCGTATCAGGATTCTCTCTCTCTCTCTCTCTCTCTCTCTCTCTCTCTCTCCCATGACTTGACTTTTCACTGGAGGTCCACACGCTCCCATTTCTACACATGTTCTCTTCTCTTTCCTCCTGCCCCAGCCAGACTCTCGCTACTCGCTACCTCTACCCCATACTCTTTAACTCCTATTCCGACACTATTGCCATACAAGTTGCCTTCCTCACTACTCCTGTTGAATGGACTGTTACATCTGTTGCTCTGCTTCCTTGTACCCACTTACCATCGGAGTATTGTGATCACCCTGACCCATTTGGTGGGAGGCCAGCTATGCCCATAAAACTCAGGTTTTTTTTTCTGCCTTTTGGCTTTTTCCTCCTGATTGCCTGTGCCCGGGGCTGGATTGTGGTGCGGTTTTATCCTAAATCCACCACGGCTTCTACTCGTGTCAGGTCACCCGCACCTAAGAAAGAAAAGGATTATCTGGCCCACCGGCAAGGCATCAGCAATACTACCACCTCGGACTCAACAGGTGAGGAGAGTGGTGCTGAGAGTGGGGAGGAGGGAACCCCTTATCTTGGGAAAGAAATTCCTTCGGGGGAGTCACAGGACAGTTTGCAACATCAAACAAACGAGATGGCAACGCCAGAGCAAATCCAGGAACTCTGGGCTGCAGTGCAAGGTCTCTCTCAGGAATTACAGACTGTGAAGGTAGAAAATGCTGTGCTTAAGCAACTTGTGTCAACTCGGGAACAACAGTCTCCTGAACTACCTCCCATGGCCTTGTCTTCAGGAAAGTTTGATGGTTCACCCAAGAAGGTGAAGGAGTTTTTAGAGGCAGCTACAATCTTATTTACCTTCAGACCTCGGATGTTTTCTACAGACCAATCCAAGGTAGGATTCCTGATTTCTAATATGACAGGCAATGCCCTTGCCTGGGCAACCCCTCTTGTTACTGGAGGTAATCCCATTCTGCAAGACTATGGAGGCTTTCAGGCACTCCTTAAACAGATTTTTGAAAGCCCCGAACTAACTTTCACAGCTTGTGAAGATCTCTTGATGTCCGTCAAGGGTCCTCCGATCTCCTTACCTATATAAACACATTCAAGACATTGGTGGCTGGAGCCGGTTGGCTAGAGCAGGCTCAGTATGCCATATTCCGCAGGGGACTCAAAGAGTACATAAAAGATGAGCTGGCCCGATCTTCAGGCCCCTCATCTTTTTCTGATCTTCTGTCAGCGGTGCGGCAGATAGAGTATCATCTTCAAGAGAGACGCCACAAACTGAGACACCTTAGGGGAAACCTTACTATTGGTGACTCACCCATTACACCTACTACTCTACCATCTCTTTCCAGAGAGGAACCCATTCAGATCGGAACCACTCGAGCACCACTCTCTTCCGAAGAAAGAAGGCACTGAAGAGAGCAAGGCCTATGTGCCTATTGTGGATCCGATAAGCATCTTCTTAAGGATTCCTCCACTTTGCCTACAAGACAATCGGGAAACAAACAACCCTGGGTCTGAAGGGGACAAAAGTCTGGGGCTTATCAGACCATTCCAGTCCCTATGTGTCTTTATCTGTATCCATGAAAGGAACTCCAGAAGATTCTCGGCCCAAGGTGGTAAACGTACAATTGGACATCAATAACCAGCAAGTAGAGACTCTAGCTCTTCTGGACTGCGGGGCAGCAGGCAATTTTGTGGACACTTTCTGGGCTGACACTTTATGGGCCTCAAACGACTGGCTCGTAAAGAAGAACAAACTGTTGAGAGTGTGGATGGAACTCCTCTCTCTTCTGGACCTATTACGCATACCACTGAGGATCTGCAAGTTTGGATCTTCCAACATAGTGAGGTACTAATATTTGACATCATACGAGCAGCCCATTTTCCTGTAATTTTGCGCATTACATGGTTTAGGCGTCATAATCCTCACATTGATTGGGCGGCTAGGTACAGATGACTTCTCCATAGACTCAAGAGTTCCTAGGAGTCCATGCTTTACCACGCTTTTGTACTCAGTTTTTGAGTGTCTTTACAGAGACCAAACCTGCAGAACTCCCACCCCACCGGCCTGAAGACTGCTCAATTGACCTGGAGCCCAATGCTTTGGTGCCTTTTAGCCGGATGTTTCCGCTTTCCTTGACAGAGAAGGAGACGCTACCAATCTCCATAATGGTCTCATCCGGCCATCCAAATCTTCCGCTGGTGCCTCCTTATTTTTCATCACAAAAAGAGATTCCAAGGATTTAAGACCGTGCATAGACTACAGGGGTCTTAACAAGGTTACCATCAGAGACCGGTACCCCATGCCTTTAATCACGGATATCATGGAGGCAGTTCAAAGGGCGAATGTATTTACTAAATTAGATCTCAGAAACGCTTACCACCTGCTTCAAATTCCCACGGGGGACGAATGGAAGACAGCTTTTCGCACCCCTTTTGAGTTGTATGAATATAGGGTGATGCCCTTTGGCCTGGTCAACGCACCTGCAGTTTTTCAACGGTTCATGGACCGTATGTTCTCCAACCTCTTGTTCTTGTCCATCATAATTTACTTGGACGATATTTTGATATTCTCTGTCAATCAGGAGGATCATGAACAACATTTACTATACAATTTGCCTTCCTCTCTACTCCTGTTGAATGAACTGTTACGTTTGTTGCTCTGCTTCCTTGTACCCACTTACCATCGGAGTATTGTGATCACCCAGACCCATTTGGAAGGAGGCCAGCTACGCCTATAACACATAGGGCGGGTTTTCTGCCTTTTGGCTTTTTCCTCCTGATTGCCTGTGCCCGTGGCTGGAGTCGTGGTGTGGTTTTATCCTAAATCCACGACCGCTTCTGCCCGTGTCAGGTCACCCGCACCTGAGAAAGAAAAGGATTATCTGGCCCACCGGCAAGGCATCAGCAATACTACCACCTCGGACTCAACAGGTGAGGAGAGTGGTGCTGAGAGTGGGGAGGTGTTGTGATCTTGATGGTCGTGTAGATGAAGATACCTCCGTCCCCAAGTATCACACTGGTAGGAATAATAACACTACCAATGCAATTCTTGAGGCCACAGGTGTGGAGTGCCATCATGCTGGAACCAGGAACACCGGAAGGACCCCCTGACCACTGTAAGGCAATAAATGATTAGGGCAGACAGTCACAATTATCACAATGCAATATGGTGGAAGAAGCTAAAGGGCTTACCCAAATGTGCTGGTCAGGATGCCTCAAAGGGTTAGGGGAACAGAAGGGTCCTTGTGGGCACTCTTGATGGAAAACACCTGTAGGTCAGATAGCCAGTGGATGATCCGTAAACAATCCGTTAACAGTCCAGGGTCGAAAGCCAAGAAAAAAATAACCAAGGCCCAATATCCAAAGTTCAAAAGTTTGTGCAAAGCCAAAGGTCTTGAAGCCTGAAGATTAAAGTTCGCCTGAGCCTGAGGAAGAGACCAAAAGCAATCCGTGAAACGTTCCGTGGTCAAAGAAATCCGAATTCTAAGCGAGATCCAAAAAACGCCGTGCAGCACTCCGAAAAGCAGCTGTGAAGCGTTTGTTCCACGTTTCCCCAGCCCTTTTGACTGTGTTGAATTAATCACGTGATACAGTCACGAGGGAAACGCGGGTCCAAGTCACGTGACCCTTGACGCTGCACGGGGAGTCTGCCGGCGATTGGTCACCTGATCGGAAGCACTTTGTGCGCTGGATCGTAGTCTCCGGGCGCCCGTGGACAGGTGCCGTCCCGGAGAGAAGCGCCATGGCAGATTCCAATGTAGGAAAGGTCGTAGCCATCCTTGGTAATTCAGTTGTTGAGTGCGATGAATGTTATGGGGAACACGCCTGATGAGTCGTGCATGGTAAGGGTTGGTGGACGTGAATCTGGAAGGTTGTCTGGCAATGGTGTGGCAGGGAGGAGGCGTGACAGGAGGAGGGAACCCCTTATCTTGGGAAAGAAATTCCTTCGGGGGAGTCACGGGACACCATGCCGCTATTAGCGGCATGACTTCCCCCATACTGGGTACCAGGTCCGGGTTCCCGGAATGGGGAAGTACCGGGCCATTCCCACCTTGGAGGGCACAGTAATTCCCTTCCTGGGAACCCGGACCAGTACATTCCCATTCCCATTCGAGCCCCCATTGCAAACAACGGGCCTGTTAATGATGGGCCTGTTGCTTGCATCCTGGTCTGCTCGTGGGACCCGGTAAGGATGCCTTGTAAAACCAGGCGTCCTTAGCGGGTCCAGCAAGGAGACCTCGTAATGGGGCGGTAGGAGCGGTAGAGGGATAACGGGGCCGGCATCTCTACCAGACCCGTTATCCCTCTACCGCATACCTCGTAATGAGGCCCAAAGACTCTGGCTTCTTTCCAGGATTTAGGGAAGTGTTGAAATCGTAGGCATGCGTTAAAGATTTGTACAAGGCGTTCCATTGCTGCAGTCTGGAGCATTTTGATTGCCAAGTTGGTGATTCCGTCGGGCCCTGGTGCTTTTCCATTTACCAACTTTTGAGCAAGTCCTCTTACTTCTGAGCATGTACATTTCTCAATGTTCTCATCTTCTATCTCGGCTTGGAGCTCCGAGAGATATTTGTCGATTTCTTTTTCCACTTGTTCCCTTATCCTGCTGGCTTTGTTTGGGATAAACAAAGCCTCAAGGGAATCCGCTAACACCTCTGCCGTGTCTTTGTTGGTGCATGCAAGGTGGGTCCGGCCCTGGATAGGGGGGCTTGGTTCTTTCTTCTCTTTGTTAGGCGATGAGTCATCCCCCAGATTGAGCTGTCAGCTTCTTTTAGGTTGGCTGTACCAGTTTACCATTTTTCGCCCCATGGTCCCTGATCTGCTCTCTGAGAAGTCTTGTGAGCTGGTTATAGTTCTTTAGTAGATCAGGTGTGCAGTGTTTCTGCCACTGCCGCCGAGCCCGGTTTTTCTCAGCAATTGCTTGCTTGATGCCCCTCGGTAAGTCATAGATGGAGCAGCGTTTGGGTTTCTGCTTCGGGACACTGGGGGTCATTACGACCTGGGCGGTAAGGGATACTGGGCACCAGTAAGGAGACAAGTGCCGGTAATCCCTTACTGCCCTATTCCAAGGTCCCTTGGCGGGGACCGTAAGAAATATGTAGTCCGACCACACATCCCTTACGGGTCACGCTAAGGGACCAGGGCGCTAATAACGGGCTTGCAAGTCGCAAGCCCGTTATTAGCGCCCTCCCCATTTCCATTGAGCCCTATGGAGGCTCAAATGGGAACGGGGTATGGTTGGTGCAATGGGGACTTACCGGTCCCGCCAGGGTCGGACTAGACTGGTAAGTCCCCATTGCACCACGCCTGACACGGGCACGGTATGGGAGGCAGCCATGGAGCTAATTGCTCCATGGCTACCACCATACTCGGAATGACCCCCACTGTGTTCAATTGCCCCCTGAACCGCAGCTGTAAATGTGTCCTGTTAGGGAGAATTCTCATAAATGGCTGATGTCCCTTACCTAATGAGTCCCTCAGAAGCTTTGCTGGATTTCTAGGATTTATTCTTTTCACCTGGTAAGAATGTGAGCCTTTTTTCGCACTCTTACATGTGTTTTGCTGTGTGTGTTTTCACTTTTTGTGTGATCTTGAGCACTGGAGCCTCACCTACTCCATGGCCTCATATTTTTCATGTGTGTTACACAGCACCTTCAGTGCAGTGACACAGGGTTGTCTTTGAGACTTCCCACTGACTCCATTTTTCTGGGGCTGACTACTGTCCCCCAGAAAAGGTACAGTTGCCATTAACTTTATTTTAGTCGCTTTAAACCACAGACCCAGTGCACCCTATCTTACATGGAGTATTGGAAAGGGTTAATTCTTATCCTTTTTTCTGTGTGTCTTTTGGAGCATTGGTTTGCTCCCTTTTCATCAAGACTTGGCTGGTGGCAGTGGTAACTACCCTAACTTTTCTACCGCGGTTATCTTATATAAACGTGGTATTGTTTAAGGCTATTATATTAGCCTCAACCATAAATCCGCTTGACCAAATACATTTTATTTTGGCTCCGGATGGGTTTATTCGCCATTTCTTTTTGTTAAAGTCTTTCTCGTGTTTTTCTCTGCGCGCCAAACCGGGGATGATTCCTTTGTTCGCCGTCTTTTTGCTGACTTCTGCACAGAAGCCCTCCTTAAGGGGCCTGAAAGTCTGGGTAGGCAGGATGTGAGGGAGGGATCTTCGGACCCATGCCATGGGTTCCCTTGGTAACCCAAGTCACACTCCTGTTTGATTGGCTAGGTGACTGTCCTTGCCAGGACAGCCACCCTGCTGTGTGATTGACAGCCAGGCTGTATGAATGGGGGAAAACTGCATAAAAAGTAGGTCTCTGGGACTGGAAAGGCAGAGTCGCCACTGGAACGAAAGAACCTATGAAGAGCTGATGGAAGAGGACCCCTACAACGACTGAACCGCCCGCTGAAGCCCTGCTGCAGGTCCGAATCTTCAGAATCTGGCGACAGAGAAGATCCTCCAGGAAACTTCTTCCCTTGAGCTGGTGGGACCAACCAGTTCACCCAAACTGCAAGCCAGGACCCCTCCTCTGGTCGAATTCGCTGTACAGAGCTACAGTGGTTCGGATAGCCAGGAAGGTCGGACCCTGCTTGGGTTTTAAGGAGCGCACCTTTTATTCGTTGTTTTGCTCTGCTGCTGGTTTCTTCCCTGGATAGTGCAGAACCCTCCAGTCTTACTACTTCGTGTCAGTCCGACAGTCGCTTCAGGAAACGTGAGCCTGCAGGAACTACCAGGAACGTCCGCCTCAGCTACAGCTTCCTCTCCGTTTCAAGGTACTGTGCAAATCCGGTTGCTCGTTTCGTTCAACCACAGTGAAAGTGTTTGAAATCTTTCTCCAATCCGAGGGCTTGTCCTCTTCTCTTTGAACTAACTTTTCTATCAAGCAACCTCGTCTAGAAACCGTGCCACGAACTTTACCGCAAACTACCCCGAACTGTGTAATCTTGAGCAAAAGACTTTTGACCCATTGACTTTGGCCTTTAGTCTTTTCTACACGATTTTATCACTGTAGTTCCTCTTGTGCAATTGCCCTGAGTACCTCCCTGTAGGTTTGATTTAATTTCTAATAACCTTGTGTTGCCCTCCCTTTTAAATTGCTGGAGTGCCATTTTTCTCCCACTTCCTTTTGTGAGTTTAACTTGTCTGGAATTTAAGGGAAGTGGTGGGGTGTATTAAGAGAGTGATTCTTGAACTGCTTATAATAGTGTAATGTTATACAACTGAAGAGTGAAATAAAGGTATATTCTTTTACTTGAAAACCTTGAGTCAGTGTTTGCCTGAATCATAGTAATTGCTGTCCTTTGTGTAACTATCTGATACTGCTCACTTACTCTTGAGATAAGTCTGGCTGCTCCACTACTGCTACCACTTTAACCGTGTAGTACAGGCTTGTACCAAAGGTGATTTTGTACTGTCACTTGAGTCTTAATTGTGTGTGGTGTTCCCAAAGGGTACTGCATATAATTCTGCCTAACACGTCCACAGCATTGTCAATGGCCTCCTTGGTGCACAAGAGATCTGACGTCATGATATTGCTTAGCTCTTTCTTGTTGTGTCTCCAGTCAGCCCTATGAAAGTCATACTTCATAGACTGCTGGTATGTTTCCATCTCGTCTCCTAGAGTGATCAACACCGGATTGTGATCTGACGTAAACTCAGCAAGAGTTTCCAGTTCGACTGATTGTCGGACATCCTTCAGCAGTGCGATGTCCAGCACGTCCGGGTTGTGGCTAGCTGTGGCTGGGTAGTGTGTGGGGTCTATGGGAGCTGCTACCACAAAGTCTTTTTCTCTGGAGTATGCCAGCAGCTTGTGTCCCCTGGAGTTGCCGTTCCTTGAGTTCCGGCACCAGTGCTTAGCATTCAGGTCCCCTCCAAGAATGGTTGGGATATTTGAGTCAAGCAAGACATCCAGATTGCCCAAGACCAGCTTTGCTCCAGGAGGGCAGTACGCAGCAATCAATTGGAGTGGTCCCGCTGCATTGTTGACCTGGACTCCAGTGGCTTTAATGCTTTTGAGGGGTGGTAGCACCAGCTCATGATGGTTAATCCGTGTGTTCATTATCACGGCAGTCCCTCCACCTTTGGTTCCTGTGGTTCGGTCAGTCCGGAACACCATGTGATTTGCCAGCTTCAAGTTGTGGCATCCTTGCGGATGGGTCTCAGAGAGCAGGGCCACGCACACTTTCCTCGATTCCATGACTTGAAGAAGTTCATCAGTTTTCTTTTGAATGCCATTGGCATTCCACATCACGATGGAGCAACCATGTTTAGACGCTGCCAGGTTAGTTGGTGTTTGCTCCCTGGAGTAAGGTTGGGATTCGCCTTGCCATCACTGTGTTTAGGGGTGAATATCCATCTCTGCAACTGCATTAGCAATCTTCACAATAATGTCAATCCAGTTGATGGGGCTGCTCGTTTTACCTGGGGCGGCGGGGTGGCTGCCAGTAGGGTGCCCATGATTGGTGACCTAAGGACTTCAGCAAAGGTTTGTCTGCCAACAATTTGTGTCTTGGGGGTCCTTGTTTGGTCCAACGTTGGATGCAGTGCTTATGCACACGGCACTGCCTAGGTGACATCCTGGGATTGGGGAGCTGGTGCATTTCTTTGTGTCGCCTGTTGAGGATGAGGCGTCTGCTTTTGCTACGGTTTATTTTTAGCCTTAGCAAGGTAAGGAAACCCATGGTAACTCACTGGGTGGGGACCGTTGCAGTTTGCGTGGGCTATAGGTTCCGTTTTTTGTCGCGGGGGCAGCCCTTTGAGCTGTGGCTCACCCTGCAGTACACGCAGCGCTGCTTGTGGCGTCAGAAGGCTGAGGTAATTCCAAGGCGTTGGAAGTTGAAGCACATGATGGGTCTATTTCTTCCCTTGGGAGGTTTGGTGGTCACTACACATTTGCAGAGCCTGTTAACCTTATTGAGGTCACGTGGCCATCCATTGGGGGATGTCGTCAAAGTGGCAACAAAGATCAGGTATTTCCTGGTTTTGTTCACTGGGGAGGTCATCTGGACAACACTCTTGGTGGATAGTCCGTATTCCGCAAGGTCCTGTGTGATCTCCCCCACAGAGGCATTTGACGGCAATTACAAACCTCTGGGGCCTTAGTCTCATCATTGGGAAAGTGTAATTTTCTAAATGTTTTTTCGTGAAGGAGTCGGTCACGCTCGTTAGAGTAATCTTTGCGTGGTTTAGGCGAGCCTTTATTGTGAATTTGAGTTGTAAAGTTATGATATGCTATGATCTGGCATTTAGTTCCTCGATAGTATCCACATGGTCATCTTCATATTTTTCACGATTACCGGTGGGATGCATGACTGTTTCCTCGGTGGTGGTGTAGCCTGTTCCTCTTGTTCATTGGTACCTGGGCAGTTGTCCTCAAGCAGTGCAAACCGATTTTGTGTTGAGGTGCCACTGGAATGGAATCCATGTTCTTTAATACCTTAGGCTTTGCTGGGGAATCCGTTTGGGAGGCGTTGCCAGAGTCCTCGCGTCCATGCATGGGTCTTTCTTAGTGGGGCTGTCCGAGGTTGGTGGCCTGTCCTTAGAATCAGAGTGGTATGATATGGTATGGTATTGTTTATTTATACATTGTTTCAAAGTGCTCAAGGAGGGTGGGAACATGGGAACAAACTGTCGCTTAGAGCCCTTGAAATTCTGAGACGATAATAGTCTGCACAAGAAGCGTAAGTGCGTAAAAAATAAATTTTACAGTTTGGGAGAGAGCAAATAGGCCTGACAGCGATTCTGCAGTTTTAACAGTGCAATTAATGGGTGAAGACAAGGGAGACAGACAGACGATCATCAGACACACTGTGTACGGATCAGGCAAGTGCAAGAGGGTCCGTTTTTTTTTTTTCTAAAATCTGGTCACCCTAGCCAAAAGGCCCATGTGAGGGCTGGCGAAAGTGCTTTCCTCGCTCGCTGCCACCAAGGAGTAAAAAAGAACATGGAGCGCCAAACAGCGCATCCACGTTGGCGTGGGAGAGGGCCTCATCCCTGGTCAGGGAATTTTGTAGCGACCATGCACCGCCAAAAGGCGCATTCAGGTCGTGTCAACGCAGTCACAGAAAACCATCTCCAATCACAATAATGAATGGTCGACAATACCCGCAAACAGGCTTAAAAAAGCCTGCCACACTCAGACAGTGACGAGCAGATGGTCGACTGGTTGAAAGGCTGGCGCGCGCACGCACGCAGCACAGACCAGGAGGGCTATGATTGGACAGCCCTCTGAGGTTTGCCAGTTATTCACAGATTCCTCTTTTGATTGGGGTGGGGGGCATTTATTCATTTTACTTATATGGTGAAGTATGTATGGCACAACACGTGGCGGCATGGGGCCACTTCAGAGTACGGGGTCGTGAAGCACCCAGCCTGGCAAGCAAGTACATAAAAAAAAGCAGACAGCGCCCCAGAAAGATATAAAAGTTGCCTCCATAGAAGTAGGTGGTTGTGGGAAAAGTTAAGAGTGGTTCTAACTAGCAACCACCTTCTCTAGACTACCCCACCGGACACCCGCAGAACAACCATGCCCACCCGATGGCAAGGCTCTCGCGTTTCCCGGGTCCATGAGTGGGAAAGCCACCCAGTCCTGTCTTTGATTGGAATTCTGGGACCTGTAGTGTTTCTACATTTGAAACGGGGAAGAAAAATCAACAAGATCCACAATCCAGAGGGGGGTTAAGACAGGACTGGGTGGCCTTCTCACGCCTTGGCCACTGGAAACTTCAGAGTTCCGCTCATGCACTGCTTACATCTCTCTGCCTCTCTCTCATATGATCTCTCTATGGCTGCTTTCACCACATGGTAGCTAGGCCGGACACTACCGACTGCCTTTGGGCCAGCGGCATGGCAAAGGTGAGTCAACCGGTATCACCAACCCACGCTCTCCCCAGTCTCGGACCTGATCGGTCGATTTAACTTTGCGCTCAGAGACTTGCACTGCTGGCTACCTGAGGGGGAACGCCAGGACTACAAGCCCCAGAATACAAAGTTAAAACCGGGACTGCACCAGCATCCCTGGGATGGAATTATTATTGTTATGGTATTTATTGAGCACGGACCAGGCTTCGAGAAGCAACGGAGCGTGCTTTACAGAGAAATGCAACAACACAGATCCACAACGGAGCGCTTTACCGAGGCATGCAACAGTGCAGATGCGTAACTGAGTGCTTTTCAGAGGTAAAAACGGAACAGATATACAGCAGGGGGTAGGATACGGAGGGGCACCGCCGTACAGGGTGGCTGGGTGGAGAGAGGCAGGTGTCGTCTAGCGAGTCAGGTGGTGCAGCGTGATGGCCTAGGTATTGAGGGGGGAGAGACTCCTTGAAGAGGTGCGTCTTGAGTTCTTTTCTGAATTGTGGGAGCGTGTGGGGCAAGTCTGATGCCGACGGGGAGGAGGTTCCAAGGTCTCGGGGCATAGGCAAAGAAGGCTTGTTGTCTGGTCCTTGTCTGGTCCTTGTCTGGTCCTTTCCTTTTTGCAGTGGTGGATTTAAAGACTGCTCGTGCCCCAGGCTTCTGGTGGTGCATTGTCTGCTGGAGATGCTGAGTTTCTCTGCAAGGTAGCTGGGTGACTTGAGGGCGACTGCCTTATAGATGATGCGGCAAGACTTGAAGGTGATTTGTGGGTGCAGTGTGAGCCAGTGAAGGGCGATGAGGGGAGGGGTGATGGGGTACCTGCGTAGAGCCTTGAGGAAGCGTGTGGATGCGTGTAGGACACTGCTCTGGGGCAAAAGGGAGGACGATGGGAGGTCTTTTTCGAGGAGGGCGTTGCCCCCAATTAAGGTGGGATGGGACCAGTGCTTGAACGGTGGATTTATAGCTGTCCGGAGACATATTGTTGGCACGTATGATGTTGGCCGACCTGACTTGATGGCTGGAGGGAGAGAAAATGGATCTGGGCGCGCCTCTCCAAAGGAGAGGCCAGTAGCAAGTTGAGCAAATGCCATGCTCCTGGCTGTCTCAGGGGGGCTGGAGAAAGAGCGAGAGGTGGTATGGGGGGGGGTGAGAGAGAAATAGAGCAAGAGGGGCACAAAGACCATGCTCCTGGCCCTCTCAGTGACAACTGGAGAGCGGAGCAAAGACCACATTTCTGCCCCTATCAGGGCCCAGCAGAGAGCAACTCAAAGACCACCCTCCTGGCACTGGCTTGGCGCGGCAGAGCAAAGACCACACTCCGGGCTGGCGCCTAGGCCCCTAACGACCAGGTTCTATAGGCAGGAAAACAGGGCTGACCTACAGGCACTTGTCCAACTCCAAGAAGAACTTGTTCTCCTTCATTGGCACAAGTTCATTTATTCTTGGTAATGGGTTGCTGTCTGTGACAATTTTTAAGTTGAAACTGCAAAAGTCAATGCAGATCCTCAAGTCTTACAATTGCTGCTACGTAATGAGTATCACCTGGCTCGGCCATTCTTATTACTCCACCGTCTCAATGGTGCCGCCTTTCACTGTTGTCCCTTCAGCGCAGCTCTTGCCATCGTCATTACTAGTTGACTAGTATGGCTCTTTGTCTCTGGCATATTTTGTGCACATCATGTTTTATTCTTCCCAGTTCCCCAGAGAGCATCCTTAGGACTTCCTCTCCCAAGCAAAGCTCCTCCTGTTTTTATTGATAGAACCTGATCTGATGTCCTGGATCCCAAGTTGATGTTTAGCTTTGCCTGAGTATCCCAACCCAAAACTGCTGGCCCTTCTTCAGAGGGGTAAACTCTTGTCTCTGCCTTTCGTCTCTTAAACTCATGTGTTCTTTTATATAGCCCAACAGGCATCTTGTGGCACTTCCAAACACTCTGGGTTGATGCTTCTTGTATGTATGTATATATGTATTTAGTTTTTGTAGAGCGCCGGCAGCCCGCGGGCATCAGGGCGCTTAAACATACGCAACAGATACTATGTGACATACGACATTTAAAGGGTCTGCTAACCACCGGAAAGCCTCTAAGAGGCATCGTCACCCGATTTCTCATCTGAAAAGGTGAGTCTTGAGCACCTTCCTAAAGGTGGAGTGATTAGTTTCCAACCTCAGGGGTTCAGGGATGCTGTTCCACAATTTGGGAGCTAGTACATGAAAAGATCTGCCCAGCCCGGTTTTCAGCTTAAACTTGGGCACGATCAATAGGCATTTGCCACCTGATAGTAGATTTCTCCTGGGATTGTAGGGTATTACACTCGTTTTCAGGTAGGCGGGCGCTGAGCCATAGAGGCACTTATGAACCAGGCAGAGAGCCTTGAACTTTATCCGTTCTTCTACTCTCAGCCAGTGTACTTCGTCAGTACTTCCACTTCCTGCTTTCCCATCATTTCCTTATACATGCATATGGGCATTATCATTAAAGTCGCCCGGAATTTGCCATCCCTTTGGTTTTCTTGCCTTCTACTTTGATGATGCAATGGGGTTTTTCTCTTCTGCTTTTCCCAGCACTCACTATCAGGATGGTAAGTCGGTCATCTTCAGGTCACTCTTCGTCTGCCATCTCTTCCTTTAGTTCCACTGCTGTTACTTCCCTATGTCCTCATGTCACGTTCTGGCACCATGTCCTACTTTCTTACAGTTTGTACATTCCTTGCCTCTAGCTGGAAATATCTTCTCATTCACAAGGTGCAACATGCTGCCGCACCTGTGGCATCTCATCGGTTCCTTCTGCCTACCCTTCCCCTCCTTGGTGTCATGCACTGAACTTTCTCTTCCGAGTAGATATTGAAGAGCATACACCTCTAAGCCATGTGAGCTTCCTGCCATTTCTCTGTGTCCAAGCGTAGTATCCTCTAGCTAACAGGATCATTTTGTCCATTGTCAATTCTCGGTGGCCAGTCATAATGTCGAATGAAAAAAGTCGAATACAAAAATGTTGAAAGAAAAATGCTGAAAAAAAATATCTAAATTTTATTTTTTTATTTATTTGTATGCTTTTTTTGGCTTTAGCTAATAAAAACTAACGGGGGGCTGTGGGGGAACCCCCCCATAAAAAAAAAACAAATTCGAAAAAAAAATTTCTCTAAATTTTGGTATTCGACTTTTATAAATTTGAATTATTGACTATAAACCTTAATTCTCAGTTCTTTATCCACTATGTGCTTATTTTGAATCTTCCTGCTGTTGGTGTGCGCAGTGAGCATGTGACGGCACATAGCGGCACCATCCCTCATAGCCTTGAGGCTTTTAATCATCCACCGGCTCCATGTTTTCCTGCTATCTGGTATAAAACCTTATTCTGTGCAGTGAGAGGTTCTCCTTGAGAATCTCTTCACTGTCCTCTTGATGGCTTCCTTGAACACATCATCATCACCTGCTGGCTCTGCCTTTTAATCCAGCAACTAACCTTTGTCCTTCCACCCCCATGGCGTTCAAATATGGACTTCTTTCTCCATGGGGTGTACTTTGCCCCTCCCACGGCATCCGCATGTGTGGTAAATAATGGCTCCCACTGGGGCCATGGAATCACTGGCCTACCTGGCGTCTGCAGAAATGCCTAGGGTGGTGTTGCTACTTGCATCTTGTCTTGTGAGATCTCTCTGTGGCTGCTGGATGCATTCGGTCCTCGTTGCCATTTATGTTGTGACCTCTAGATACATCAGGAATACACCATTTGGAGTATAAAAGGAGGCATTTAATTGATCTGATAACAGGTATGCAAATACACAACTGATGAAATCAACACACGTCACTTAATACTTAAGTCCATCTACTCTAATATATATGAGCTTAATCGCCTCTGGTTACAGGAGAACCACTGTGTATTTGCGATCGATAGTCTGGTCGCACCACTCCTTCTAGTGATCTCCGTTCTTGTTCTCGCAACCGCAGAGTCTCATAAGATTACGGTATGCATCAATTTCATGAGATTAGTTCCCCACAGAGAGGTTAGTGCAAGGGCGCAGAGAGAGAATTGGAAACTTGAAGTGCGTTTAGAACGTTGCCTGGCAACAAGGCTTTATCAATGTAACTGTTGTTCGCAGGAAAATGAGAATTTAGTGGGGGGCAAGGATGGGGCAATACCAGCGCTGCTCTGAGGATGGACTTGGATTTATACAGTGAGTGACTGATGCTCCCTCGAAAGTTGCGCTGCCGACCAGCACTCTGTGTGGGTTCTGGCTGATTGTCATTGGTCTGGCAAGGATTCAGTATCAGCAGAGCTGGGTTTCACGCTGGTGCGGTGACCGGTCTGCGAAGGGAGGATTGTTGGGGCAGCAGCACCAGGGGCAGACTGGCAAGGGGGTCAAGGGGCAATTTCCCCCCAGGCTGGTTGCGCTGCTACCCCATGGGCCAGAGCTCCAAAATCTCAACCAAATAAATTGAAAAATATGAAATCCTTCAAAATCTAGACTGTCACAAAGCAGCCGAGTGTTGCAAAGCTTGCTCAGATTCTGTGTAATTGGGGTGAGGCATTCGTCTTGACGTCAGCAATGTTGTAGATGCGCCTGGATGGCCCCTACACATGGGCGGGCATCACAGTGAGTGGGAGGGAGAGGAGTCTAGGCTGCAGGGGCATGTTCATACCGCCCAGTGGCAATGCATGAATTTAAATAACAGATTCCATGACCCTGGATGGCAATGTGGCCACGATACTCGGTTGGTCTGCTACAATCCACAGCAGATGAACACGACTCCTTCTTGCCAAGGAAGGAAGGGTCTATATTTTAGCCTTTGTCCTTGGTTTGATTCTGTATGAGGCTCTCCCTATGTTCTGGTGAATTTTCTTGATCACCAGTGTGTTCATACAAAAAGAGTTTAATAGCACCCTGAATAGGACAAAGGAATGTTACTTATATAGGGGTTACATAAATGGCTTTTGGAATGTTTGTGTTTCTGAACATTTTGGACACAGTTGAAGAACACATATAGAAAGATGAAATATTCAGGTATTAATTATTAGACAACTACAAACTATGGGGGTCATTTAGAGTTGGGCAGATTTTTTTAATACCACTCAAGTAAATTACCAGCTCCGACTGTGGTACTTTGGGAAATCCGCCCTACTCAATGTTTACCCCAGCAGAGGTGGTATTTCTGGAATAGCTCCAGTGCTATTTCAGAAATACCACCTCCGATTGCGGTAATGTAGAATGTTTTAAAAATGTTTTTCTCCGCCATTTTCAGCATCAATACGGAGGGAGGAATGGATTATGTACAGTAGTGGTTTATATCACTACCGTTGTTTTTCTTTATGCACAAAAGGGTCAATTCTGTTATGCATGATATGGGTAAGGAGGTAAGAGGAGGAAATCAGAGAGGCCCAGCTTTTTACCCCCTCAACATGGCCATTTGTAAATCATGTTTGCATTATTGAAGGGAAGCACCCCTGCTTCCATTATCTACAGTAAAAAGAAAGATTTACACAATTTGGAGGCAGTTTGTGTTTTGTACCTCCACCTTGAAATAGGTGCATTTTCTGCAAAATGTCTGCCTGAAATACTACCGCCGGTATTCCCATGGAATTCCAATGATGGTATTTGATCAAACCCTTAATTGGGTGGACGGTAAAATCAATGGTATTTGACAAATACTGATGATTTTACAGTTACCATCCAACTCTGAATGACCCCCTAAGTCTGTGATTGTTTTTCATTGTCTTGTCCAAAATGCTCTTTTCTTATGTGACCAACAAATGAGACACATGCAAATCAAAACCAGATTCAGATATATAGATACAAAGTCACATTAGCACAGGTACATCCTTTCACCTCTACTTTACACGCTGTCATGAACCCAGTGAGAACACAAGGCACACCCTCATATGGAAATGTAGGAACGGACTGGACATTCTGTATGGCTGGCTGGTGCAGGCTTTTATTAGGAAGCAACTATCACCCACACAAACATGGCCGCCAAGTTAGGACCTGCTGTGGAACTCAAGATGGGCCCCTGCTGGCCCGTGAGCCTGAGATCCCTGGTGGACTAGTGTTACAGGGTGCCGCCCGAGGTTATAAAACCACGCCCGGGCCACGCCCTGTGCTTAGCGTTTCTTCTGCTACCAGCAAGAGCAGTGTAATGCTTACCGCGCCCGTTTCCACGTGTGCAGAGACTTTTACTTACATTGCAAAACGCCTGACCATAACACAAGCAGGTCAGGTTGCTTTACCAGGCCCATCAGATGGCGCTGTAGCAGGGCTGTCCTACATCCAGGTAACAACCCCTGTCACTGTCCCCTTGGCTCCTCCTGAACGGTTTTCGGGGGATCCCCAGAGGTATGCTATCTTCATGAACCAGTGCAGGTTACATTTCTTGTGTCAGCCTGGGGCCTTCCGCACTGACCAGAACAAGGTCGCCTTTGCGTTGCCATATTTGGGTAGTCACGCAGCTAGTTGGTCAGTGCCTTTAGGCAACCGGGATGATCCCATCCTATATAATTTTGCTGGCTTTCAACATGAACTGGATAAGCTCTTTGCACGCCGAACTCAGGGACAGGCTTTGGATGGGGAGTTATTGGCCCTCCCGCAGGGCTCACATGATTTGTTGGTATACATTACTACCTTTAATCGACTCATCGCTGAGACAAATTGGCCTGAGGTGAAGAGGACTACTCTGTTTTACCGAGGCCTTCATAACGAAATGTTAGGAAAGATTTCATAATTGGATGTAATTTTCCCTCCATGTGTCAACCCCAAACTTTTTGCTGCTGTTTAGACAACATTGACTGACTTTGCCAGAGAAGCACAGCCTTCAGCTGCACTCCTCTGGGCTTTCGCTCACTTTTTATGGGGAAACTGACATGCCCTTAAGACAGTCAGTACTGGAAGACTTTGTTTCCCTTAGTCCTTTCCTCATGTTACAAGTTTTGTGCAACATGTAACAAGTGTGCAATGTATCTTACCATAGAGCACACTTGGGTCTATAGTAATTTCCACAGGCCCAGATACTCACACTGGACTTTTTATAAACTGTGCAGATGTGTCATGGACAGGTCTGGTGGCAGCTACCTTTTCGCATTCCTTTTAACCCTTTCCTGCCATGTTAACTGTGTTTGGCACAAATAGGTGGCCTGGCTCCAAAATGGCCATGCCACGAGGTTCTTTGTCCTGTCCTTTGGCCATCTTGCCCCTTCACCTTCCCCAGATCGAGTCTACCCGGGTCAGTCCTTATTTGGTCATGCACTTTCCTGTGAATCCCAATGCTTTCACGGCCTTCTGCAAGCCTTGTGTGTGCGCCTCCAGGATGTGGGCTGGAACGTCTGGTTCCAATATACATCCTGGGTGTCAGAGAATCTGGAGTGCCTCGAATGCCTGGGACCACCGCGGTCTGTGATTGGTCCATGTATGGAGTGTGTGTTTGTGAGCAGATCTCCCATTGGGTCCTCTCTGTTTTGGCGCAAAGGGAACTTTGGATAAGAGGAGGCTGAAAACACCACTACCATGTCAATCTCCTGAGTTCTCACTGAACAACGGATTGGATGCAAGTATCCTGCAACATGAAGCAAAGTCGAGGAACCGTTGGTGACCCGCTGAAAGGTTTCTCACTGTGAGCCCGCTGTCGTACCGTGGGACCCCTCTGCATCTGGTCATCCTAGAAGGTCTGCAAAGACGCTTCCACCCATTGGAATGGACTGAACTGGTGAAGTTGGGTCCGCTTGCATCGGGGACCGGTGAGTACTCAATACCCCAACTGGTGGCCCCTAGCACAAGGGCCCATTTTTATGCATAAGTGGCCCCTGGGGGTCCCTCTCCTTTCCACTGCTATTGCGAAATACGGACTCCATCCCGAACTCTCGAACTGCCTCTGCCTTCAAGTGGAGGTCCTTCTTGAATAGTGGGAACTTGTTCTGCATCGCCTCATCCACCTTCTCGAGCTGCTAGAGATCCTTGAAGAGACACTATTCTGCACATTGGCATAACCGCGTGCACTTCCATTGCATGTACTTTTGAGCAGAAGGCTCCTCTCTTTTAGCTGGACTGCCTCTTAGTTAGGTGTATTGTTGATGTCGAACTGGGCCTAAAGACTATCTGCCCTGCCGGTTTCCTTCCCCTCTAGGTTGTCGACATATTTTGTGCATTTAACCCTTTAGACCCCAATGGTCTTGTATATACATTGCATTGATAGTGATGTGTTGATTCACGTAGTGTTACTGTGATTCTTTTGCTATGGTCTATGTTACAAAAGCCTTGTAATAAATGTGTATATATTTTTGAGATAACACCTGTCTGGAGTAATTTGTAAGTGTCCTTGCTCTATGTGCTCATCGAGGTCCTTCAGTCACCCTCACCCCTCCTGAGACTTAGTCTTGACCGCCTGTCATAGCTACCCTGATTGGTCTGGCTTTTCCAGCGGTTACCCTGTTCCAAGAAACTAGGCTGGCCTTCTGAACTTCTGCTCACCAGGTCAGAGTTCAGAGATCCATCTTAACAAATTGGTGTACAGCGGTGGGATAGGACTGAAGGTATCCAGGGTTGCATACTAGTGAAGGCATTTCAAGGTATTTCTACCAGGACACATAGTGAATTGTTGTAGTATAACTAGAAAAAGCCATGGTCCTATCTAACAATATGGAAACAAGAACCTTGTTAACTTTGAATGCTTCTAAATCTGAAACATTGAGAAAGATGTGTGATGAGAGAGGTATCTCTGCTCAAGGCACAACAATGGAAATGATCCAAAGAATTCGACTGGCAAGAAGCTCAGCTTAGTGCCATATATTCTGGTGACAGTGCAGAAGGGGGTGGGGCTGCTCTCGCTGGCAGAACTGGTAGTTCTGCCGCTGCACTGATTCACAGAGAACATGAGGATTTGGAGGATGTGGTGTCTAATATTTCCTCTGCCAGTGCTGAAGGTGAGGCCATACTTGAATTCAAGAAGCAAGAACTGCTGTTTAGGCAGAAGGAGCTTGAATTTAACATGGCCAAACTGAAGATAGAGCAGGCAGAAAAACAGAAAGACAGGGATCACCAGTTGAAACTGGCCAAGCTTCTGGTTGCCAACGGATCCAAGTCCAAAGATAAGGAGGGTGGAGAATCAGATAAAACTTCCTCCAGAAGGGCCACACAAGGAAAAATAAGTGTAAGACACAAGAGAACTCACAGGGTAGTTGAGGTCAGCCTCCAAAACAGAACTCTGGTTATAGTAAGCCTTCCTATGTAAACAGACCCAGTGGATCTAGTTTTGCTTGTGGGGCAACTGACCATGTGAAGGGGATCCCAGATACAAGGTCAAAACTTTGGGGGTCCACCCTGCTAATCTGGCCTTCTCCTCCTATGAGGAAGACAAGATTACAGGGGCATACTTCTCCTCAAACTCCTTCCCCAGTGGGATAGAAGCTGAGGTAGTTTTAGTTTCCCTGGTTTCCTGAGAGCCTAAAGTCTTGGAGGTTTATGCTAGGATTCCAGATAATATCAAGCACTACTTGAAAGACAGTGTGCTGATAAATGGAGTAGATACTCCAGCTCTTAGGGTTAGTGGGTGTAGTCGAACTGTAGTATATTCTACCTTAGTAGACCCAGAGGAAGTTGCCAGAGCTCCTCTGGTACCCACTAAGTTGGCTGATGGCCCACCTCTCATGTTCCCAGTAATACCTGTAACTCTTTCAATGGTACAGCAGTCAGAATTCCAGTGAGCATACAGAGGATTGTCCCAGGAAAGGTCTTGCTGGGAAATGATCTCAGAGCTTTAGGGCTTGTCGGAGATACAGCTGAAAGACCACGCACAAGGTCTCAAAAGAGGGTAGCACTGGCCAAGACCACTGCAGTGCCCCAGCCAAAAGGGACATACAAGGCTAAAGGAGTAAGAAAATCCAAAAGAGGAAAAGAAAACATTCCCCCTAATTCACCTACCACTGAGGTGGAGGTAGTTGGTCAATCACCAGAACCTGACGAGGAGGTGGTGATACCTGAAGTAATTGACCCACATGACCATCCTGAACTAAATGATTTGTTAGTCGAAGGCGGTCCTGACAGGGAAGAATTTAGTAAGGGCCACGTGAGTGCCTATATGTGGAAGGCCTAAGGAGACAGGCCTGCTCCCAGCTTGAGAGTGAACCTCCTGAGAAGCACAGGATTTATTGGGAAGGTGGGCTCCTGTATAGTGAGCCTACAGAGTCTACAGAAGGAGACCATAGGAGGTTGGTGATTTCCCTTGCTGTAAGACCCTTCCTCCTGCAGCGGGCACATGAGTGCCCCTTGCTGGCCACCTTGGAATCAAGAGAACCAAGCAAAGGTTATCCATGTACTTCAACTGGCCCAAGATGGGGGTGCAAGTAGAAAGTCTTCAGGCTTCATTGGTACCACTCCCAGTTGTGGGTGTACCATTTGAGAGGGCAGGGATCGACATTGTTGGCCCCCTTGACCCCCAATCATCCTCAGGCAATAGGTTTATCTTGGTGCTGGTCGACCATGCCACCAGGTATCCTGAGTCCATCCCATTGAAAACTGTGACTGCCAAGTCAGTTGCAAAAGCTTTGCTTGCCATATTTACTAGGGTTGGCTTCCCTAAAGAAGTTGTGTCTGATAGGTGCAGCAATTTTATGTCGTAGTATATGCATGCCATGTGGAAGGAATGTGGTGTCACCTATAAGTTTTCATCCGCATACCACCCACAGACCAATGGTCTGGTTGAAAGGTTTAACAGGACCTTGAAAAGCATGATTGGGGCTCTGGAAGAACCTCAAAGAAGAAAATGGGATCTTCTGTTACCATGCTTACTGTTTGCCTACAGAGAAGTATACAAAAACAAAGTAACGCTACTTTGTTAGGAATGGCGCTTCTCAGTTAGCCCCATGTGGTTGCTGTTGGATTTCAAAAGTATTAAGTACACCTAACACTATTGATCAAAATTAAGTAATTGATTTTTGAATCAATTACTTAATTTTGATCAATACTGTTAGGCGTACTTAATACTTTTGAAATCCAACAGCAACCACATGGGGCTAACTGAGAAGCGCCATTCCTAACAAAGTAGTGTTACTTTGTTTTTGGATACTTCAAGTTTTGACTGGTCCTTGTGCTATGGGACCATTACAGACTGGCAGCTCCAGGCAAAAACAATTTGAGTATTGAATTTGACTCATTTAAAGAATCCTTCTACTAAAAGATTGAATATAAGTGGTGCCCTCCTCTCCCTCCATACATTGCCTACAGAGAAGTACCACAAGAGAGTGTTGGCTTCAGCCCCTTTGAACTTATGTTTGCTCACAATGTAAGGGGACCCTGAGCCATAGTCAAGGAGGGATGGGAGATGCCCACTCCCCCCATTACTGCCAACCTAGTGGACTATGTGATAGGGCTCAGAAAAAGGATGGTACTCCTTATGGGTCTGGCTAGTGAACAATTGAAGGCAGGGCAAGCTCTTGTGAAACATTGGTATGACCAGAAAGCTTCCCTCATCAATTTCACACTTGGTCAGCAAGTCCTGATCATGAATCCTATAAGGCCTAGAGCTTTACAGGACAAATGGTCAGGCCCTTACACAGTGGTGGAGTCACTGGGTGAGGTCAACTATTTAGTGGACCTTGGAAGGGCTGGTCAGGCTCCAAAAGTGTTCCATGTGAATAGACTGAAGGCTTTCATCCCAAGAGTTGAAATCGCTGCACTGCTGCTGGCTTCCGATGGTGAGGAAGAGGAGTCAGAACCTCTCCCTGACCTGTTCCAAAGCAGTCCTTCAGACAGCTCCATTGAGTGTGTCCACGTGGCCCCTCACCTGACTTCTGATCAACAGGCTGAGGTGAAAAATGTGCTTAAGCAATTTTCCCCCTTGTTTTCACAGTCCCCTGGTTTGACACCTTGGTGCAAACATAATATTGACACAGGAGACGGTGTACCTACCAAAAAGTAGGGGATACAGAATGTCAGACAAAGTAAGGTCTTACATTAAGACAGAGGTCAACAAAATGTTGGATCTTGGGGTGATTGAACCCTCCAGTAGTCCTTGGTTCAGCCCAGTGGTTTTGGTTCCAAAGGCAGGTACTTCTGAATTGAGGTTCTGTGTGGATTACAGGGCTCTGAATGCTGTCACCAAGACAGATGCACACCCCTTGCCTAGAACAGATGAGCTGGTGGATACTTCAGGTGCCTCCAAGTACCTCAGCACGTTTGACCTCACTGCAGGCTATTGGCAAATAGCCCTTCAGAACATGCCAAGGAGAAGACAGCTTTCCCAACACTAGGGGGTCTTTACCAGTTCAGGGTAATGCCTTTTGGGTTGAAGAATGCCCCTGCCACTTTCCAGAGGCTTGTGAATCATGTGTTGAATGCGTTGGATGAATTCTGTCTTGCATATCTGGATGATGTAGCAGTTTTCAGTGCCACCTGGGAAGACCATGTGAAACACCTTGGGATTGCGTTACGGGCTATTCAGAATGCCCACTTGAACATAAAGGCCAGTAAGTGCCAGATTGGACAAGAATCAGTGGTCTACCTTGGACATGAAGTAGTTGAAGGGAGGATACAGTCTCTACCCAGTAAAGTACAAGCAGTACAGGACTGGCCTACCCCCACTACACAGACCCAAGTGAGACCCAAGTGATTCACATAGTGTTTGCTATGGTCTATGTTACAAAAGCCTTGTAATAAATGTGTATATATTTTTGAGATAACACCTGTCTGGAGTAATTTGTAAGTGTCCTTGCTCTGTGTGCTCATCGAGGTCCTTCAGTCACCCTCACCCCTCCTGAGACTTAGTCTTGACCGCCTGTCATAGCTACCTTGATTGGTCTGGCTTGTCCAGAGGTTACCCTGTTCCATGAAACTAGGCTGGCCTTCTGATCTTCTGCCCACCAGGTCAGAGTTTGAAATCCATCTTAACACAAACTTAAAGACATCCTAGCACAAGTGGTCAACCCGCCTGAATGCTGTTCAGAATACATAGACCTGGTGGTGCAACTAGACCACCAGTTGCAGGAAAAGAAGACTGATCGATCCCTTTCAGAAGGACGGCCCTTGTACGTTCGCCCACGAGAGGCACCATCACGCCCCCTGTAGACTCTGCCGAAACCCATGCAATTGGGTAGTGTTAGAGTGACATTGACCAAGGAGGAGAGGGAGAAACACAGTTGACAACAGCTTTGCTTGTATATTGGCAAGGCAGGCCACTTCCTGAAGGACTGTCCCAGTAAGTCATCTAGAAAACCCGTAGGAGCAGTCGATGTTAATTTAGTAGATCCAAAGCCGCTTTCGGTAAACTTCACGACTCAACAAGAGTAGGGATTGGCTTGTCGAGGAAGGAGAAGACACCACCGGTCTCACATTTTATAACACCAGTAATCCTTATCAATATAGGACAACCACAGAGGATGTATGCCATGGAAGCATATATTGACTGTGAAAATGGAAATTATATGGACCTGGCAGTGGCCCAACAGATAGGTGCACCTGTAAAACAGAGGGAGAAGGTAGACAACCTAGTCTCGGTGGATGGTTTGCAGTTGTCATCTGGACCCATAACCCAGTGTACTGAAGGATTTGAACTGTTGTGTCAGGATGATCACTAGGAATGCATAGTATTTGACCTGATCAATGCACCCCAGTTCCAGCTCATACTAGACATGCCCTGGTTGGTGTGCCACAATTTCTAACTTGTCAACATAATTAGTCCTGGGAAGGTATGTACCCCAATTTAATCAATCAGTTTCACAGGTGGCTCAAGGAAAATCCAAGACTCCTATAGCTGGGCTTCCTCGCATGATGAAACTAGAACCTCCCAAATTTGAAAGAGGAGCTAGTGGGGAGGAAAATGTCAGTTTCTTGGAAATGTACCCAGCATCCCAGTGAAGAGATATGCAGGGTGTCTTGGACCATCCACCTGATTGCTCCACAGTGGAACACCGGATAGGCTGAGAGCAAGGTAACGTGTACTTCCTCTCCTGGTTTCCCTATGAAGCACTCCGGTCAACCCGCATTGGACCGGGATGAAACCTGAGAGTATTCTCACTCCTACTCCTCTTGCGTTCTTTGAGCGAGTGGCCAGAGAAAGGCCATTGCTCTTGGATCCTGACCTTGGGGGTGGAGAAGCGAGGGAGGATCGCCTGGGTGGAAGGTCCTTGAGAATTGGGAGTGGGGTGACCTTGGGTGAGACATGGTATCCTCCTTTCCCATTGACGACCAACATAACCCTCCCCCAACCTTTATGGGATATTATAAGCCAGCTCCCCTCATTTTCCCACATGTGACACTTGACAGTACTGAGAAAAAGAAGAGGCAACTGAGAGTGATGAAGATTACACCTTTTCACCACTTTGGCACTGGGACAAGGAAGATACCTGCTAGGAGCTGTGAGGGTCAGGCATGTCACTTTAATTATGGTCAAGCAGGGCTAATATAGCATGCACACCTGCAGCCTGTCAAGGGGCTCCAGGTGTATCAAAAGAGACCAGCTCAGCAGGTGACAGAGCGGCAAGGGATGCAACAGGGAGACCTGCGTCTGGGAGAGCAGCATGAGACCCTTGTGAGGAGGCAGCCACGGTGGGACCGGAGAAAGAACCAAGACGCTGGCGGTTATCTCAGAAGACTTGAGGGACCCAATCTGAGTCGGCTGTGTTTTTCCCACAAGCCTGGGAGCCTCCATAGCCCAGCACAAGCCGCAGGAGCTGATGGTGAGCCCGGAGCACAGAGGATGCTGTGCACGTCCATCAAGAAGCGTCAAAGGGGCCGGTGTGAGGAAGAAAACACACAGCATGCAAGTGGATTTTCTGACTTCCAAAGCTGAGAAGGAGGTGCGGGAACCACCGGGGCGAGGCGCAGAAGGCTGCCGAGTGTCAGGAAGGCACTGCAGCAACTGGGCGCTCCCCTAGGACCGCAAGGGAACAACATTCTGTGAAAATGAGCAAAGTACCTATTGAATAATGAAGTGGAAACTTAATAGTGAAATAAACCAATGCATATTGAATACCATACTAAATGGAAACCTAATATTGAGGCAAACAAAGGCACATTGAATAACGAACTAAATGAAAACTTAAAATTGAGGCAAGCAAATGCATATTGAATACCGAACTAAATGAAAACTTAACATTGAAACAAGCAAGTGCACAATATTGAATATACTTTGCACAATGATTTAACTCAAACATTGAAGTCGAGTACATTTGTAGAGAAGCAGATGAACACGTTACTCTATGAGCTCACCCCCACATCTCCGTCATATTGAAAGAA
Organism: Ambystoma mexicanum; assembly: GCF_040938575.1. NCBI lineage: Eukaryota > Metazoa > Chordata > Amphibia > Caudata > Ambystomatidae > Ambystoma > Ambystoma mexicanum. Next base: position 784,434,096 of record NC_090925.1, read on the forward strand.
CAGCTAGCAAGCACTGTTATGTTATGTTATCCATTTCGTACCAAGGTACAGCGCAACTGACACCAATGGCACACTGGCGCTACAGGACTGTGAAGGCACCGGAGGCCAGGCATGGAAAATCAGAATAGGAGAGTTTTTAAGGCATGTCTAAATGGCAGATGGGCCACCATGGGCCAAAGTGCAAGGGGAAGAGCATTTTACAACTTGGCAGCTCTAACAGAGAACGAACGGTCACTGATACGGGTGAACCAGAATCTCGGGACAGAAATGAGAAACCTGTCTGAATTTATGGTTCAGGTACTCAGCCCCAACAGCATGGAATGCCCTGTGACCAAGACACTGAGATTTTAAATGGCCACGTTTGGCCACACGGAGCCAGTGAAGAGAGCACGAAAAAATAGGGGCGACATGGTCTCGAAAAGGGGTGCTGGTATCTAGCCGGGCAGCAGAGTTCTGTGGAATTTGCAGCCGTTGAACCAGATAGGCTAGTTGCCCCAATTACAGAGAGTTGCAGTAGTCAATCTGACTAAGAACTGAGGCTACAACCCCAGGGGCACGAAGATGACATGTAATAAACTGTAGCACCTTTCTCAGAATCTTCAGCTGGAGGTGGCCCGCCTGGCACACTGAATTATTCTGAGAAGACATAGAATTCTGTCTACGCCTCTGTCCTTCCTATGGAACAGCATCCACCTCCCCCTTCCTCTTCATCTTGGGCCGGATCTCCTCAAATTCCTGAAGCTCTTCGAGACTTTCCTTTTCACCTCCTCCTTCCCCTCTCTCTCCTTTGCTAAAACCTCACAGTCACTGAGATTGGTGACCAGGGCCCTTTTGTGTCCACCTGGGCCCTGGCCTCCCACCCCCAATCGCCTTCAACCTCATCCCACTCCCAGCACTTGCCTCAGCACCCTTTGGCCTGTAATATCACATGCCTGCACTTATTTATGACAGTTGACCACTCTCATCTAGTGATTTCTGCCAGTCACTTAACAATGGCTTGCAACTTGCGCCCTAGCACTTCCCTCCATGCTACTCCTAGCACTTACCCCCATCCCTCTCTCTCTCTCTGCACTTGCACGTTCTGAATGCTCACAAGTCCTAATAGGACCACCTCTCTCTCTCTTTCATTCTTACATGTGCCTCTCATTACCATGTGCCCTCCCTGTTTCCCTGTGGACGCTTTGAAACACAATTTACGTAATGTATAAGCGTGTTACAAATGCACAATAAAAAAATAATGATGTGACTGAAGTAACAAAGTAACTGAACATGCAAATGCAAAGAAATCATATACATTGAGAAGAAAAGTGAGAATGCAGTAGATGTATATACGGAGAAATGCAAGGTAGATGAGACATATAGAAGCTTGCTACAGTAGAAAATATAACACGGGTAAAGCGCACATGTTGAGATGGACATCGGTTTCATATAATAGTAAGCTAAAAACCCCAAGGAGAGAGGCCAAGGCTGCGGAGCTGACCGGCACTGAAATACAGATTCACGCAAGAACAAAGAATATTTTGTTTGGCTTAGGATCAAGGATGCCACAGTGAGAAGCAACTGCAAGGTACAAAAGGAGTCGAAGAGGATAACCCATGTACAAGAGATATATTTCTCTTAGATTAGGCAAAGCAGCAAACATTTGCGAGTGCCAAGTATTGGACAATTTAAGATGCAGAAAGCATATGCAAGACGGAGCAACCAAGTCTCCAGAGGCCAAGGAGAGTAATAGCACCCAGTATACTTGAATCAAATAGCATAAAATAAAAGGATCGAATGGACAAATCATGCTCTCCTCAAATATGGTGCAAGATCCGAAAACAAGGCCTATTCATAATGTTTCAGACAAAGATAGCAATGTACCTTCACACCCTTTAAAGTTCTGGAGAAGAGAACAGTCAGTTAGGTCAACTACAAAGAAGAGGCCTTGGCTTAGAGTCTAACTGATGAGAGTTGGTAATCTAATTGGCCAAAGTGGGCAGTTGTCTGACATTGTTCTCTGCACCTGGGTTTTGTTTTGCTTTTGTGCTGCCAACAAGCCGAATGTCCAAGGTTGAAAGAGAGTGCCAACCAATCAGGATGGACCATGTGATGGTGGACCATACACTGTTGCAGAAGCCAATCTGCTGCTGTTATTCTACTATTATCTGTATTATACAAATGTATACAAAGTTAGAGGTTGTCCAGGCCTGCCTCCTTGATAAGGGCCAGCCAATAATGTTACTAACACATAAATAAGATATAGGTATATAAATTCCCTTAACCAATTCCTCTGCCGACAGATTTGTACTATTTGCCACTTGGAATGATAGCATAGCTGACGTATATCGTGGTATAAAGTCTTTGTGTAACTGAAATGTATTTGAGAGTGTGTAAACTGCGACTTGTTATGCTTGCCAGATTTCACTACTTTATTGAACTGATAATAAAGTAGTATTTTGCCATATTCTTTGAATCTGTCTGGTTATTTCGGCCTGAAACTAGTTGTTGTGGTAATCCCGTCTATCATTTGATACGCTCCAGGTGCTACTGCACACATTAAAGGCTGAAGGGAGCCAAACAGTGAACGTTTATGATTGAATGTAGTGTGGCAAGACCACAGGTTGGCAAGAGAACTGTGACACATGGTGGCAGAGCCAGTAGGCTATCAAGGAAAAGCCAGAGGAGTGCAAGATTACACACCAAGCCAAGAGGCCAATAAAAGGAACTAAGCAAAAGGGGACTTGATGCACAGGAGCAAGTGCCAAGGAACCTGTGTGGCTGAGGAGCCCAGGGATCTTGGTTGTACGACCTGTGATGGGTGGACCGTGTGGTCTGAAAACGTCACCTAGACCGGAGAGCCCTGAATGGAGAAAGATAAGGACACTGTGAAAAATCCCAATGAAACCAATGCAAATTAACTGGCGAGGTAAGCCAGATCAAGGGTCAGGTTGACCTGGTGTTTTGTTAAGACTCTTTTGAAAGACTGAAGCAATTGTATGTGGCGAAGTTGACGTCTTGGGGAAGGGAACCGTGAGATCTGAAGGTTCACACTTGTCTTGTGAACAGAGTCTCAAGACCCTTTTTGTTTTGGATTGTGCTATTTGAAACTTTGGGAAGGGAACCCCAAGGAATTGTTCAGAACTGTATCGCCTTGAACTAGAGAAAGGTAAACTTTGAGACTTTTTCATTGAACTTTCTTATGCTTGGGGAGGGCAGCTGAAAGGAAGCTGTGAGCTGCAAGATGCTCAGAACTTTGAGTTGAACACTGGATTTAAAACTTTGACATCCCTACACACTTATTAGCTTTAGTTGTGAGGGCAAAGAAAGGTATTGTACACAGACAGACTTTTAGGTTGAACTATTTGACTCAGACTTTCCTTAGTTTCATTCAGGTACGGACATCCCACCGTAGTATAGGGCAATGTAGGCTTTCAACCATCCTGACATTTAAGCTAATAAATATCTTTCGTTTGAACTTTAAGTCTGTTGTCTATGAGAGAAACTCATGGTGACCAAAAGTAAGACAGACACAAGTGATCACAGTTCAAGGTGTTTATTGAACAATGAAAATGATATACGGGTTGGAATAATGCCTAATCTAAACCCAAATGTATGATAGGGACAGGTGTCGACCAACAAATGAAAATAAGGCAGTCCTACTGATGTCAAGTCAAATAAAAAGGCCTATACTAAGTAAATCTATTGCCAATTCAGTATGCTAAATACAAAGAGTGTTGGGTTACGTTTTAAAAAAGAAAGAAGTGTTCTCAAATGATAAATCAGGATGCAGTGGCTTGGGGCTCCCTTCCCCACGTTTTGAGCACGAGGTAAGGCTGGAGCATGGAGCACAGTATGGTCTCGGGCTTCACTAGCACGAGAGGAAAGTTCCAATGCTAGATGGTTTCGGGCTTCACCAGCACGAGACAACAGTTACAATGGTAGTTCTCAAGACGTCGATGGCCAAGTCTCATTTCTTTAGAAAGTCTCTTGCCTTCGGGCCTGAAGTGTTCAAACAAAATAACACAAAACTTCCTTTACAAATGAAATTTTGTTTTCAAAGTTCACTATGGGTGATGGTTTCGCCCCTGGGTCCCCCTCTTCTGTACTTTCAATTTGGTTCAAATGTTCACGGGTTTCACAACCCTTTCTTTCATTCACCAGGTGGGATTCACTTCTCTTAATTCTAGCCAACTTGTGGATCAAAGTCTTTCTATTGCACAGGGCTTTTGATCGACCCTCATGTATGACCACATTGCTTCCTGTAGCAGCCTTCTGGTTTCTGTAGTTTCTCAATAATGGGCTCGACCAGATTCTCTCAAATCAGCACCCACATGATGCTGCTTTCCCTCTGCAGCTGGTCTCTCCATCACAATTTTAACAGTTCATTCAAAGTTCATTACTTCTGCTTCAATAGATGCCACCTTGCGATTCTCACTCAAAACATCCCGGCTTTTATGGATTCCTCCCTCGACTCACTGATTGTGCTTAACCGCTGAGATTTTGGCTTCTTAGGAGTCAAGGCCGGTACCATGGGCGCAGGAGCTTCCCTTGCTCTGCCTTATCAACATAGGCTGGCCCTGCGTACCATTGACATCTGCAGAATGACACTGAGGCTATTGTTTGTGGTCTTAGATTCTCCTCAGTGAAGGTTCTGTGGGTATGGGACAAAAAGGACAAGGTCTCTGCTCTCATCGCCACCCTCTCACTTCCCGCCACCTTCCTCCTTCGCCTGAACTGCCGTCTTGGTTTTGCCGTCTCGTCGTGATGTCTGCTATGTTCGCCTTCCCGCCTTGCTCATCCTGCACTCTCCTGCTCCACCTTTTATCCCTGTGGGGAAAAGGAAGAGCCGTCAGGTGTGGGTGATTAGAGTTAATTGCCTGACTTTGCCTGACCTTTGTGTCGGGACATGTCAGGTAAACAGCGTCATTACTATTCTGACAACCAGTAGTCATGTCAAAAAGGAAAGGGGTTAGAGTGTTGGACTCTCCTACGGGACAGCATGGGGAAACAGTGCTATTTAAAAAAGGGGTTGATTGGTAGATTGAACAGGACAAAATGCATGAGAATGAGTGGAATAGAAAACAGAACATAAGGGATCATGGCAATGGTAGCATACTGTGATTATAGATTGTGTGTTCGGAAAATGATAATCAGAGTGATGGGATTGGTAGGGTTTGTGGTACCAGCGAGAATGATTGAGGTTGTTAGTATAAAGTGAATAGGGGGAATTGTGGGAATTATAGTATTTTGTCTGAACCAGAGGTGAGTGCGTGAAATAGTGACGTGGAAAAGAATGACCGGGACCATTCTGATAGTGTGCAGGAAAAATGGGGTTCTTGGGATAGATGGTTTATGAACAGAATGGGCTTTGAGATCCTAGGGGATCGGTTCTGTCTGGAGCAGTTAGTGAGTTTGAGTAAGAGAGATTTAATGGAAGGAGGTGAGGCAGATGTGTTGTAGCCTATAAAGGCATCAGGGGTCTCGTACGCCTCTCCTTCCTTGGCATAATACCGCATCTCAACTAGGGCATTCCCTTGAGCATAACCCTGTGGACCCTACTCAGGTGATCCTCCCCCACTGGCCCACCCCCAGGAACTGGATCCAACATGATGGCCGTGTCCTGGCCACCCGAATAAGGGGTTCTCAAGGATTTACTGGGAGAATACCCTCAGGTTTCTCACACTGTGTCTCACTTCATGATGCCTTCACAATAGTCTGTGTAATTAACTTGAATTCAAAATTTCGTCTGTGTCCAAAACCTATACTTGCCCTCACAACTAAAGCAATACAATGTGTAGGGATGTCAGGGACGTCATTTCACCAAAATGCCAGGGGTAGCAGAAGTGACATCACACAACCCTTGACCTCTGATGACATCTTAGGAAGGGATGTCATTTGACCCTACTCCAAAGTGACATCATGGGAAGTGATGAAGCATGACCTTTCACTCCTTGACAAAACAAAAAGTGCCATCACATAGTATTGTTCCTAAGTACACTGTGAAAAATATGGTTACGATATCACTGTAATGTGATATACATTTCATCCAAGAATGGATCACCATATGTATCATTAATAATGCACAGCATGCCATGGGGAAAGGAAAGATAGACACATTACAACAAAGCGTTAATTGTGGCACAATGAAATCAAGTGGCACTTCATGTGCTATTGTCGAACATGTCAACACTGTACACAAGCTTTTAGGCACAAGGATTGTGTCAAGGGACTTAGGACACGGAGATGGAATGTCGTGTGATGATCGTAACAGAGACAATGGGCCTCATTACGAGGAAGGCGGTAGAGGGTTAACGGCACCGGTAGAGCTGCCGGCGCCGTTTTCCCTCTACCGCCTCATTACGAGGTCTTCTCGCAGGTCCCACTAAGGACGTCTGGTAAAACCAGGCATCCTTAGTGGGACCTGCTAGCAGACCAGGATGCTAACAACGGGCCCCTCATTAACGGGCCCGTTGTTAGCATCCTCCTCATTCCCATTGTGCCCTACGGGGGCTCAAATGGGAATGGGGATGTACCGGGTCCGGGTTCCAGGAAAGAGAATTACCGGGCCCGCCAAGGTCAGAATGGCCCGGTAATTCCCTATTTCTGGAACCCGGACCCGGTACCAGGTATGGGGTTACTACCTCCATACTCATAATGAGGCCCAATGGCAGAAAAGTACATTCTATAACTGAAACTTGCGAAAAGCAAAATACATAGCCCGAAATTGATTTTTATTCTACTCTAAATGCTTTTTGGAAGTTTTTGTCTGCATTGTGAATTTTAGGTGTTTAAGAACAGACTAAATCAGTGACTCACCCCCTGAAGTGTGCCTGAAATAAACGTTTAATGAGTCTAGCAATTATTGTATAGAATTCCAGAAAGACAAATGTTTTGTTATTTCTATTCCTCCTTATTTAGGGTCACTGCTCGAAGTGTTAACTTGTGGAACTCCCGTTTTTTTTTTTTTAGAATCCTGAAAAAGAAAGCCAGCCATTACAGAAACAAAAAGTCAGATGATGCTGGCCACAGCTCAGGAGACTCCATTAAAAAAAAGCAAGGGAGAACTCAGAGGCCGCAGTTGCGACCTCTTGCGATCCCTAAATGACATCCCTGAGGAATGTAAGCACCAAAAGAAACCGTGTTCAAAGTAAAGTTCTGAGCTTCTTCCAGCTCTGGCTTGATTTCTACTTCACATTTTCCAAGTTCAACAATAGTTGCAACAGATCTCGGGGCTCCCTTCCCCAAGTTCAAAGCAGTACTGAAATGCCTTGGGGTTCTCTTCCTCGGGTGTAACACAGTTCACAAAAGTCTAGGGGTTCACTTCCCCAAGCAGGCAGCCCCTCTACTAGAACTACTGTGAGCCTCCTGACTTGTACAAATGCAGTCATTTTAAACTTGTAATCCTCTAGGCTCTTAAAGTGGCTCAAACAATGGCTTTCTTTCACTTCAGCAATTGTCATGCAGCATTACCTTTGTATTGTGGCTTTCTTTGGTTTTTCCTGCAGTAGGGCTAATCACTCTAGATGCAGTTGTCGGACCACACGGCCCACCCATTACAGGTCATTCGACTGATAACCCTTGGTACCCTGTGATGCTTTTGGTTTTCCTTGGCCAACACAAGTTTTTCTCCCTGGACCTGTGTCAGCAGTTCACATTCATTTTAGCTTTCACAATGGCAGTCTCTTGGCTTTGCCACAACTTCTATTCAAGCCAATCTGTACTTGGCTTTTCTTAATGTCCATTCAATTTTATCAACTTGTATTTCACACTTGATTTTCTGCTTAAATAAATTGTGCTCATCATGCATTTTCAATTTGTTCATCAAATGCTTCTGAATGGGTTTTTACAGTATTCATAACTGTACTTTATTCGCTTTTTACTCGCGTAACATTTTCATCTGATTTCCTTATCTTTCTCATCAATTTGATATTCAATAAATCTTGGTACATTTTGAAAGGTACTTTGCAGTTTGTTCAATATTAAAAAAATCTTGTGGCATTTCAAAAAGTGCTTTGCAGTTTGTTCGGTATTAAATATTCTTCCTTTAGGGTTCCAAATCCGCGTTTTAGCTGGATCGCTACTTGCAAATGTCCAGTTCCTGCTCCTGGAGTGCCCCGGTAAGAGTGTTCCCTCACTCCCACTCACCGGTACTTGGCTGCTCCTCCAGGCAGCTCCGCAGTCTTCTCCGACTTCCACTTTCTTCCCAGGTAAGCATCGGGAGCTCCAGCGAGCAACGCTAAGTATCGATAAACCTTGTTGCAGCGGTTTGCAGCATTTGGAAGTCTTTTGTGTTCCCCCGCTCCAGCTGGGAATACGCAGCTCAGGTTGTTGCTGGGGCTCTGGTCCTCTCACAGCCCTCTGGGGTTGCGGCACCTCTCCCACTCCATGGCAACACACAGCATCCTCTCTGCCGGCCCTGCTCCAGCCTGCTCCTTGCCTCTCAGCTGCCACCAGGGGCAGGTTCCCCCTTCTCCTTTCTCAGTCTACCATTTAATGCACCTGTGGCTTATCAATTGGTCGCAGGTGAAAGTCCTTTACCTAATCAGAATTATAGTAATTAACGGGGCATGCCTGACCTTCCATAGTCCTCCTCCTTGTCTCAGTACCATGCAGGTGAAACAGACTAGAAGTGTGCATTCCTCCTAGTTGCCTCTTCCTCGTCCCAGTTGTAAAGGTATGTATGTGGGACAGAGGGTGTGTAGGGAAGGGTAAAGGACTTACAATACCCTGCAAAGGTCGGGGAGGGTAGGACTCATTCTCAACAGGGAAAGGGGGATGCCATATCTCACCTGCAGACATCCTCTCCCCACTCCCCAGGGACCCTACACCCAGGTGATCCTCCCTTGCATCTTCATCTTCAGGGTCAGGATCCAAGAGCGATGGCCTATCCCTGGCCACATCAGAAGAGGATCCAAGGGGAGTAGATGGGAGGATGCCCTCAGGTTCCTCACACAAGGTACAAAAGGGCACTGGCACCCATCCACTGGTACAGGAGCAGGCTTAAAGTTAAGTATGCCTTAAGGATTTGCATTTCACTCCAGTAGAAAATGGGGAAATGAATGAAAACCAGTGTTAAGTAGTCAGCCGGAGACAACAGAGGTTTTTCTTTCAACAATGGTTTCACAACTAACACTTCTCAGGTCATTGATTTCATACAACTGAAGACGGTTCTTTTCACCTCGCAGGCATTGCCGTTGCGACTTGCTTTCGTCAGTCCCGATTGCCTCTTATCACACCACGGCGTGTACAGATTTTCAGTCCTCAACCTGCCGCCGGTCGATGTAAACAAAAGAAATTAAATAGCAATGGCCCACAGTTCACCTCTCGTAATACTTTCCTCTGGTTGCCTTTTTTCTGCTCTGTACTGCTGTCTGGAACCTCGGACAAGGTACAGCGTCACTTTGTAGGCTCTCGCTTCTTCCTAGTAAGTCCATTCGTACTCTCCGCTGGTCTCACTCCAATCGGGTGTGGCGCCCCTCGCCACGCGCGGTTCCTGCAAGAGAAGGAGACCCCCTCTGAGCTTTTCGAGTTGCGTTTAACTCTTGACCCGCCCCTCCCTCGTAATCAGCCCCTGGGGTTCTCAGCAACGGTTTTTCCTCACCTGGCCCTGATTCCCCACCTCCTCCCTGCTCTGCCGGCTGTGTTTTAACCCTGTGCTTTGTGCCTGTTCTCGTGGGTCTGACATGATTCGGAAACCCGGTTTTCCCTTTTCTTATCTTTCTTTCTTTCCCCATTGATGGGCCCCTTCCCTGATGCGGTATTCCGGGGGCATTCTGGGATCTGTAGTCTTTTCCCTTCCCTTAAAGGCCAGCAGTCGCACCGGCTGCTCACTTCCCCAACCTGCTCCTTTCTCCCGTGATCCAGGTCGACCGCCACCGCTTCCATATCACAACCAGTCATTGTTATTTTTCAAGAATAAGAAGAAACATTGGATTTAAAATGTATATTAGAATGATGGATTATATATCTTTTTTGATTCTCTTGTTATTATGTTCAAAGATGGCAAACAGTATGGATGTCAACAGTTTAAACTTATCTAGTTTTGTACAATTTGATCAAATTTTATTGAGGTCACTACGAAGTAGAGATTCTGACTTTATGGACAATAATGATGTAAATTCATATTCAAAAGAGGATGAACACGGTTTTGCAGTAGATAATGTATTGTATAACCATATGAGGAGTGTGGGTAGAGAGAGATCTGTAGGATTCTGCTACATCTGCTCTCTCATCCCCCATGCTTCTGGTGTCACTAGGGTGTTATCCCAGATGAAACAGAGTTAGCAGACACACTATGTGTAGTGCACCTACCTTTGTGAAGTGTGCACGGGCAGTTTTTAAGGGCAATCAGTCATCAGTCACAGCATCTATTTTCCCTGTTGACGAAGAATGTTCAGCTACGGATCATAATGAGTAGAAGATTGAGCATTGTATGCAAAGATTCCAGTTGAATTTAAATGGGTTATTATCATAAACAACCGATAGGAGCAAGGGGTGAAGAGTTTCAGAGCTGGAGGGATAAGGGGATTCTCAAAAGAAGGGGTGGCATGTGTGAACCAAGAATGTTGAAATGTGTGGCAAAAGTACTTAAGATATCTGACATGGCTTTAGGAGCCAGAAAAACCTGTTAAGATCCAACCACATACACATTTCTTTCTGTGTTTTAAGGGTGATGGCACGGTGCCCGCGGGCACAAATGGGAACTGCAGCTTCACGCTTCACATTGTTGATCTGGTTGCTGGTACAGCTATGCTTCTTGATGTGTTTTGGACTTGCGGACAGTATTCTTAAAGACATATGCCTCCAGCCTGGCGAGGTGTGTGCAGTTTCACCATGTTACATGTCCCTGTCTTTGTTATTCTGGAGGAACACTTAATTATTGCTCACCCGATGCTCCACCCGATGCTCAATGCCACACCCATGCCCCCTGTGTCCTTTTCGTCCCCTGTATTATCCTACATGGACACCCCAATGACTTTGCTTGATTGTGAAGAAGAGGAACTATTGCAAAGGACCAAGCAATCAAACTATATCTCAGCAACATCTTCAAAAGCTCTCATGGATTTTCCCAAGCAATATTGTTTATTCAGTCAGACGAAGATGTCATTCTGATTCCGCCTGCCACCAGGTATCCAAATTGCCATGAATGCAAAGTGGCTCCTGGTGACTCCATATGAACTTTTGTTATTTGTGACTTCCTTAGAATCAGCTTTTAGTGCCATTGAAGAAGAACTACGGACCCTGAGGCTCAATTCCCGGCAGAATACATATATCCTTGACCTCCTAACAGCTATGGAGGTGGGTGTCTGCCAGAAGATAAGGAACATCTGCTGTATATTTGTTCCTCCTAATGATTCAGTGAATGGGACACTAACTCCAACAATTGCCACTTTGCACAAGCTTAGAGCGGTCATAGAGAATGAGGCAGGAATCACAAAAGACCCCTGGTTGGACTCTCTTTTTTCTTGGTTGCCATCTTGGATGAACCTAGCTGTGAAGGTATTAATGCCATTTTTTGTCTTTCTCTTTGTTATCTTTTGTTCTTGCCAAATGCTCTTACGATGCTGTTCTGTCCAGTTACCAAAAGTAGCGGCCATGACTACTGTGACCCTGCCCAGAGCCAGAACCCCTACAACTTCATATACCATGGGTACTCAGACTTAATCTGTCTTGTGTCCTTCACCAAAAATGGGTTGATTGTGTGGAGCAGCTGGTAGATTGTGGAAATGGCAGGGTTCAGGGGGGGAAAATTGGATTTCCTCAGCAGAGAAGTTTGCCCAGATTGGACCTGACATGGGACATGGTTGTAAAAGTTTATTTCCTGGAAAAGAGTGTTTTAAAGGACAAGATATTGGGTTATAAATTAAAGTATTAACAAAAGGGAGGAATGTTGGGGTGGTCGATAAAGGTCTCCATGAGGAAGTGGTGTTCTCGTTGCACACACCCTTTCGGGACTGGAAGAATGGTGATATTGACGTGATGTTGCAGTTTTGTATGTTTTTAGTATAGTTAATGAGAATGGGAGATGTTTTACTTTTTAGTGCTACTTTGTGTTTAAGTTGATACATTTTAGATTGCATGCGCTCAGCAAGATAAATATCAAAACCACCAATGAAATATAAATGCAATATAGGCCTGGTGTGCCGCAAAGCACTTAGAAGCTCTGCAACATGGAGCTTCATAATACACATGCGAGAAAGGAGATTTGACCAGAAGAAACCAATGTGGAGAGGACGCGGTCATTTTAAAACATGCATGCACCAACATACATACATTAGGGTCTCATGTGACATATGTTTGGGGACAGTTTGGGGTACATGGTGAATATGTACAAATCTGAATGCCATTTGCTCTTTCATAGATTTGGTAGACTCTGCAACAAGGCTTTTGCGAGGTGAACTCTGTGTGAATGGGAAAACTGGTTTGGCAAGGGTTAAAGGCCAGGGGAGGGCAACTGCAACAATATCAGATGGTCAGCCATGGGAAGGCCCTGGGTTTTTATGACTTGCCAGTATTACAGAAAGGAGATGCAATCTTTTAAAGTGCATGGGAGCTTGTTATTTATTGTCCAGTGGAATCCATCCATCTGTTTGTGTTCCAGCAATAGGTTTGGTGCAAGGACTGCCATGGGCAGATTTCACGAACACTTTATGGGTTTCGATTATTTTCTCAGGTTGTGTCCGGAGGCCATGCATGTTGAATTGGTAGTCAATTATATAATAGTGTTCCAAGGATGCCAGAATGTCTGGATCAGTAAGATAGGTATTAGCAGTTAAAAGGAAACTTGTTTATTCTCCCTCTTCCTTGCAAACCATGTGCACCACATCTGGCGTTAGAAGGTTCCAGGCCAGCTGAAACTTGTAATTCATTATGTTTGTGTTTAAATGTGTAACTATGTGATGATGTCATGACCTACGATGGACAAATCCTAAAAAGGGGTGTGTGATAAATAGAGATGATGATGGTAGTTAGAGAAATGTGACCAATGAGAATGTGGAACTTAGAGAAGATTGGATTTCTTTTGTATAGGTTTGGCCAATCATGTGGGGGCGGGGTGATGTGTAATGAGATTTGTGGGCATGCTTTAATCGTTGCAAAATATATATAATGTGAAGTGTTTGCATAGTTCAGGGAAACTCAGGTTAGTTTTACTCTACAGTGCCATGTAGCTCCTCCCGGCTGATTGTACAATATACTTGCTTTACGGACAAATGTGCACTCGCTTTTTAAGTGGTGGGCCTAGTTTGGGTTAAGGTGTGATAAGAGGCCCATCCGCACAACATCTTGAACAAAATATCCACGATATATCAAATGCTTAGATTTTGGTGATGTGAATACTGAATATAAGCAATTTCTAGTTCAGCGCCCTGGCCACCCTCTGTCATCAAATCATCGACGATGACCATATTCATCATACTTGGTAGTAGTAAATTATCATTGTTGAGACTATCCAGCATAACTTTTACATATCTGAGGTGTTTAATTTTAAACTGGTGTTGTAAAGTTGTATAGAAAGGCTGCCAACAGCTGTGCAGCCTGACAATGTTTTTTGGCATCTGTGGCATCTGTGTGTGTGCATTTTCTAGATGTTTTCTGACAAAATAACTCTTATCGCAGCTGCAAGATCCAGCCAGCACACATGGAAATGGATGTTATAGTCTGGTATCCATAACATCTGGTAATCAATAGCCGAAGGGAAGTGTCAAGCCTCTTGGTGCTAAGGTCCTTTTTATCAAATATGATGCTGAGAGTCTTCTGTTGTAACGCTCACCTGACTCCCACGGGGGCGCTGGCCTGGTTCGCGCTGCTGGAGACCTCGTCTAAGGTGATGCGCAGGGTTCGGATGACGGACTGGACCGGGCCCCAGATCTGGCTTGTCTGACTCGCAGAAATATCCTTCTGTAGGTGAGAATAGGGCGTTAACTGTCTGCGGGGTAATGCAATCGGCCTCCCACTTACCCCTCTCACCCTCCTCAAAACCCTTCTGTGATTCCCCGTAGCGTCTCACCTTAGGGTCTGGAAGGACGAGCTCTCCATCCTTCTTTTGATGCAGGGGCGCGTTGGTATCCAGTTACGTCACTGGAGTTTCGGATGGGTGAGAACCAAACTTGCTTGGCTTCCAGGTAAGTTTTTCTATAAGTGGTTCCCCTTGTGTCCATGCATTAATGTTCTAATGCTAGTGTCTTTTTCCCCATAGGGGCCAGGGTACGGAATGCCGGGGAAAAGGCACCGACCCGAGGTGAGCGGTGAAATCCTTGTGGAAATCAGGTAAGTCTTTAATGAGTGTTTTGGTAATGTCTTTTCATTCACTCATTAACGCTGATGTCTTTTTCCCCTTAGGGGCCGGGGTCCGAAAATGCCTGGATGCGGCGCGGACCCGAAATGAAAAGGGAATGACCCAACAGGTAAGTCTTGACATGGAGTTTTAGCTTCCCTTTTCCCTTCTTTCTCTCACCTTTGTTCTTGTCTTTTTCTCCCTAGGCGCGGGGGCGCGACTGCGAATCCGGATGGTCGCTGCTGAACATGGAGGCGCCCTGTAAAGGTGAGTAGAATGCGGCGCTGCAGCGATCGATGCGATGTGCTTTTAAAAATAAATGTCTTCCTTTTCAGGATTGTCGGCGAAATGTCTCTGGGATGCAGATTTAGCAGGTGAGGCCTTTTCCTTCTTCTGTTCTCTTGTTCCCTTCCTTTGCAGGTGATTCAGGATGCTGGCAGGTGTGGCAGAAGTCAAGATGCAGGAGCAGACAGGGTGAGCGTCCAGCTGCTAGATGCAGAACAACGCGAAGCACGTGTGGCTGATCAGGTGTGGTTTAAATAGCCTTGGAAGAAGTTCCTAGAATGTGTCCTTCCTCCAATCAGGTATGTATCCTTCCCCGACCACGCCCGGGTGGTAAATGAGTCCCACAGGTAAAGTAGTTCCTTTCAGGCCTCAAGGAGGCTGGGGTTCTGCAGCATGGTCTGCATCAGGTAAGTGCACCCAAACACTTTCATAATGAGTCTGGCGCCTATGGCGCCAGGACTGACGTTTTCTATGAGCCTGGCGCCATAGGTGCCAGGACGCTGTCCAAAGGGCCCCTATAAGGGGTTGCTGGGACCTTCCCCGGGGACTTGATGTCCGCTTTTGGGGACGCAGGGCCCGAGCCGGCTCCCCGGGAGCGGGCATCGTGACAGCCCTCCCTCCCAAGGCCCCTCCCAAGGTTGTTCCCTCCGGGGGCTTTGGTTTGTTTGGGAAGAGTCAGTGGAATTTCCTGACTAATCGAGGTGCATGCACATGGTCACTGGGTTCCCACGACCTCTCCTGAGGTCCGTACCCCTTCCAATCAATTAGGTAGAAAAGCTTTGACCTAAACATTTTTGAATCTAAAATGTTCTTCACTTCGAATTCGGGTTCCCCATTTATTTGAATAGGTTCTGGAGGTTTGAGTAGTCGGGTTCCGGGTACCACTGGTTTCAGAAGTGACACATGAAAAACAGGGTGAATTCGCATATTAGCTGGTAAATCAAGTTTAACCACTACTGGGTTAATTATTGCCGTAATAGAATAAGGTCCCAGATATTTTGGGTTAAAAGTTCGAGGCCCTTTGAGCGGTAAATGTCTGGTAGCTAACCACACTTGATCCCCAATCTGATACGGAGGTGCTTCACTCCGATGTAGGTCAGCATTCTCCTTGTATTTTCTCTTGGCTTGTTGTAAATGCGTGGTTGCCTCTTTGAAGGCTCGGGTAATGGTAGAATGCAGATGTTCTACTGCGGGCACTCCGAGGTTCTGAGGTGAGTCGAGGTTTGAGGTTCGAGGGTGATGTCCAAACAAGGTATAAAAAGGACTATGGCCAGTTCTAGAGTGTACCGAATTATTATATGCGTATTCGGCTATCCAAAGAATGTCTTTCCAGTTGCTTTCAGATTGCTGTAACATACACCGTAAGTACTGCTCAAGGGTCTGATTTGTCCTCTCAGTCTGACCATCGGTCTGAGGGTGGTGACTGGTCGATAATCTTACGTCGATTTGTGCCATTTGACAACATTTGCGCCAGAAGTGGGAAATGAATTGGCTTCCCCGGTCAGAGATTAGTATAGATGGGAATCCATGTAGCCGAACAATATTTTTGAGGAATTCTTTGGCTAGGACAGAAGCTGAAGGTAAACCTTTCAAAGGAATGAAGTTGGCCATTTTGGAAAACAAATCCACAATTACCAGAATGGTATTGTATCCCGAACAAGGAGGCAAGTCCATAATAAAATCCATTGATAGGGTGTGCCAGGGTGCTGGCGGTATGTCTAGAGGTTGAAGGAGACCGGCTGGTCTTTTCTTTTGACCTTTATTTTGGGCGCAAACACTACAGGACATCACAAAAGATTTAACATCTTTTCGCCAAGAGGGCCACCAGAGTTGTCGTTTCACCTTTTCTATTATCTTGGCAATACCGGGGTGTCCCTCTATTAATGTATCATGATAACCTGAAATAACTAGTTCGTGTAAATCCTTGTGCGGCAGGAATAAGCGTCCTTGGTAATAAGGTAAACCATTATCTATGGTAAAGTCTGATCCCTTTTGTATCCAATCCTGTAGGACTGTAGGGTCCAGGAGTTGTTTCACTCTGACTTGAATGTCTTCAAGCGTCTGTAACGAAGTCATGCCTAGAATTCTCTGTTCGGGAATTATTGGTACTGGTTCTGAGTTTGTATCAGATTCTCCCATTCCAATTCGGGATAAGGCGTCTGCTTTGCCGTTCTTGCAGCCAGGTCGATAGGTAATCACGAAATCAAATTCAGCGAAAAACAAAGCCCATCGGAGCTGCCGTGATGACTGAGCCTTGGCGGTTTTCAAATACTGTAAATTCCAGTGATCACCGTGATGGTATGTCGAGCGCCAAGCAGGTAATGCCGCCAGGCTTTAAAAGCGGACTTTATGGCTAACAGTTCTTTGTCAGTGATTGCGTAATTAATCTCTGGTGCCGAGAATTTTCTAGACCAAAATGCTACGGGATGCAGTTGGTTGGTTTCAGGATCTCTTTGAGACAGAACTGCTCCCATGGCTAGGCTGGATGCGTCAGTTTCAACGACATACGGGAGATCTGGACGTGGGTGTTTCAATATAGGTGCGGAGGTAAACTTAGCTTTTAAATCCTGGAAGGCCTGCTCGGCTTCTTCAGACCATTCAAAACGTTTATTTTTCCTCAGGAGTGCAGTAATGGGTTGTACTATGCGTGAAAATTCCGGGATAAACCTGCGATAGAAATTGGCAAAGCCGAGCATGATTTGAACCCCTTTTACAGAGCTAGGTGATGGCCATTTGAGGATGGCATCCACCTTTCTTGAGTCCATTCGGACTCCTTTGGGTGTCAGGATGAAACCAAGAAACTCAACTTCTGTGGTATGGAAAACACATTTCTCCAGTTTAGCAAATAGTTTGTGTTGGCGCAGTTTTTCCAGAACTGCCCTAACGTGTTTTCTGTGATCAGATTCCGAAGAGGAGTACACTAGAATGTCATCGATATAGACGACAACACAAACATCGATGAGTTCCCGAAGGACATCATTCATGAAGAATTGGAAGGCAGCAGGCGCATTGCACAACCCGAAAGGCATTACCTGGTATTCGAATAATCCATATTTTGTACGGAAGGCTGTTTTCCATTCGTCGCCTTCTTTTACTCGCACCAGATGATATGCCCCCCGGAGATCTAACTTGGTGTATATGCAAGCGTCCTTCACCTGGTCAAGGAGTTCAGGAATCAGAGGCAGAGGATAACGGTTTTTAACCGTTATCTGGTTCAATGCGCGGTAATCGATACAAGTTCTAAGGTCGCCTTCTTTTTTAGGCACGAAGAACAAAGCCGAGGATGCCGGGGACTTTGACGGGCGAATAAAACCATTAGCGAGGTATTGATCCAAATATTGTCTCAAATGCAGGTTCTCAGGTTCGGTGAGGGCATAAATCCTGCTACAAGGGGGTTGTGCACCGGGCACCAGATCGATTTGGCAATCGTACGATCGGTGAGGAGGTAACGTGTTGGCCTGTTCCTTTTGGAAGACATCCTGAAAGTCCTGGTATTCCGGAGGTAATTGCATGGAGGCAGAGGTTACAGATGCTAGATTAATCTTCAGGGTTTCTGGGTAGCAGGTTTGTGCACAATCCGGGAAGGTTATTCTCTTAGCTCGCCAATCAATTTGAGGATTATGTGTCTCTAACCAAGGAATTCCAAGAATAACCTGAAACTGTGGAGCCTTGATTACATCAAACACAACTGCCTCCCGATGGCCGTCAGGACCAATAAGAGTCACCTCAGTAGTGGAATGTGTTACCGGTCCAGAGGCAATTTCAGTTCCATCGACTGTGGTGATGACATCTTTGCTGGTTTTAGGACGGAGAGGGAGGTTAATCCTAGAGACCAATTCACGATCCACATAGTTTCCAATAGCCCCACTATCGATGTATGCCTTTATTGCATGCAACCGCTTAGGCTTTTCTGGATCTACGAGAACCATTGGCACAATGAAATGCGAGGTCTGAGAGTTAGTTTTCAAGCTCGGCAAGTGGACCCCTACGCTTGTCGGGCTGAGTCGTTTCCCGAAACAGAGTCTTCATGGTTTTTATCAGCGGCTCCTACCGCTTTTCGGGGCGGTTTTGCTGGGCAATCTCATAGAAAGTGTCCAGATTTCCCACAATAAAGACATAATTTTAACTGCCGCCTCCTTTCACGTTCCTTTTGAGTTAAGGGTTCTTTAACCCCTCCAATTTGCATAGGCTCAGAGACATCAACTCCCTTGGGGTTAGCGTGGGTCTTGACCAACACCCGGGTCTCAAACCTGGACCGATCTGTTTTTCTGTTTTGAAGTCTGTGATCCAATTGGACCACTAAGTCTATATATTCTGTGCATTCTTGGGGCGGATTAACAACTTGGGCCAAGACATCTTTAAGTTCTCCGCGTAGACCTCGATAAAATAACGTGACTCTTTTATCCTCTGGCCATCCCGTTTCCACTATTAGTCTATTAAAGGTTGCATTATAGGATAGGAGGTCCTGATTGCCCTGTCGCAGGGATAGAAGTTCGTCATCCAGAGCCTGCCCCTGAGAGTGTGGAGCAAATAACCTTTCCATGCTTGCTTGAAATCCTTGAAAATCACGGAGAATCGGGTCATCTTGAGTAACCAGTGGAACTGACCAATCGGTAGCGCAGCCGCTGAGATATGACAATACAAAGGCTACTTTGGTCTGATCATTAGGGAAGACCCCAGGTCTGCATAGGAAGTGCAAACGACACTGATTCATGAATACGGCAAATCGTTTGGGGTCCCCAGCAAAGCGTTCAGGTGGGGCCAGCGGCATGTTTCCAGGTAGATTAATCTACACAGGGTTACTGGGAACCACAGGAGCGGGGTTCCCTCCGGAACAGGGTAGAGGAGTTTGTCCAGCTTGACCTTGCAAAAGCTGTCTGGCCAGGTCATCAGTTCTTTCCTTTGATATTATTAATTCCCTCTTGAGGGCATTAGTCTCTTGACTAGGGCTGTACCGAATAGCATATTTAGTATTCGGCCGGATACCGAATAGTTTGTCAACTATTCGGCCGGAGCCGAATAGTGAGCCGAATAGTGGCCCAACAAACACAACATTATTGCGGTGAGGCCGCGGGGGTTCCCTGTGGCCCCGCGGACTCACCGTGCTCAAGGGGTGAGGGGGGCACATTTCACAGCGAGGCCGCCGGGGTCGGCAAAGTGCCCCGGCGGCCTCATAACTCTGGGGGGGCCGCTCATGTAGGAGCGGCCCCCCAATGCAAAATAAACGTCGGGCCACCGGCTTTGCACCGGTGGCCCGACCAGCATACCTGCTGGTACTGCGGTGAGACCGCGGGGGTGCAGAGCACCCCCGCGGCCTCAGCGTGGTGAGGGGGATGGGGGGGCACATTGGAAATCGAGGCCGCCGGGGTCGGCAAAGTGCCCCGGCGGCCTCATGAGTCTGGGGGGGCCGCTCCTGTAGGAGCGGCCCCCCAATGCAAAATAAACGTCGGGCCACCGGCTTTGCACCGGTGGCCCGACAAACACAACATTATTGCGGTGAGGCCGCGGGGGTTCCCTGAGGCCCCGCGGCCTCACCGTGGTGAGGGGGATGGGGGGGCACATTGGAAATCGAGGCCGCCGGGGTCGGCAAAGTGCCCCGGTGGCCTCATGAGTCTGGGGGGGCCGCTCCTACAGGAGCGGCCCCCCAATGCAAAATAAATGTTGGGCCACCGGCTTTGCACCGGTGGCCCGACCAGCATACATGCAATTACTGCGGTGAGACCGCAGGGGTGCAGGGCACCCCCGCGGCCTCACCGTGATGAGGAGGTATGGGGGGGGGTCACTTACCTGGTGATTTCTCTGGATCCGGGTGCTGGCATCTGCTGGAATCCGTCTGTTGGCATAGGAAGCGAGGGAAGGGAAGAACTGTTCCCTTCCCTCGCTTCCTATTTCAACACGTTAGGCTGGTTCCTCTGTGGTCAGACTGCAGAAGCCAATAGGCAAACAGCTTGTTTGGCTTCTGCAGCCTGAACACTGTCAAACATTCTATGATTGGCTGTCATCTCCCAAACAGGGAGAGGGCAGCTAATCATAGAAAGTGGACTTCGGCTTCGAGTCCCTAAACAGAAACTATTCTGCCGAAGCCGGATAGCTGTATTTCAGCCGAACTTCGGCAGAATAGGGACTCGAAGCCGAAGTTCGGTACAGCCCTACTCTTGACGAGCGGCATGTACTTCGGCCCGTAATTCCCCCAGTAATTGGGCCAACTGATCAGTCTCAGAAGTTTCCATAGCGCCTGGGTGGGAATTTGTAGGAAGGCTTTGCGTTCTGTAACGCTCACCTGACTCCCACGGGTGGCGCTGGCCTGGTTCACGCTGCTGGAAACCTCGTCTAAGGTGATGCGCAGGGTTCGGAAGACGGACTGGACCGGGCCCCAGATCTGGCTTGTCTGACTCACAGAAGTATCCTTCTGTAGGTGAGAATAGGGGGTTAACTGTCTGAGGGGTAATGCAATCGGCCTCCCACTTACCCCTCTCACCCTCCTCAAAACCCTTCTGTGCTTCCCCGTAGCGTCTCATTTTAGGGTCTGGAAGGACGAGCTCTCCATCCTGCTTCTGATGCAGGGGCGCGTTGGTATCCAGTTACGTCACTGGATTTTCGGATGGGTGAGAACCAAACTTGCTTGGCTTCCAGGTAAGTTTTTCTATAAGTGGTTTCCCTTGTGTCCATGCATTAATGTTCTAATGCTAGTGTCTTTTTCCCCATAGGGGCCGGGGTACGGAATGCCAGGGAACAGGCACCGACCCGAGGTGAGCGGTGAAATCCTTGTGGAAATCAGGTAAGTCTTTAATGAGTGTTTTGGTAATGTCTTTTCATTCACTCATTAACGCTGATTTCTTTTTCCCCTTAGGGGCCGAGGTCCGAAAATACCTGGATGCGGCGCGGACCCGAAATGAAAAGGGAATGACCCAACAGGTGCGTCTTGACATGGAGTTTTAGCTTCCCTTTTCCCTTCTTTCTCTCACCTTTGTTCTTGTCTTTTTCTCCCTAGGCACGGGGGCGCGACTGCGAATCCGGATGGTCGCTGCTGAACATGGAGGCGACCTGTAAAGGTGAGTAGAATGCGGCGCGGCAGCGATCGATGCGATGTGCTTTTAAAAATAAATGTCTTCCTTTTCAGGATTGTCGGCGAAATGTCTCTGGGATGCAGATTTAGCAGGTGAGGCCTTTTCCTTCTTCTGTTCTCTTGTTCCCTTCCTTTGCAGGTGATTCAGGATGCTGGCAGGTGTGGCAGAAGTCAAGATGCAGGAGCAGACAGGGTGAGCGTCCAGCTGCTAGATGCAGAACAACGCGAAGCACGTGTGGCTGATCGGGTGTGGTTTAAATAGCCTTGGAAGAAGTTCCTAGAATGTGTCCTTCTTCCAATCAGGTATGTATCCTTCCCCGACCACGCCCGGGTGGTAAATGAGTCCCACAGGTAAAGTAGTTCCTTTCAGGCCTCAAGGAGGCCGGGGTTCTGCAGCATGGTCTGCATCAGGTAAGTGCACCCAAACACTTTCATAATGAGCCTGGCGCTTATGGCGCCAGGACTGACGTTTTCTATGAGCCTGGCGCCATAGGCACCAGGACGCTGTCCAAAGGGCCCCTATAAAGGGTTGCTGGGACCTTCCCCGGGGACTTGATGTCCGCTTTCGGGGACGCAGGGCCTGAGCCGGCTCCCCGGGAGCGGGCATTGTGACATCTGTAGAGTACTTGTGCTAATTTCCCATTGCTTTTTGTCATGCACAATGCAGGCCTGTGTAAAGGTAATAGCCCTAAGGTTGTTATGCATATCTCCCTATGTATATGAATGTACAAGATCTTTCAAACTGTCAGCATTTATTTCAGCTGTATTGTTAACGTTCAGCGCTATGCCTTTCACTTTCCCACTGAAAGTGCCTAGAGATATGTGATAGGTGTATGTTTTAGGGCCTGCAGATACAAACTCCACAATGTACACACCGGGGGCTAACTCGGAAGTTAAATCCCCTAGGTAATCACCGGTGGCTGGATTGACATCCCAAGTGTTTTGACAAAGATAACACTATCGGTATCATTATACAGAACCCTTTCTTGCAACTGCTCCATCACTATACAGCTTTGAATGTGTGTGAGCTGTTGTGAATGTGGCATTGAATATAATGGTATTGTCAGAAGTTGTTGGGTAGTCCTTTCTTTATCGCCATGACAAACAAGCTGTTTCATCATCTATGAACACACAGCTGCTCATGTTATAAGAATGATCGAATAAATAAGCATGAACCTCATGGGAGAATGTGATGATGACTGTGTATGACAAATTAACTCTTTGTGCAAACTTGCCCCCTAGCAAATTGAGACATAGTTTTGCTAACAGCCGCCTAGCAGGGTTGTCCTAGATGTATTCCATGCATAAAGCTATGCCTTGATGTTTGTAATAGTCACCCATGTAAGCCTGTTTAGTGATATTGTCCACACACCATGATGGAAAGCCAGAGGCCCCTTGTTTGTGCTGTAGGAACATTTGAATGCATTCACAGAAGAGCAATAGGATGATTGTTTTAAAATGCCATATCTTGTGTATGCGCCCCAGTTGATAGCCTCATTTTTAAGCGGCCTGTAACTCGATCATACACCAAGTCCCTGTCAGCACCAATCTGCAACCATGTGTTTACACCCAACTTGTTTTTTCTCGACACATGCACGACAAAGTGGTAACATTAGCTTGCCATCGCATCTGTAGGCCAACACAGGTAAGTAAAGGCCTCAGTGTGGATAGACCTCACACCCGGTCAAACCAAAATGCTGGTCTATAGCTTCAAATTTGTCACAGATGATCTCGGTGTTTCCTAAAGGATATGGTTTTTCACTGTTCTCAGCCAGGTATAGACTGGTGAAATATAAATAGTGTATTTGCTCATCCTCTGAGTTGCTATGGTATAACTTAAAAGTATTCGTACAACCTTTGTACAGTGCATCTCAGGGTTATGTGGGGTCAGGCAGTTCCTTCTCTTTAAGAAAATGACCCACTTTTGGGTTGCTTTGAACCATTGCTCGCCACTCATGTTTCCAGATACTGACAATGCAATCTCCCTGACTGGATCGTACAGTCTGTTTCAACAGGGTCTGTCTATACAACTTCTTGTAAGCAGTACCTGTGAGATTATTGAAAACCCCAGCAGGGTATCATTCACGACACCCATGATAAAAAAAACAACCGTTGAATTTGTAGGCTGTTTCCACACTCTGAACCAAAGTATATCCATTCAGCCAGTATTGACCATAGCATTTCTCACCAATACCAGTTAGGGTGTGTTGTATCATGATGTTTTCAGTCTCTTCTGTATATAGGAGCCATTGAATCACTGCTTTTGAATAACATTTTTTATGCCTGTGGTATGAATCCTGGGGCAGCAGCGCAATTGTTTCAAGCTTTAGGTACAATTGTCTGTAGATTTGCATACAGCAACTAGCCAGCATGCTACTTTTAAAAGGATTGATGAATGACATGTGTAACCCCCCCTGCATAGATTTTTCCTGACTGGTCGTTTGAATGATGCTGTCCCTGAACAAATTACATGCCTGTCGCAAAATCTTGACCTCTTCTTTACAGTAAACCTATAATTCCTTGCAAAAGTCAAATATGCTATGTTCATTTGACTTATATACCGTAATGAATTGGTCTTTCTTACTATGCATCATGTACTTTACACCATATTGATCGGGCCGGGATTGGACCTACAGAGTTTTGCTTGGCCGCTGTGTTGAAAAGATGTGGAAAGAAGCCCTTTGAACCGAGAAAACGAAATGCTTTTGAGAGTTTACTGAGTACCATGGGTAGGAAGATCAAGTTCAAGTTTCAAGGTTACCACAAGCATTGACTTGAGTTTTGCACCCTGTGTGATAGGTGTCACTCTAATTCTCTCCAGTTGTTTGAGTATAAAGTAGCCGTTGTGCCCTTTGGCATTATGAGCAAAAAATGTGTAGCCTGTGAATTTAGTTGTTACAAAGGTGCTAACAAAATCAATCACACACGAATCACCCTCAAACTCCCAACAGCTATCACCTGTTAGATGTCTGGCTTAAATGTAGTTTGGCTGGTGCGTTATATCCTCCTGCCTGGCTTCCATTGTCATACACAATATAATCCTTGCTTTTCTTTTGAGGTCTACCTGGTGTCAAATAACACACATGCGCAGCCAAATTGACAACAGGTACTTTGCATACCGGATACCAGAAAAATGAACCCATTACATTTATGACTCTTGGGGGTACATTTCATGTATGTGGGACAGTCAAAACATGGCTCATATGTGACAGCCCCCCGGCCGCTTTCTTAATGTGAATGTTTAGACAAACACGTCAACTCACAAAGGTGTGACATTGCGGACATTTTGAAGGTCTCTCCTTAAGCGCTTTGCACTCATCTCTTAAAACACAAGCAACAATGATGCTGACAGCTGTGTTCATTTTTGTTGTTGAAGACATGGTGACAATGCTTACAGAGGTTTTTTGCCCTTAAGAAGTTTTGTAGATGTGTTATACCATAGAAATGGTCGTCATGATGTAAAACATACAATTCGTTTTTTGCTGTTTTATCCGTCTTGTGAGAAATATCCCCATGCACCTCTGTTGAAGTACAGTATTTTGATGGCTCTAGCGAAATACTGCTAAAAGATGGCCAACTGTCCAAAACATACAGGTGTGTCCATCGGAATACCCTGCTCTCTATGGGTTTCAATGCTGTGTCACGTATATCTATGTCTGTACAGCTCTAGATGCCAGACACAGATTTAATAGCCCGTGATTGAAATTTAATAGCCATCTGCTTTTAGATTTTAAAATATGGCTGTGAATGAATTTGTTCAAAGGTTGTAAATTCCTCCGGACCGGGGTCTGACAACTACCGCAATTATTCTTAATGGTGAATAACAGATTCATTTTGGTCTTACTCTGCATGAGCCTCCTCAGATTTTCCAGGAATTGTAAAACGCAGTAGACATTGCGTGTGGATTGCATTATAAATAAGGGCCTGGTTAAACCATCAGCATCCATGCATATCTGTATGAATTTGTTGGGTCAAACAGTTTCTAATTTACGTCTGACCATTGTTTCTATGGTATGGCATCTGTTATAACAGCTAGCCCATGTCCCCAGTACTGTAACTGATACAAGTTTACAAATCAGAGTTCCTCGTAATACTCGATCGATGCAAATCTTTTATACGCCTGTTGATTTGTGTTAAAATGGATTTCTAAACTCTGACCTGCTGGACCAAAGATTAGGAGGCCACCCTAGTGTAGTGGAACAGGGGAACCTTCAAACCAGGCCAATCTATGGTAGCTTGGATGGCGGTGAAGACTTAAGTCTCAGGAGGGATGAGAGGGATCAGAAGCCCACAATGAGGACACACAGTAAAACTTCACAGATTACCCTTAGACAGATGTATATCATTATTATAGGCCTTTATAAAAAAAACAAGATTAAACCACAGTGTCAAGAAAACAATGACCACACACGCTTATTCACTATGTAACATATATACTTAATTTACGTTTAGCCTAATGCTGATGAGAGGCGAGAAAATAACCACAACCTGCAACAGAAAGGGGTATGTTCAACACTGATATCCCATTAGGCAGTTCTTCATAGTCAATCCATAACTTATGTAGTCCGGCCCTAAGAATTGAGGAGCCATGTGCTCAAAGTACAGCAGTGCGTTATCAAAAGAGAGGTTGTGCATAAAGCGAAAAGCGGGTTCTCTTCAGGGGGCTGTAGCTATTCAGGAAGGGGCTTGAGGCAATGAAGTCTTATTCCTTGAGGACAGTCTACCCTTGCAGGGGAATAGCTGAGAAGTGCAGGCTAGCCCAGCCAAGGTAAGTATCTTTTGATGGATTCTCATGCGTAAAAACAGATGGATGTGCCAGAGGGCCACCGGTAAGCGATGAAAGTACTCACCGACCCTCAACACAGTGCGGACCAAACTTTGACAGTCTAGTCAGCTTCACTCGTAGGTTTCAATCCTGCTGTTTCAGGATGCTCCGGCTCTCAGCGGCTGTGGGACAGGACGATGGTCCGTGGTGGGACAGTAGCCTTTTCTCTGCTTTTGAAGAAAGGACAAAGATAGTTCCATTGCAGCACGTCTCTGGACATGGAGGGGCAGATCTGCAGGCACTTACAGTGACAGTCACCACAGCAGGGCAACACAGGGACCACAAATGCTCGCAGTGTGGTGCACTCTTATAAATCGTGATCCAGAGGAGCTAGGACAATGATTCTTGGTGGAAGAGGGCCCAGGACTACAAGTCAGCCATTCCCAAAGTATGAAACCCCAACTCAGGATGGCAGTGTTCCTGTGCAGTACCCTGGGTTTGAGCTGGAAACAGGCCCGGCTCCAGCAGGGAAGAAAGGGGGGCCCGGCCCCCCCAGAGCCAGCCTCTGGCCCCCCTAGAAAGGCGGCCATGTCAGTGGTGGTATACACCAATGGTAACTGAGGAAGTGGGGGTGAATATCATTCTAAACATTCAGCAGCAACCTCAGAGACATCATTCTGAGAGGCTGAATTGCAGGAGGCCCGGCCAGGATTTGTTTTCTTGCCCTAGACAATGATTTATGCACCACTGCCATGAAAGTACAAATGACCAGGGAGATGGAGGGCCATTCACACCTCTAAGTGATGTAGTACACTTAGTCAAGCAGGCTGCCTACAACTATTTTCACAAACCTAAAATCACAATTTTCGTCTCTGTAATTTAAAGTATGTTTATTATTTGTGGGAATATATTTTTTCACATCATGCTTAATGGTTAACTATGCCAAATAATAAATGACAGGTAAAGTTGCTTGAACACAGATTTCTGCAGAAGGTGCGTCAATTGACTGGGGGCCTTAACAAATTACATTCAAAGTATATATTCCGCTGCATTAACTACTTGAGTATAAGTGAAAAGATAAGGTTGGTAGTAACAAAAATTTAATTCTGGAGGGGAGAGTGTGGTAAAATCAAAAAGTGATAAATGCAAGGCTTTGAAGTAAACATTACCACTACTGTTGCTCTGCGCAACATTCCATGTCATAATTCCGTAGTATGTCTGTGCGATTAGGGAAGCGAACAAGCCATTAGCAACTTACTTTTGGTGCTGACACCAAAAGGTGCAGTTCAATCTCATTTGCTAGGCCGTGTTACATCTGTAATGGAACGCAAGCAACCATGTGAATTTGTAGGCCCCGTGCTCTAGCAGTTTGGGAAGGGCTTCTGACTTTAGTGACAGGGCCAAGGCTGATATGCAAACAATGGTATGGAAGGCTGGCCAGAGCGATGGCGGTGGTTCTAATTGATTCAGAGACATTTTATCTATTAGGTACAACCGGAACGCATGCTATGGAACACAGATTGGATGGCAATAAAATGTGAGGAGAAACACACATTTTATGGGTGTGTCTGGTCATTTACCCACCTAACGACTAGCCATGGCCATGTCAATGCCTCACCACCAAACCCTAACCTTTCTAGAATTCTTTGTGCAAGCTCTATCACAAAGTAACACCAAACGTGTT
This sequence comes from Ambystoma mexicanum, assembly GCF_040938575.1. Taxonomy (NCBI): domain Eukaryota; kingdom Metazoa; phylum Chordata; class Amphibia; order Caudata; family Ambystomatidae; genus Ambystoma; species Ambystoma mexicanum. The sequence continues at coordinate 784,462,153 of NC_090925.1, forward strand.
GCTGTATAGGGCCTGCCAGTGTTATAAGCATTCTAAGCATTCTTTTGATTATGTAATGACTTTATTGCCTCTGTAAATGAGCTCCTGGTGTAGTACAATTCTCTTAATGTGTTTCTTCAGCCAGTTTATTTTATAAGCAATATATTTGTCAATGCCTCTGTGACTTGTCCTGAAGTCCTGTCCTAAACAAGCAATCACAAAGCCAGAGCATTGTTGGCTTGCATATAGGTATTAGCAGGCATTTGCCGGGCAATGCCTTCATATGCCCAGTTACTGGCACCATTTTCCAGCTGTTCCCATCTTATGGCCAGGTGCTACCCTTATGGCAGTGCTTGACAAATGCCTATCCATGCCTAATCAAACGCCCAAGATGTTGGCTTTGCCAATGCATGTTGGCTTCCGTTTGTCTCCCTAAGTGAATGTGTATATGCCAAGATGTGGGTGTCTTGCTTGCTACGCCTAGGGAATCAAGCTGCACCTCACTGAGCTGTCCCAACAAGGCCCTACATGAAGATGATAAGGCTAGGTTGGCAAGTATTGACCAGTTTCAGATCTTCTCATGCATACTTACCAGTGGGGCTCCGACCTAAATGGAATGTATCTTTATTTGGAAGCCTAGTCTACTCTGACCAAACGTTTCATGATTCAAACTGTTAAGTACTGACTTGATAACCTCATTCTGTTTGAGTAACTTTACAGAGTTTGCATGCAAACAGAATATGTCATGTGTGTTGTGGGATTTGTTTTGAAAGTATGATGTAAATCGTGGGTGCAGGGTGTTTAGGCAGTGGCGGAAATGAAACATGAACACCTGTAAAATAACAAAAAGAAGAGCATTTTCTATAATTTGTGAACAAAGTATATAAGGTGTACATCTTTTATAACTAAAAAGCAGTATTTAAATATTTTCTAAAGAGTGCAATCAGAGGGGGATTTAACTTTTGGACAAGGGACAAATGCCAATACCCCCCACCCGCTCTACTCTCTCCCCTCAAATACTAACAGCAAGTGAGATCTTGGCCCTTATTAGGACCCTGGTGTTAAGGGGTTAACGGCACCGTAAAAGGTGTCGGCGCCGTTAAACCCGTAACGCCTTACTACGAGGACCCTTTGTGGGACCCGACGTTAATGGCTGGTCTAGACCATCCATTAAAGTAGGGGCCCGCAAAGGGACTCAAGAGGTAAGTACGGTACCGCAATTTGCGGTACCGTACTTACCGCCTTCCCCATTCAGATTATGCGCTATGGGGCAAAAATGGGAATGGGGAAGGGCCATGGTGGCATGGGGAATTACCGCCCCGCCAACCTTGGAATGGGGTGGTAATTCCCCATTCCGCCATGGCGGACTCCGGCATCGACCGTGGTGCTAATAGCACCATGGTTTTCCGCCGGAGTCCTAATGAGGGCCCTTATCTTTTTAACGTGTCTCAGAGGAAGATTATTTACAACAGGAAGTGATTAGAGATGAGAAAAGGTAAAAAGGCAGCGATCATTGCTGTGCCACTTTTAACAAAAATTATGTAGGGTTTTAAGAAGCTATTTAAGTGTCATTGTTTGGTGATTAGTAAGTATGGGGATATAGAACAAGCTGTGTGAAACAATATCCTTGTTATGCATTTCATTTCACTTTGTGTCTGTATGAGACTTTTTGTAGGTTCTCATTAATTGCTATGCTGGAGTTTGTAGGCTTCCATTCAGGATGGGGAAAATAAAGCTACAGTCATAGGGGGATCATTTTCCAGGTCAAGCGGAGTGGAAGAAGTGGTGCTAAATGCATTTAGCTCCACTTTATATGAGCTGCAGGATTTTTTATGATTGAACAGGTGAAGTTGGAGAGCAAATCGGACTTAGGTATTTCATCAGCATGTAGTTTTACATTGGTGGAAAACCAATAGATTCCTATGGCACATGTTTCTACAATGATGAATAAATTGTCAGGTTGGTTTATCATATGACTTGTGCATTTTTAAAGTAATCTGTATACAATTTAGTATTATTTTAGGTATTCAAAGCCAAACTTCAACACATATTTGTACCAATTAAGCTCAGAAAATGTGTGGTCAGGTATCTAAATTTCAGGCTAGGCTCAAATTATGGCTTTACCACTTGACCAAAGTGCGTGATCCTGGGCATATTTGTAAAGTTCACTATGCCTTACCTGTTAAAATTAGGTGCCACTAGAAGTGATTCAGTTTGCATTATAAGATAGTCCAAATAGCCTCACTCATGGTTTAATAGATGGGCAGCACAGGGATTAGGACACACAGACATCTAACTTAGAAAATATTTGGGCCGCATTTATTGAACACAATTGTGTCATACAACAGCAAATCAAAGTAAACACATCAAACAAAGGGCCTCATTACGACCTGTGCGGTAACCACGGCGCTAGTAGCGCCATGGTTGCCGCCGGTATTTTAGCGATTCCGCCATGGTGAATGGCGGAATTACCGCCCCATTCCAAGGTTGGCGGAGCAGTAATTCCCCGTTCACCATTGGCCCTTCCCCATTCCCATTTTTGCCCCAATAGGGCTCAATGGAAATGGGGAAGGCGGTAGTTACAGTACAGCAAATTGTGGTACCGTAATTACCTCCAAGGTCCCTTTGCGGGTCCAATCCTTAACGGCTGGTAAGACCAGCCGTTAAGGTGGGAACCCACAAAGGGACCTCGTAATTAGGCGGTAAGGGGTTAACGGCGCCGCCACCTTTTACGGCGCTGTTAACCCCTTACCGCCTGGGTCGTAATGAGGCCCAAAGAGTCATAATGGACAATTGAATATTATAATCTTTATGTAAACAGTATGTACCAGACAATGATGTACAGGGGCACGCCCCACCAGGAGCGATGCCAGGAGGCCGCAAACACCTCAACCAGCACTGTTGGCCTCCTGATGCAGCCCTTACAGCCCTAGCACTCCCCGGCACTCTCAACTCAATTAAAATGTGCTCAGAAAATACAACTAAAAATAAAATGTGTTTAAAATGTAATTATGGACATGGACCATTGAAGGGAGACATTCAGAATGGGACTACTGTAGGTGTTCAGTTGGAAAGGGGGGTGTTGCCGAATGGGTGGGTGAAGGGAGTATTGTATGCATGTGTATGTTATTAAAGGATATGTTGTGCTCGAAATATTGTTAAAATCAATAAGACTACCTGTATTGCTTGGACATGGTATGTTCTGTTCTTGAAATTTAAAGAGGTTTGAAAAAATGTAATTTTGTACGAAACAAAATCTCCTATTCCTTGCTCCAGTATTCTGGGTGGGGGGGTCTATCTTTCACAACAAGATGTATTGTTGGACGGAAACCATCTGAGATGGTACAAACACTGGGGGCTTCACTGCTTAGCCCTCTCAGAGGAGTAGGAGCAGGCATCACCCTCAATTTTCCCACGCCAGTCCAGGAAAGGCATGCTGGGTGCTGGTGTGAATAGGTGGGAGGGGAGGTAATTGGGAACAGTGATTAGGGCAGCTGAAGGAAGGTGACTGGACAATGAAAGATGAAAGAGGATCAGATATAACAGGAAGGGGAGAGCAGATGGGAGGGAAAATAGGTAGGTTGATGTTGCAACACTATTGTCCTTATGTCTCTTTTGCTATGTACAGTTTTTTTTATGGAGGGGTGCAAATGTATTTTTGCAGATCCGTGAAGAAAAGTTTTGCTTGATCACAGATCTGGGAAATCTGTATCAACGCCAGCACTTTGTTTAGGATACTTTTAGACCCACACCCAATGGAATGTGGGCCCCCCCTGATCACAACCCTGGCCCACCCAGATGAACATTCCTGGAGCCGAGCCTGGCTGGAAAGTTCACTGGATGGCCCAGGAACACTTCTGAAGAGGCTCTTTGCGATACCAGCAGTTGCCACTACTCCAAAGGGGCTAAGCGCCTTTGAAGGCCTTCTTGGTATGATGCAAAAGCTGGGGTCCGACGGCCCAATTGCAGAGTCAGGGTTCCAAACCTTCTTAGCACATCACCGGCGGTTCCTCAAGTCTGTTCTTTCATTAAGGATTCTTGGCTCATTTGTAGTTCGGTGTGAACTTCAGTTGATCGACTCGGAATGGATGCAGAGCCCCTTCTCTTATCCAAGATTTTTTTTGCACTCAAATCTCAGATAGCCAATAGATGATCTGCTCTCTTGCATGCACGCCAGGTGTGGGCCAATCGTAGTCCATGGTGGTTGCAGTCATTCAGGCATACCAGGCATACTGCCACCAGTAGTGTGGATTGGGACCAGACAGTCCCAACCCTCTTCCTGGGCACTAGCACAGATGACATGCAGGATCCCACAAAAGATGTGGTTTTCGCGAGAGGCTGCATGCCCAAATCAGGAAAACCCGGGTCTCTCGATCTGGGGGAAGGCAAAGGGACAAAATGGCCAAAAGACAGAACAATATTCTTGGTGGCATGGCCATTTTCGGCACTGGCCACAGTCTTGGGCCAAACGTGGTAAATGCGGTATGGTCCATAAAAATGAAGTAAAAATACTTTAAAAGTAAACTGCTGCCACCAGTTCATCCTAGGCACATGTGTACAAACACCAGAAAATCCTTAGTGGGTGGCTAGGGCCATAAAACAAAATGACCCCTATGTGTGGGCAACATAGTCGAAGACTAAGGGAAACATAGTTTCCCAGTACTGGCTGACAGCCTGAAGGAAGTGTCAGTTTTCCCCATAAAAAATGAGCGAAAGCCCAGAGGAGGGCAGCTGAAGGTTGTGCTCCACTGGAAAAAGTCAGATTAGGTAAACCAAACAAAAGCAAAAAGTTTGGGGGGTTCACAAATGGAGGGAAAATTGCACCTAAGGGAAATCTTTCCTAACACTCGCCCCTCCCAGACCTAAGGACAGGGGGAATTAATCCACCCCTGGATGATCCTCAGGTTCAGGTCGTCTAAGCATTCTGGACAACCCATCAGCATTGCTATGTTGGACATCTGGCCTGTGCTCAATGGTGAAGTCAAACCCTTGCAGGCCTATTGACCACCTGAACAACTTTGGATTATCTCCCTTCATGTTCATTAGCCACTTTAAGGACGTATGGTCAGTTTGCACAATGAAATGGGTTCCACAGAGGCAGAGCCTCAGCTTCCTTAGGGCCCACATGACAGAGAAACACTCTTTCTGCGCAGTGGACCACCTGAGTTCTCTGTCCTTAAACTGGTGACAAATACATCCAATCGGGTGTTCCTTGCCTTTCTCATCTACCTGTGATAGTACAGCACTTATTACAGTGTCAGAGGCATCTGTCTGCACAATAAAAGCACATTTGTAGTCAGGGGCCAGCGGCCTGGCACAGGGAGTATTTTAAGCCATTGAAGGCCTTCTCACAATCCTCAGACCAAGAGACCTTCTTGGGTTTCTTTGGAGTTGTGAGAGCAGTCAAAGGGGCAGCTGTGGTGCCATAGTCTGCCATGAAGTTTCGATAGACCCAGTGAGACCTAAAATGGCTCTCACCTGAGTTTGTGTAGTTCGAGTAGGCCAGTCTTGTACTGCTCGTACTTTACTGAATAGAGGGTAAATCCTCCCTCCACCTACTTCATGTCCAAGGTAGACCACAGGTCATTGTCCAATCTGGCACTTACTGGCCTGTATGGTCAAGTGGGCCTTCTGAAGAGCCTGTAATACTACTCCCAGCTGTTTCACATGAAGACTGCAATATCATCCAGATACGCTAAGCAGAATTCATCCAACCCATTTAGGACATGATTCACAAGCCTTTGAAAAGTAGCAGGTGCATTCTTTATTCCAAAGGGCATTATCCTGAACTGGTAAAGACTATCTGGGGTTGAGGATGATGTCTTCTCCTTGGCATGTTCTGCTAGGGCTATTTGCCAATACCCTGCAGTGTGGTGGAATGTGCTGAGGTACTTGGAGGCACCCAAGGTATCCACCAGCTCATCGGTTCTGGGCAAGGGGTGAGAATCTGTCCTGGTGACAGCATTCAGAGTCCTGTAGTCCACACAGAACCTCAGGTCAGAGGTACCTGCCTTTGGCACGAGAACCACAGGACTGGACCATAAACTATTAGAGGGTTCAATCAATCCAAGATCTAGCATTGTGTTGACCTCCGTCTTGATGTGGGATCACACCTTATCTGACATCCTGTACCCTCTACTTTTGTTAGGTACACTGTGCCCTGTGTCAATTTTGTGTTTGCACCAAGTTGTCAAACCGGGAGTCAGTGAGAACAAGGGGGAGAACTGCCTAAGCAAAGTTCTTCCTTCCTCTTGCTGGGTAGGAGTCAAGTCAAGGACCACTTTGGCATCCTCAATGGAGCCATCTGAAGGGCTACCTTGGACCAAGCCAGGCTGAGGTTCAGATTCCTCTTCGTCTCTGCCTGATGCCAAAAGTAGTGCTGCTATTTCAACCTTAGGGATGAAAACATTCAGCCTATATATGTGGAACTCTTTGGGGACCTGACCAGGTCTTCTAAGGTACACTAAATAGTTTACCTCATCCAGCTGCTCGACAACTGTTTAAGGGCCTGACTATTTATCCTGTAGGGCTCTAGGCCATATAGGATTCATAATCAAGACTTCTTGGCTTGGGGTGAAGTGACTAAGTGAACCCTTCTGGTCATACCAAGGTTTCACCAGAGCCTGGCCTATTTTTCAACCTATCACTGGCCTGAGCCATCAGAAGGACTATTCTCTTCCTTAAACCCAGCACACAGTCCACTACATTGGTAGTGATGGAAGAGGTAGGGAGCTCCCACCCTTCCTTGACTATGGCCACTAACAGGGTGACCAAAAAGAAGGGTAAAGGGGCTGAAACCAACACCCTCCTGAGGTACCTCTCTGTAGGCAAAAAGTAAGCATGGCAACAGGAAATCACACTTTCTCTTTTGAGGTTCTTCCAGAGCCCCAATCATGCTTTTGAGAGTTCTATTAAACCTCTCAACTAAATCATTCGTTTGTGGATGACAAGCTGATGAGTACTTATAAGTGACCCCACACTCTTTACAGATGGCTTGCATGTACTTAGACATACATTTGCTGCCTCTGTCTGACACAACTTCTTTAGGGAAGCCAACCATAGCAAAAATGCAAAGTAATGCTTTTCCAACTAACTTGGCAGTCACAAGGCCTCATCACGAGTTGGGCTGTATCCCCGCGGTATAACTGCCGGGTCACCGCCCGCACTGATAACGTTAATGCCAACCGATCTGGCGATATTAGGGCCGGATCCAGGGTTGGGTGGTAACTGTAATTCGCCATTGGGTCCATGTGACCCAATGGGGAATTTCTGGTGCAATTAGCGTGCGCTAATTGCTCCCAAAAATGGGAATTTTAGCAGCACGTTTACCCCCAGTACTGAGCTGGGGGTAAACATGCCAGACCCATGTTTGGGCGGACCCTTAAATGCGGCGGTAATAGCATTGCCGCCGCATTTAAGGGCAACCGCCCAACTCATGATGAAGCCCACAGTCTTCAATGGGATGGCTTCAGGAAATCTGATGGCATGGTCAACCAGCACCAAGATACACCTATTGCCAGAGAATGTCTGAGGGTCAAGGGGACCAACAATGTCAATCCCTACCCTTTCAAATGGCACCCCACCACAGGGAGTGGCACCAATGAAGCCTGTATTGTTGAGCCACTCTTAACAGAAATCTGGCAAATGGCACAACTCCTACAATGTCCTTCTACCTGGACCCCATCTTGGGCCAGTAGAAATGCATGGATAGCCTCTGCTTGGTACTCTTGATCCCAGGGTGCCCAGCTAGAGGAACTTCATGCGCCAGTTATAGGAGGAAGGGTCTTACTTGATGGGGGACCACCAACCTCCTATGGCATGCTTTAGTAGGCTATGTGGGCTCACTGTACAGGAGCCCACCTTCCCAATAAATCCCATGTTTCCCAGAAGGTTCATCCTCAAGCTGGGAACAGGCCTATGTCCTTAGGCCTTCTAGAGATGGGCACTCACGTTGGTGCTTACTAAACTCTTCACTATCAGGACCACCTTCAACCAATACACTTTGGAGTTCAGGATGCTCATTTGGTTTAGGAATTTCAGGCAGCACCTCTTCCTTATCAGATTCAGGTGCTTGGGCAACTACCTCCACCTCAGTGGTAGACGACTTAGGGGGAATATTTTCTTTCCCTCTTCTAAGTTTCCTGACTCCCTTAGCCTTGGGTTTCCCCTTTGCTTTGGCTCAGCGTTGGACTTAGCCAGGGCAGCCTTTGTTTTTGTTTGTGACCTTGTGCATGGTCTTTCTGCTGTGTCCCCCACAAGACCTAAGTCTCTGAGGTCATTTCTCAGCACAACCTTTCCAGGGACTTGCCTCTGAACACTCACAGGTATCCTTACTACTGTACCATTAATGGTTAGCTTTACATGCATTACTGGGAACTTGAGAGGGGGGCAGCAGCTAATCCGGTGGGCATCAAGGGAGCTCTGGCAAGCTCTTCTTGGTTTACCAATGTGGAATCCACCACAGTTCTGCTTGCCCCACTATCCCAAAGGGCAGGAGTGTCAACTCAATTGATTAGCACACTGTCTTTAAAGTAGTGCTTGGTATAATCAGGAGTACTAGCATGCGCCTCTGAGACTCTAGGCTCCCAGGAACCCAAGGATACTAAGACTACTTCAGGCTCTATCCCACTTGAGAAGGAGTCTGAAGAGAAGGCTGCCGCTGTGATAATGTCTTCTTCCTCATAAGAGGGGATGGCCAGACTCAGAGAGTCGACCCCCAAGATGTTGACCTTACATCTGGGGTCCCCCTTGACGTAGTCACTTGCTCCACAAGCCACACAAGATTCACTGGGTCTTTGGACATAGGGAGGCTTACTATATCCAGGGCTATGCATGGGAGGATGATTCCCATTCTGAACAGTCTCATATGACTTACCCTTGTTATGCTTTTTGTGGCCCTTATAGAAGGAAGTTTTATCAGTTTTATCAGATCCCCCACCCTCCTTATCTTTGTGCTTTTTCCCCTCCTCTTGCTTACCAGTAGCAGGCTTGTCCTTAGCGTAATACATGATGACGTCATATGAACGCATTTAATACAATTACAACAGGCGGCCTTTATGGCGGTATTGTTACTCCTGTTAACCGCAAGGGAATTGCTGTAGTTCCAATCCGACACACGGGTAAGCAAGTAAAGCAGAAATATTCCATACTCTGATGGTTTAGCATACACAAAATTCCAGAACCACGTTCTAAAGTCGGAATGCTTTTACTCTTTACCTCGTAGACACCCATAAACCTTATTCCAGTGATACAAGATTAGAGAACGTCATATGTAAGCAAAATCCCTATGTGAACAAGGTGTGCCCCAAGGGAGGGTGAGTGTTTACAAATATTACGTAGTTATATGAAGATGTGAGACAATATGAAGCTAATTCACTTTTTGCTTACACAGAAAGGTGGATGCAACGACCTTCATTCAATGGCCATTGGAGGAGTATACTATTGAGTATTAGAACATATGCAGTTCATATGAGAAGGTGAGATAGGATTATCTAGAATGTACTAGACCATTTAGGAATGTCACTACATGAGGAGGGAGGTGCTTCAAGTTTGGTGGGCAAGTGAACAACCATAACTGAGTCTAATTGGAAATAACTAGTCTACTGTTTGTTATTAAACGCAGATCACTGGAAAACAGATACACTTTTTAGAATTATGTTGAAGAGGGTGTTTCTCAATACCTGCAATTTGCAATTTTGGTCATGATTATTGGTTTATCCATATTTTAGGGAGAATTTGACTAAAGTGGTTATAGTGTTCTTGAATTGCAATCAATGATGTGATTTCCCTTTCTTAATGAAGTGATGTGGATACATTATTATTGAAATTGTTTTCCGTTTATATTATTCCTTAGAAAAGATGAAAAAATGAACCCTGATGAAGAGAATGTTATTCTCGAAACACTTTGGGTGCCAATAATAAAATACATGTAAAGATAATTGTCTCAAGTTACATTTGCATTATTAACCATATCTTGAAAAGCTGATTTCAACTAGGTTCCTAAAATACATATGAGTTTACTCTAATGTTTGGCTCTTTTGAGGTCCTGTGTTAGTGTCCGGGGGTCGGGAGTTCCCTAATTGGGAACTTCTTTTTTGTTTTTTGAGATTGTTGAATGCTCTTGAAGGGTCATTTTAATCCCAAACAATCTGCTGTTCTGCATGATGGCACAGGACTTGCAGGTTTTCCCAACGCCATTCTCACACATCCAGAAGTCAGTTGCACATGTAAAGGAACTGTCGCTCTACAATGAACTGTCGATCTACAATGATTGGGTATTTTGATCTTATGACTCTGATCGGTGATTGACATAAAGAAATCCTGTGGCCTTGTAGGGGACCCTTGGCGAAACAAGGCTGCGACCTGCACCACCCTCATGAAGCAGATCAGTCCCAATACAAAAGGCGCCCTGATCTGTTGTAGGGACCCCGGCTCCAGTGGCCTTTGGTATATCAAAAAGGCAATTCTGATCCACTGTAGAATTCTCTACACTGTTTCGGAAACCAAGAGGCATCTGAGGTACTCTTTGACTTCTTTCATTGGATCTAGGATTGTTGTTGTTTCGGTAGGCTTCGTTTCATGTTGCTAGCTCCAGTCCGTGGATCCCCCACTGATAGCTGTGCAGCCCCACAAGTGTAATCCATTGTACTTTTAAAGAGAGTACAAGAAAATTTGGATTTAAAACATGCACTCAACATGTCAATTACAGTTGTCCTTAAAAGTTAAAAATAGCTATAGGCATGACCTCTGGCTACATTTGTATAGCCATGCAGCCCCCGAATTTGAAATCCATTGTAACTTTAAAGAAAGTACAAGAGAGTTTGATTTAAAACATGCTCTGAACATGTTTATAAAACAGCTGTCTTTAAAAGTTTGAAAAAGCTATAGACTACAGACTAATAATTTAAGGCATGGGGTATGGCTATTTTAAGGAATATTCCATTACACATGCTTACAATAGGGCTCTCCAGTAGCGAGGTAGCAATTGTGTCTTACAGCTATGTCCAGTAAATTGGGGAGCTACCAAACTTAAATCTGTACGTGTGTGCCAACGCTGCCATGTGTGCTGTAGTAAAAGGCTCCAAAGGCTTGTTGTCTTCACAGACCCAAGCCAGCTGATATCTCCATATGGTAATAGCAGTGCCTAAAGAGAAAAAAAAGGGTTGGATTTCTTTTTCTTTTTAAAACACTCTTTATTTTCAAGTCATGCAGCTCTGCCCTGTAGAGGGGCTGCTTTCTCTCCACATGCGTTCCACAGAGAGTTGACAAGGTGTTGCTCTTCAAAGGGCCCAACTCAGTGCTATCACCACGGGCCAGCTCAACCGCTGTCTCAGTGTGCCACCCCACAATCCCAAGTCATCTTTTAAAGGCTATGTTAATGCCCTTTTAAGGGTTATCAAATTGTGCCAACATGCCATACAAGGGGGGTCACAATCGTGCTGTCTCATGTGACCCTCCGATGACCCTTCGTGTTGCTTGAGCTTTTATTTTATTTAACCCCACCAAGTAAAACGTAAAGACTGCGTGTTCCGTTGATTACAATGACATCTAGAATACACTTATTACACAAGCCTACAACCAATGTGGTTATACTCTAAATACCATTAGACACAAACATTTATTAACAGCTATCACATATATACATATAACAACAGTTATAAAAGTTATGTATCGCTTTAGAGTGTTGATCTGTTGTGTAATACATAAATATTGCTGTGCGCTGTTCTATCACGTCTATGGGAGGCCGTTCAAGTCAAAATTACACCTTTGTGAATGTGACATATTGAAGTGAATACAACATGCAGTGAAATGAGTAAGGCATACACTGAGATGACTATAATACGTATCGGAATGAGTATAACATGTATTGAAATGAGTATGACATGTATTGAAATGAGTATGACATACACTGAAATTCAATGAATAAGACATGCATTGAAATGAATAGGACACACATTGAAATGAATGGGACACCTATTGAAGTGAATATGACACACATTGAAGTGAATATGACACATGTTGAAAAAAATATGACACACGTTGAAATAAATATGACACCCATTGAAATGAATATGACACGCATTGAAATAAATATGACACACGTTGAAATAAATATGACTCACGTTGAAATAAATATAAGACCCATTGAAATAAATATGACACCCATTGAAATGAATATGACACGCATTGAAATAAATATGACACACGTTGAAATAAATATGACTCACGTTGAAATAAATATAACACCCATTGAAATGAATATAAAACACATTGAAGTGAATAGGACACTCATTGGAATGAATATGACACCCACTGAAATGTATATGACACACGTTGAAGTGAATAGGACATGCAATGGAAAGAATATGACACCCATTGAAATAAATATGACACACGTTGAAATAGATATGACACACGTTGAAATAAATATGATACCCATTGAAATGAATATGACACACATTGAAATAAATATGACACCCATTGAAATGAATATGACATATGTTGAAGTGAATAGGACATGCAATGGAATCAATATGACACCCATTGAAATAAATATGACTCACGTTGAAATAAATATGACACACGTTGAAATAAACATAACACCCATTGAAATGAATATGAAACAGGTTAAAGTGAATATAACATTCATTGGAATGAATATGACACCCATTGAAATGAATATGAAACACAATGAAGTAAATATAACATGTATTGGCATGAATAAGATACACATTGAAATGAATAGGACATGCATTGAGATAATTATGACATCCATTGAAATGAATATGACACACTTTGAAGTGAATAGAACATGCAATGGAATTAATATGACACCCATTGAAATTAATATGACACACGTTGAAGTGAATATAACATGCATTTGAATGAATATACCATGCATTGGAATGAATAAGACATGCGTTAAAATGAATAGGACATGCATTGAAATCAATATGACACCCATTGAAATGAATATGACACATGTTGAAGTGAATAGGACATGCAATGGAATGAATATGAAACCCATTGAAATGAATATTGCACACATTGAAGTGAATGTAATATGTATTAAAATTAATTTAACATCCATTTGAATGAATAAGTCATTACCTCCATGTCCCCATTCCTCTTCCCAGTACTTACCTTTGAGTACGTTCCGTGCTCACTGGAACTCTTTTCTTTTCAAGCTGCCCTCCTCCAATTGGAAGGAGTTATCAGATGTTCTAGGGCTTTGGTGGTCTTCAGGTCTTCGATCTAGTGGAATGATGTTATGGTTCGGAAAGACAACACCTTGGCTCTTGCTTCCATCAACCATCAGGGGGCTACGGGGTCCCACTCCCTGGAGGATCTGGCTTTGTCCATTTGGACCTGGGGCACGGCACACCTGGTCTCCTTGAGAGCGGTCCATATCCGGGGGGTGGACAATGTGACTGTGGACCGGCTCAGCAGGGTGTTTCCGGTCTCAGCGGAGATGTCTCTTTGTCCGAAGGTTTTTCAGGATGTGTGTCGGTGGTTCGGCATCCCTGGATGGACCTCTTTGCCTCCCCCTGCAACTCTCAACTTTCCTGGTTTTGCTTGAGGTCTCTGCCCCCCAGGGATTTGGCGGGGGGTGGACGCTCTTCCCTTGACTTGGCCCCTCAGAGCTTCTTTATGCCTTTCCTCCAAATCCCCTGATTCTGCAGGTCATCAGCACAATCAGATCATCTCCACGTGTGTTTATCCTGGTGGTCCCTTACTGGCCTCAGAGGAGGTGGTTCCCGGGCCTTCTGGAGATGCAGTTAGCTTCTCCTTGGGTGTTGCTCAGGTGGCCGTCTGCATTGCGGGTGGTCAATGTCCCCCTTCTCCTCTCTCATCCGTTGTGGGTTCTGGAAACAGAGAGGAGGGATCTCCTGGCATTAGGCCTTTCAGCTGCAGTGGCTGGCATGGTTCAGAGGGCGCGTCAGTCCTCTACACATAAGTTCTTACCGTCATTGGGCTAATTTTCTGGCTTGGTGTCACCTGAAGTGTGTCCTGGCACTGGAGTGTGGCATCCCAGACATTTTGCAATTTCTTCATGAAGGGGCGGAGAAGGGGTTGGTGGTCTCTACTTTCTGTTCTCAGTGGTCTGCCATTCGGGCTTTCCAGGTTTCCTGGTCCTCTCCGGTAGGGGGCGAGGCTCTGGTCTCAACGCTCTTGAAAGGGGCAGCAGGTACACATCCTTTGGGCCCAGTTGGGGTTCCCCGTGGGACCTTCCTTTGGTCATGTCCATATTGCAGAAGCCTCCATTTTAGCCCCAGGAGGAGGTGGAGATGAAATAGTTGTTGCTGAAGACTACCTTCCTGATTGCCATTACTTTGGCTCAGCATTTGGGGGAAATCAGGGCCCTCTTGCGTAGGCCACTGTTTCTAGTGGTCGAGGAGGAGGCTTTGGTGCTGGGCTGTGACCCCTCGTTTGTGCCCAAGGTCGCCTCTTGGTTCCATCGGTCTCAGGAAGTGGTTATCTCAGCTTTCTTTCTTGCTCCGACCTCTCCTAGGCGGGAGGCTTGGCATTGTCTGGATGCCAAGCAGGCGGTCTTACATTATCTGTCCCAGAGAGAGTCCTTTTGTCTCACTGATCAGGGGGCAGGGGACTGTGGTTGCCAGGCTTCCATTCCAACGATTAGCCGGTGGACTAATCTTTGATTCTATGAGTCTGTGGGCCTCTGTACTGCAGCTTGGGTCCAGGGTCGGTCCACAAGAGGGGTGACCGTCTCCTGGGCAGGCCTGCGGGGGCTACCTTTGTTGGATATTTGCCGAGCTGCCACATGAGCTACACCTAATACATTCATTCTGCATTGCCAACTCGACATGGAGGGGCTCCAGTCTACGTTCTTTGGTGTGGGTGTCTGGAGGCTGTGTCTGGTTGAGGTGGTGATAGGAGTCATGGTCAGCATGCCTTTGGCTTTTTGCTGTATCTTGAAAAAATTGGTGTTGGGTGGGTTTCGCATTACCGTTGGTGTCTGTGTCTTTTGTGGTGGGCATGGGCGTCCTTCCTGTTTCTGCTTTGGTACAACTCAAAGGTAAGTAACTGGACGAGAAAGAGGGACGTGGAGGTAATACTAAGATTAGTTACTGGTAATCTTGAATATTCCCCCTCTTCCTCCTCCTCTGTCACACCCACCCAGGACCTTTGCTCGGCCCTGGCTCCACACTTCACTGAAAAAACCCAAGACATACTTTTCTCTCTCACTTCCACACCACATCATACACCAACACTTCTGGAGCCTCCCTTTGCCACTCTACCACTTCTCCTCTCTTCTCTCATTCCCATTACACCTGATGAGGTCGCCAGACAAGTCCGATCTATGAAGGCCTCATCCAAACAGGTGGACCCCTGCCCCTCCAAAACCATTAAGTACAACATTGACTCTCTTTCTCCAGCCTTGGCTGATCACTTCAATCTCTCTTTTGCCACTAGAGTTTTCCCATCTTCTCTTAAGCACTCCATTGTGCACCCCCTGCTTAAGAAACCCTCTGCCGACCCCTCCATTCCAGCAAACTACCACCCTATCTCTATCACCCCCTTCCTGGACAAACTCTTAGAGAAGCTGGCTATCCCTCAGCTCACCCTCAACACTGAATCTGAGTTGCCTCCACGGCCATCAGTCTGGCTAGAGAGCATCCAGAGGAACGGAAAACGCTTTTCTGAATACCTGTGAAGATCTGCTCTTAAATCTCGACACTAACACCCCTCTGTCCTCATTCCTCTTGACCTCTTCTCTGCCTTTGACATGGTAAACCACAACATCCTGATTGCACGTCTCCGTGACACCCTGGGAATCCCAGGTCAGGCTCTGGCGTGGGTAACCTCATTCTTTTCCGGCCGTCCATCCCAGGTGGAACTTGGGTCTTTTCTTTCTACTCTCACTCTTTCAACCTGTGGTGTTTCCCAGGGTTCTAACTTAGCCCCCTGGTCCTTCAAGGTCTACATGGATGCGCTGGCATGTGTGATTGTCACTTTCATCCCTAACTTCCAGTGTTACGCTGATGACATGCAACTCTCCTTCAGGCTACCCTGAGCAACCTCTTATACCTTTCTTATATCTGACTGTCTGTCCGCAATTCAGCCATGGTGTGCTGCAAACTACCTCTGCCTCAGTGCCAGTAAGACTGAGAACTTTCACATCAGGCTCCTGCTCCCACGTTCCCACTCTCTTTCTGGTCAGCCTCCATTGGCCCTGCACCTGCACCCAGCTGTGAGGCAAAAAACCTTGGGGTCATCTTCGACTGCACTATCTCCTTATTCACTCACATTTCGGACATCTCTAAAAAGTCCAACTACCAGCTGCACCTCCTCAGTGATACTTTTCCTTTTCTCACCTTCCCCCAGCGACTCACTGTCTCCATAGCCCTGGTTCTCTCAAGGCTGGGCGACTGCAATAGCCTCTTTCTCAACCTCCTTGCCTCTGCTCTGCGCTCTCTGCAACTCATCCAGAACATAAACACAAGACTTATCCTTGGCCTCAAGCCCACGGACCGCATCTCTCCAGCGCTGAAATTCCTCCACTGGCTCCCTGTGTCTGCAAGGATCAAGTTCAAGACCCTCTGCATTGTCCACAAGGCTTTCTGGGGCATGGGACCTACCTATCTGCAACAACACCTACCTAATTACTGTCCTTCCCGAGCCCTCCGCTCATCTACCTCCAACCTTCTGCGAGTGAGCCGGTTCGCCAAGCAGAGATTTGGAGGGAGATCTTTATCCTCAGCAGCGGCCTCCCTATGGAATAGCCTCCCTGCTGCCCTCCGTCTTGAGCTTGATCTCATTAAGTTCCAGAAACTCCTTAAGACATTCCTCGTCTCCTCTTCATTCTCTCTCCCTCTACCCTGCTAACCACTTTCTCCGCTCTATCCCTCTCTCCCTCCTTCTCTGCACAGTTTGCTGACTGGCCGCCAGGTGTACCTCAGAGTCTCACAGGTCCCGGGCAACCTCGCCAGTCTTCTCGCACTTGCCTCTGGGCCTTACACTTGCCTCATCGTTACTGCACTTGTTCTATGACCCATGAGAGTGCCATCTCTCAGCACTTACCTCAGCTTCTTACTGACTGGGTGCACTTGGACTCCTCCTGCCGCCTGCACTTTTCCTCCCCCACCCACCTCCCCTCTCCTGTACTGTCTTGCACTTGCATGATCTGAACGTACCATGCCTTGAAAATTCATCTATCTTCCCTTGTCCCCTCCTTGCATGGTGGCGCCTCAATGCACTTGGAAAAACTGCAGAATCGTTGTCAGACCTATTTGCTGTCATCTACACTGTTAATTGTATTATATGCACTTACTCTGCCTGTGCAGATTTGTATCGTTCAGAAATTCAACGCCTCTGAAGGACTGTTGCTTTTTCCCCTTGTCCCCTCCCTCCTTGAGTGCTTTGAAACACATGCTTTGTGTATAGGCGCTTTACAAATAAACATTACCATACTATACCATACCATACTAGTCTTACTCTTCGTCCCCCCAGTACGGACTTCCCTTCCGTCCCGACCGTTGAATGAAGGTTCCCATGCCCAGGCTTTGGATTACTGCCATGGACTGGTTAGTTGGGAGGTTATACCTCCTGGGAGGGGAGGGGAGGCCAGTGGAGGGCTTGAAAAGAGAAGAGTTCCACTGAGCACGGAACATACTCAAAGGTAAGTACTGGGATGAGGAGGAGTAAGACTAGGAGTAATGAAGATTACCTGTTATTAATCCGACCATGCATTTAACTGGATATGACATGCATTGAAATGAATATGACAATCATTGAAATTAATATAGCCTGGGTTGAAATTGTTATGACACAGATTGAAATGAATATAACATACAGTGAAATGGATAAGGTGTACTGAATTGTGAGTATAACACATGCTGAAAAGCACATGACATAGTCAGCCAATCATATGAGCCCTCCTTCGCCTGCAGTTACATCTAGGAAGCCAAGAGCAGAGGAAGGGCTGGATTGGCCCACCAGGACTTTCCTTGTTAGGCCTTGCGACATCGGGCCTCTTTTTTTTGGGGAAGGAGGGCGCATATGATTGGCTGACTATGTCATGTGCTTTTCAGCATGTATTGTACTCACATTTCAGTACACCTTATCCATTTCACTGCATGTTATATTCATTTAAATGCATGTTTCATCAATTTCAATCAGTGTTATATTCACATCTATCAATGCTACATTAATTTCAGTGGGTGTCATATTTATTACAATGCATGTCCTATTCATTTCAATGCATGCTCGGATTAATAACAGGTAATCTTCATTACTCCTAGTCTTACTCCTCCTCATCCCAGTACTTACCTTTGAGTATGTTCCGTGCTCAGTGGAACTCTTCTCTTTTCAAGCCCTCCACTTGCCGCCCCTCCCCTCCCAGGAGGTATAACCTCCCAACTAACCAGCCCACGGCAGTAATCCAAAGCCTGGGCATGGAAACCTTCATTCAACGGGCAGGAGGGAAGGGAAGTCTGTACTGGGGCGAGGAGGGTAAGACTAGTTTGGTATGGTATAGTATGGTAATGTTTATTTGTAAAGCGCCTATACACAAAGCATGTGTTTCAAAGCACTCAAGGAGGGAGGGGACAAGGGGAAAAAGCAACAGTCATTCAGAGGCCTTGAATTTCTGAACGATACAAATCTGCACAGGCAGAGTAAGTGCATATATCACAATGAACAGTGTAGATGACAGCAAATAGGTCTGATGACGATTCTGCAGTTTTTCCAAGTGCATTGAGGCGCCATCATGCAAGGAGGGGACAAGGGAAGATAGATAGATGAATCTTCAAGGCATGGTACGTTCAGATCATGCAAGTGCAAGACAGTACAGGAGAGGGGAGGTGGGTGGGGGAGGACAAGTGCAGGGGGGAGGGGGAGTCCAAGTGTACCCAGTCAGTAAAAACCTGAGCGATGGCACTCTCATGGGTCATTGACCAAGTGCAGTAACGATGAGGCAAGTGTAAGGCCCAGAGGCAAGTGCGAGAGGACTGGCGAGGGTGCCCAGGACCTGTGAGACTCTGAGGTACACCTGGCGGCCAGTCAGCAAACTGTGCGGAAAAGGAGGGAGAGAGGGATAGAGCAGAGAAAGTGGTTAGCAGGGTAGAGGGAGAGAGAATGAAGAGGAGAAGAGGAATGTCTTAAGGAGTTCCTGGAACTTAAATAGATCAGAGCGGAGGGCTCGGCAAGGACAGTAATTAGGTAGGCGTTGTTGCAGATAGGTATGTCTCATGCCCCAGAAAGCCTTGTGGACAATGCAGAGGGTCTTGAACTTGATCCTTGCAGACACAGGGAGCCAGTGGAGGAATGTCAGCGCTGGAGAGATGCGGTCCGTGGGCTTGAGGCCAAGGATAAGTCTTGTGTTTATGTTCTGGATGAGTTGCAGAGGGCGCAGAGCAGAGGCAGGGAGGTTGAGAAAGAGGCTATTGCAGTAGTCCAGCCTTGAGAGAACCAGGGCTATGGAGACAGTGAGTCGCTGTGGGAAGGCGAGAAAAGGAAAAGTATCACTGAGGAGGTGCAGCTGGTAGTTGGACTTTTTAGAGATGTCCGAAATGTGAGTGAATAAGGAGAGAGTGCAGTCGAAGATGACCCCAAGGTTTTTTGCCTCACAGCTGGGTGCAGGTGCAGGGCCAATGGAGGCTGACCAGAAAGAGAGTGGGAGTCCTGATGTGAAAGTTCTCAGTCTTACTGGCACTGAGGCAGAGGTAGTTTGCAGCACACCATGGCTGAATTGCGGACAGACAGTCAGATATAAGAAAGGTATAAGAGGTTGCTCAGGGTAGCCTGAAGGAGAGTTGCATGTCATCAGCGTAACACTGGAAGTTAGAGATGAAAGTGACAATCACACATGCCAGCGCAGCCATGTAGACCTTGAAGAACCAGGGGGCTAAGTTAGAACCCTGGGAAACACCACAGGTTGAAAGAGTGAGAGTAGAAAGAAAAGACCCAAGTTCCACCTGGGATGGACGGCCGGAAAAGAATGAGGTTACCCACGCCAGAGCCTGACCTGGGATTCCCAGGGTGTCACGGAAACGTGCAATCAGGATGTTGTGGTTTACCATGTCAAAGGCAGAGAAGAGGTCAAGAGGAATAAGGACCGAGGGGTGTTAGTGTCGAGATTTAAGAGCAGGTCTTCACAGGTATTCAGAAAAGCGTTTTCCGTTCCTCTGGATGCTCTCTAGCCAGACTGATGGTTGTGGAGGCAACTCAGATTCAGTGTTGAGGGTGAGCTGAGAAATAGCCAGCTTCTCTAAGAGTTTGTCCAGGAAGGGGGTGATAGAGATAGGGCGGTAGTTTGCTGGAATGGAGGGGTCGGCAGAGGGTTTCTTAAGCAGAGGGTGCACAATGGAGTGCTTAAGAGAAGATGGGAAAACTCTAGTGGCAAAAGAGAGATTGCAGTGATCAGCCAAGGCTGGAGAAAGAGAGTCAATGTTGTACTTAATGATTTTGTAGGGGTAGGGGTCCACCTGTTTGGATGAGGCCTTCATAGATCGGACTTGTCTGGCGACCTCATCAGGTGTAATGGGAATGAGAGAAGAGAGGAGAAGTGGAGAGTGGCAAAGGGAGGCTCCATAAGTGTTGGTATATGATGTGGTGTGGAAGTGAGAGAGAAAAGTATGTCTTGTGTTTTTTCAGTGAAGTGTGCAGCCAGGGCCGAGCAAAGGTTCTGGGTGGGTGTGACAGAGGAGGAGGAGGAGGGGGAAGATTCATGATTACCAGTAACTAATCTGAGTATTACCTCCACGTCCCTCTTTCTCGTCCAGTTACTTACCTTTGAGTTGTACCAAAGCAGAAACAGGAAGGACGCCTATGCCCACCACAAAAGACACAGACACCAACGGTAATGCGAAACTCACCCAACACCAATTTATTCAAGATACAGCAAAAAGCCAAAGGCATGCTGACCATGACTCCTATCACCACCTCAACCAGACACAGCCTCCAGACACCCACACCAAAGGACGTAGACTGGAGCCCCTCCATGTTGAGTTGGTAATGCAGAATGAATGTATTAGGCGTAGCTCATGTGGCAGCTCGGCAAATATCCAACAAAGGTAGACCCCGCAGGCCTGCCCAGGAGACGGTCACCCCTCTTGTGGACCGACCCTGGACCCAAGCTGCAGTACAGAGGCCCACAGACTCATAGAATCAAAGATTAGTCCACCGGCTAATCGTTGGAATGGAAGCCTGGCAACCACAGTCCCCTGCCCCCTGATCAGTGAGACAAAAGGACTCCCTCTGGGACAGATAATGTAAGACTGCCTGCTTGGCATCCAGACAATGCCAAGCCTCCCCCTAGGAGAGGACGGAGCAAGAAAGAAAACTGAGATAACCACTTCCTGAGACCGATGGAACCAAGAGGAAACCTTGGGCACAAACGAGGGGTCACAGCCCAGCACCAAAGCCTCCTCCTCGACCACTAGAAACAGTGGCCTACGCAAGAGGGCCCTCATTTCCCCCAAATGCTGAGCCAAAGTAATGGCAATCAGGAAGGTAGTCTTCAGCAACAACTATTTCATCTCCACCTCCTCCTGGGGCTAAAATGGAGGCTTCTGCAATATGGACATGACCAAAGGAAGGTCCCACGGGGAACCCCAACTGGGCCCAAAGGATGAGTACCTGCTACCCCTTTGAAGAGTGTTGAGACCAAAGCCTCGCCTCCTACCGGAGAGGACCAGGAAACCTGGAAAGCCCGCATTGCAGACCACTGCGAACAGAAAGTAGAGACCACCAACCCCTTCTCCGCCCCTTCATGAAGAAATTGCAAAATGTCTGGGATGCCACACTCCAGTGCCAGGACACACTTCAGGTGACACCAAGCCAGAAAATTAGCCCAATGACGGTCAGAACTTAAGTGTAGAGGACTGACGCGCCCTCTGAACCATCCCAGCCACTGCAGCTGAAAGGCCTAATGCCAGGAGATCCCTCCTCTCCGTTTCCAGAACCCACAAAGGATGAGAGAGGAGAAGGGGGACATTGACCACCCGCAATGGAGACGGCCACCTGAGCAACACCCAAGGAGAAGCTAACTGCATCTCCAGAAGGCCCGGGAACCACCCCCTCTGAAGCCAGTAAGGCACCACCAGGATAAACACACGTGGAGATGATCTGATTGTGCTGATGACCTGCAGAATCAGGGGATTTGGAGGAAAGGCATAAAGAAGCTCTGAGAGGCCAAGTCAAGGGAAGAGCGTCCACCCCTCCACAAACCCCTGGGGGGCAGAGTCCTCAAGCAAAACCAGGAAAGTTGAGAGTTGCAGGGGGAGGCAAAGAGGTCCATCCAGGGATGCCGAACCACTGACACACATCCTGAAAAACCCTGGGACAAAGAGACATCTCCGCTGAGACCGGAAACACCCTGCTGAGCCGGTCCACAGTCACATTGTCCACCCCCCGGATATGGACGCTCTCAAGGAGACCAGGTGTGCCATGCCCCATGTCCAAATGGACAAAGCCAGATCCTCCAGGGAGCAGGACCCCGTAGCCCCCTGATGGTTGATGGAAGCAAGTGCCAAGGTGTTGTCTTTCTGAACCATAACATCATTCCACTAGATCGAAGACCTGAAGACCACTAAAGCCCTAGAACACCTGGTAACTCCTTCCAATTGGAGGAGGGCAGCTTGAAAAGAAAAGAGTTCCAGTGAGCACGGAACGTACTCAAAGGTAAGTACTGGGAAGAGGAATGGGGACATGGAGGTAATGACTTATTCATTCAAGTGGATGTTAAATTAATTTTTAATACATATTACATTCACTTCAATGTGTTCAATATTCATTTCAATGGGTTTCATATTCATTCCATTGCATGTCCTATTCACTTCAACATGCGTCATATTCATTTCAATGGCAGTCATATTTATTTCAATGCATGTCCTATTCATTTCAATGTGTGTTTTATTCATGCCAATACATGTTATATTCACTTCAATGTGTGTCATATTCATTTCAATGGGTGTCATATTTATTCCAATGAATGTTATATTCACTTCAACGTGTGTCATATTCATTTCAATGGGTGTCATATTCATTCCATTGCATGTCCTGTTCACTTCAACATGCGTCATATTCATTTCAATGGGTGTCATATTTATTTCAATGCATGTCCTATTCATTTTAACGCATGTCTTATTCATTCCAATGCATGGGATATTCATTCAAATGCATTATATTCACTTCAACGTGTGTCATATTAATTTCAATGGGTGTCATATTCATTCCATTGCATGTTCTATTCACTTCAAAGTGTGTCATATTAATTTCAATGGATGTCATCATTATCTCAATGCATGTCCTATTCATTTCAATGTGTATCTTATTCATGCCAATACATGTTATATTCACTTCAATGTGTTTCATATTCATTTCAATGGGTGTCATATTAATTCCAATGAATGTTATATTCACTTCAACCTGTTTCATATTCATTTCAATGGGTGTTATGTTTATTTCAACGTGTGTGATGTTTATTTCAACGTGAGTCATATTTATTTTAATGGGTGTCATATTCATTCCATTGCATGTCCTATTCACTTCAACATTTGTCATATTCATTTCAATGGGTGTCATATTTATTTCAATGTGTGTCATATTCATTTCAATGGGTATCATATTTATTTCAACCTGTGTCATATCTATTTCACTGTGTGTCATATTTATTTCAATGGGTGTCATATTCATTCCATTGCATGTCCTATTCACTTCAACGTGTGTCATATTCATTTCAGTGGGTGTCATATTCATTCCAATGCGTGTCCTATTCACTTCAACGTGGTTTATATTCATTTCAATGGGTGTTATATTTATTTCAACGTGAGTCATATTTATTTCAACGTGTGTCATATTTATTTCAATGCGTGTCATATTCATATCAATGGGTGTCATATTTATTTCAATGGGTGTTATATTTATTTCAACGTGAGTCATATTTATTTCAACGTGTGTCATATTTATTTCAATGCGTGTCATATTCATTTCAATGGGTGTCATATTTATTTCAATGGGTGTTATATTTATTTCAACGTGAGTCATATTTATTTCAACGTGTGTCATATTTATTTCAATGCGTGTCATATTCATTTCAATGGGTGTCATATTTATTGCAACGTTTGTCATATTCATTTCAATGGGTGCCATATTCATTCCATTGCATGTCATATTCACTTCAACGTGTGTCATATTCACTTCAATAGGTGTCATATTCATTTCAATGTGTGTCCTATTCATTTCAATGTATGTCTTATTCATTGAATTTCAGTGTATGTCATACTCATTTCAATACATGTTATACTCATTTCAATACATGTTATACTCATTTCGATACGTATTATAGTCATCCCAGTGTATGCCTTACTCATTTCACTGCATGTTGTATTCACTTCAATATGTCACATTCACAAAGGTGTAATTTTGACTTGAACGGCCTCCCATACACGTCTGCGTGAATATGTATAACATCCTAAACGTGGTGTAGGGCGACCAAACAGCTAAATATTACTGTGAAATGTATCAGATGATAGCAATGGTATGTATAAAATGTGTGCTTTTTTATTTTAAAGTTCAATATCAAATTTATAGGGTTGTTCTCAAAGTAGTATTTTGATATCCTATTCATTGGAGGGTCTTATCAAATGTATGAAACATTTATTTGGGAGGGCATCACATTTATTGCGGTTCTTATCAAATGTACATCACATTTATTGCTGAATAGTGTTACCGTTTGCACTCCAGACGGATCTCCAGCTGGAGCTAACCTGGCAACATTAAGGCTCCTATCACTGTATAGTATAATTACTGTTACCACGTGTGGAGATTTCAGTGTTTCACGTAAGTAGGGTTTTACTTATGGTAAAACATGAACATTTTCAGGAACAACAAATGCAGTATATTCAAAATTCTGTGTAATGCTTTTGCTATTTATTTTTTATACATTTCTCTCCCTGTTTGCAGGATTGATTTAATAGGGTACAGTAACACACCACGCTTCTAATGTACCATGTCAAATATAGCTCAGAAGGGTCCGTCATGACTCTTCTGTGCATTACTGTGCATGCATTGCAATGGTGGTGAGAAGGCGGCCATCAGAGAACCCCCACATTTGCATTGTAGAGACATTTGTAACATGGTCAGAGATGTGTCCCTGTCACAATGCTGCCCTCCAGAGTGCTTGAACATGTCCAGAGATATTGATACCACTGTTCCTGGTGCAATGCCTTTCAGCCTCTGTCCTGGCCAGGTCTTATTTTCTTCATTTTCAGAACCACAACTCCCAGAATGCACCTGGGCACAACCAGAAAAACCCAGACTGGAATCAGGGGAATGGGATTGAGACCAGAAATTCACTTTTCCCTCCCTAAAAGTGATGGGACACGAAACACCTGACCCACAAACCCAAACGGAACCCAGGAGAATGGTGCGGCATCAGAAAACTGATTGAGAGTGAAAAGAGTCTGCAGAGGAGGAGAGGAGACACAGAAATCAATCATCTCCATACCCAGCTGGAAATGAAACTCATCAGTAGATGAGGGGAACCACAGGAGAAATAAGAATCCAAAGCACACGTCTGTCACAACACAAATTGAGATTGAAAAGGAGGTGTGACGAAGCTGAGGATGCCAACCCTTTTCCTAAAGGGTAGAACCCTTCCTACCTGGTAAAAACAGAACAACACCAGCATCATAATTTCCCCTACAGAGAAATATTGTGGGAGAAACACATGGGAAGGGATAGTCCCTACAGGATCAGGGATAATGGTCTAGGGGAAACAGGGGCTTACTGTAACTCCCTCCCATCTTTCCATGCCCATCCTTCTCAAATACCCCATAAGACAATGTGCCTCATTACGACTCCGGCGGTAGCTGTGCTGGTAAAAATGGCAGGCTGCCGCTGGAGTCATGGTTTTTTTCCCGGCGCCTGGCAATGGGGAATCAGGGGTCCAGTCAAACGATCGAACAAAAAGGATCGAATGACCTTTTGCTCGAATGCAAAAGTATCGGAAAAAAAGGGTTGATTTCTTTTTTATTTATTTATATATATTTTTTTAGTTTGGGTTGGTAAAAAAATGCATTTAATAAAGAAAACAGGGGGCTGAGGGGGGAACCCCCTTTTTTTCGATCCTTTGTCGATCAAAAGGCATTCGATCCTTTTGTTTTCAACCCTATCACTGGCAACCAGGGAATCACAAGGGCATTACAGCCCCGGCGGTCCGTCCAGCCAGGCGCCGGAAAATGTAACTCCCCATTCCCATACGAGTCCCATAGGACTCAATGGGAATGGGGAGGACAGTAGCACCGGCACAGTTTTTAACTGTGCTGGTGCTACCGTGAAAGTTTGCTGGCGGGGTCCGTTCCGCCCGCCAGGTCAGACCTGGCAGGTGGGACGGCACCCGCCTGCAGAACTCGGAGTGTGCCGATCCGGTAACAACGGTGCCAGTAGCTTACCGCCACCGTTGTTACCGGAACCGGCACACTCATAATGAGGCTCAATGTATTCATGTAGAACAGAATG
The DNA here is from genome assembly GCF_040938575.1 of Ambystoma mexicanum. Taxonomy (NCBI): domain Eukaryota; kingdom Metazoa; phylum Chordata; class Amphibia; order Caudata; family Ambystomatidae; genus Ambystoma; species Ambystoma mexicanum. Next base: position 784,488,616 of record NC_090925.1, read on the forward strand.
ATGTGTATGTTTCAAGTTTACTGGTACGAAGGAGAACAGAAGAGATCATATAGGATGTAATGAGGCATGCACTGAGACAAGGAGGCTCCATCTAGGTGCAAAGGGAAGACCAGAGAACCTTAATAAGCGGTCTAGATTATATTGAACATTCAAGGATGGAGTAAAAGTAAAAAGAAAAGATGGACTAGAGGAGAGGGGCACTGAGAACAAAGAAGCAGTGGAAGTAGACTGCAGAAGGAGAGGCAAAGGAGCCGAAGAAGGGAGAACACCAAAGAGTGAAACAAGAAGTTACAGACCAGCCTGACGCTTCAAAGAAAGGTAGAAGGCCGGTGCAGGAAGAAAGATGTTTCAGAGGAGGACTTCACCGGGTGGTGCCGCCGCCGACAGAGCGGAACGGAGCAGAGTTGCGCAGGTCTCACGGATAAGGATACTAATGGAAACCAGACAAGGAACCTGTTATAAATCAGGAATACCACTAGCACACCAATGAAAGTATACAAGTAGTATTCAAAAAGGATACACGAGGAGTCGTTAAAGCTGACCCAGGGTAGAGCGAAGTCTGTCAAATTCAGATCTTCCAACTAATGTCCCTCTCTGGCTAGAACAGTTCACAGCCAAAGGGAGTAATTAGTGGAAAGGGCATTGTAAGGAATAACCACCAAACTGTAGGAAAGAAAATATGAAGGATTTAGGAACTGACCCAGAATTTAGAACACAACTATTAGTCTTACTGAAGGACACTAACCTGTTCCACAGGCCAGTCGCTCGTGAAATCCAAGGAAACCACTAGAAACGACAGGGAAAGGAAGTTAGTAGGGAAACTAACCCAAAAGGAACAAAGGCCACACTAGGTACGGGTTGGTGCACGCAGGTTAGCGTCTATAAAGTCCAGTGCACTGACTCCTGAGTTGTAGACCAAGGAAGTGGAGGTGATAATTAATGTCCAGGTGAGGTCCAGATGGAATTGCCCTTATGAAGTTCGTAAACCACGAATGTCCAGAAACAGTATTGGCAGAGATCCTTAGTAAGGAGCAATGGGCTAGTATTAGTGAACTTAGAACAAAACAAATTAACGGACTGGTATCAATAGTGGAATCGCCTTTCCCTTGACAATGAAGAGTGAATAACTCAGCTGATGGCACAGAGCACACTGAAAGTGGCGTAATGCAGGCGCTAGGCGCCACAAGGGACCACGATGTAATTGGAACTGAAGCCGCCGATGACCAGCTCCGTACTTCAGCTGCTCCGGGAGACACAGGAACGGCTTGACGATGGGCAAAACACAGCAGAGGAATGCGGGGTAAGTCTGGCTGCTCCAAACGAAACAGGAACAGCGACGAGACTGGAAATAAGCACCGCAAGGAAGCGCGGAGGCTTTAATTGTGAAGAAACAAAACTCCGAGCTCTGGAACGTGGGATAATCACAATACGATCAAAAGCATCGTATCTCAGAACGCAATGCATTAAATACAAGACACGTGATACTCGGGTAAAATGCAGAATGCCATCACGTGACAGGAATCAAGAAAGTCAGGTGACGTGACAAGGACCATAAGTGAACCAATGACACGCATGTAGAATGGAGCGAACCGTTCATATGCAAGTAAGAAATGAACAAGTGATATGAGCTGTATTGCACTATAATAACAGTATGCAAACATTTGTGACTTAACGTGAATGCTTGCCAGGAAGTTTCCGAAACAGCCTCCAATGGGTATAGAATGGCCTGGCTGTTCTCTGGGGTGTGTGAGCAGGGAAAACCCCCTGTCTAGAGGCAATCTGAGTGGAGGTCCTCTGAGTGATTGGGATGACAGGTATGAGAGTGCCATCCCCCAAAGAGCACCCCACCCCTCTGGAAGCATGGAAACGGCGCAACAGCAAAGGTGCATGGATGTTAGCCAATGGCTTCTCCCAGGAGCGGTCTTCAGGGCCAAACCCCTTCCAGTCAATAAGATAGTGGGGAACACCCGCACGCATTTTCATATCCAAAATTGCCTGAACCTCATACTCGTTGGATCCCTTCACAGAAACCGCCAAAGGTCGAACAGGCAACCGGGTTCCTGCTACAAAGGGTGTCACTAGGGAGACGTGAAACACCAGATGCACTCTCCAACGTGCAGGTAGATCCAAACAAACTGCCACAGGATTAAGCACTTTGATAATCTTATATGGCCCCACAAAACGCGGTAGGAGCTTTTGTTTCCCTGGTATCCTAAGGTTTTTGGTGGATAACCAGACGGACATGCCGGTTTTGTAGAGCGGAGCCTCGCGTCTATGTTTGTCTGCATAATACTTGGAACGGGTCTGTGCCTTCTACAGGTTTTTCTTAAGCCTGGCATTCAATTTCATAATTGCCGTCAGTTTGTCGGCCGCCCCAGGGACAACCCTGGAAGGTTCCAAGTCCAGTGGAATGGACCGAGGATGCTGCCCGTATTGGGCATAGAAGGGTGACGTGCCAGTTGAGGAATGCACTGAGTTGATATACGCAAATTCGGCTGCGGGTAATACCGAAAGCCAAGAAGTCTGATACTGTAAAGACAGACACCGTAGGAACTGCTCCATAGTCCCGTTAACCCGTTCCGTTTGTCCATCAGTCTGAGGGTGGTAGGAACTGGACAGGCGTTCGTACATCAGAAGAGCCAATGTCAGAGGCCACCAGGGGGCGCACAGGCAATGGCAGCCTGATTTGCGAGCTCCTCCTAAGGCCGGGTCGGTACGGGGTCTGAGCCCCCCCGATACCCCCCCACGGAGCGCAAGTGGGTCGATTGGAGCAGTGACCCCCCAGTGCCCCCGTGGAGCGAAACAACGGGGTCTGGAGACTGCCGGACGACGGACTTCCACGGGCGCGGCGGCTGCAGCGGGACCGTCGCAGGAGGCCGTGAGCACAGCCCTGTGGGGAGCCTGGGGAGGAGCGAGCGGACCCGTCGGCGCTGGCCTTCACCTCCCCCTTCAGGAGGCGCGAGCTGCCGGGACGCCTCTGGATGAGGGGACTCCCGCCCGGAGCGGTCCCCGGAGTGGCCCCCCCCGCCACAACAGGAGCGCCGAGGGAAGCCGCGAGGCCGCTCTGGGAGCCGCGGCCTGACAGGTACAAGATATGAAGGGGGGCGGCCGGGCCCGTTTTGAAGCCCCCCGCCCCTTCACCGCCAGCGGGACCCAGCGCGGGCTACGGGCAGGACACCAGAGGCCCCCGCCGTTTCACTGAGGGCTGCGACCCGCCGCCTCATGGTCGCACAAAGCACCCCTCCTAAGGGGCACTGCAGGACCCGCTATCGCCCCCCCCGGGTGTGTGGCCCCCGCTGTGGGCAGGTGGGGCGTGTGCCCGCCCGGGGGCAACTTTCAAGGAGCAACTAGAACACCCAGGAGGGGTGGGGAAGGTGTAACCCCCCAGGAGAGGCCCCCAACGAAATAACATCACCACACCACCCTGCAGAGGCAAAAGCACCCCTCACCCATTCCAGAGGGGAAATATCGTTTTGCAAAAATATAATCGAGGTGTACTGGAGGTATTGCGGTGGCCACCCTGGGTGTGAGGCCCCCGTCTGAGGCTGGTGGGGCGAGTGCCCGCCTGGGGGGCATCAATCAAGGACCAGAAAGACTGCTCGGAAGGGGTGGGGAGGGTATACCTTGCCAGGAGAGACCCCCAACGAAAAGACAACAGCATACCACCACGCGGAGGCAATAGCACCCCTCCCCCACTCTAGAGGGAAATCAACTTTCTAAAAATAAAATCGAGGTGCCGGGGGGTCAACCTAATGGACTGGCAGCAGAACCTGCAAAAATATCGGTACCGAGACCCGGACCCCCCCGTTACAGAACCACCCCACGGTGAGGGAATGGCCCATCTGGAACCCCCTGCACCCTCCACGGCCGCAATGGAGCGGGGCTTCGCCACCATATTGCAAGAGATCCGAGATATGCGGGCGGACATTGCCCAAAAGTTTGAAAAAATGGACCACCGGGTCGATAAAGTTGAGGACAGACTCCTTCAGGTCGAATCCAACCAATCTTCAGCGGCCACCCTTGAAGTAGAGGTAAACATGAGGCTAGCTGCCCTGGAAAAAAGGGAGGAGGAGAGGTCAAGACAGATGGACGACTTCGAGAACAGGGAGCAGAGAAACAACCTCAGGATCTTTGGGGTCCCGGAGACGGAGGGGGAGACGGAGAGGGAGCTGACCCGTGTGGTGCGTAACATAATTGCCCTCCTTTTTGAAGAAGAGATGACTGCAGAACTCATATTCGATCGGATAAATAGAGCGGGAGGTCGAGCAGGGGGCCCCCGGTCGATTCTGGTGCGGTTCCATTACTACCTGGAAAAGACGCGGGTGTTGGAGGCCTCAGGACGGCCCAGGAGATCACATACAACAACTCCCAGATCTCCATTTTCTAGGACCTCTCAGCATACACCCTGGCCAAACGGAGGATGTGCCGCCCCCTCACGCAGTTGCTGAAGGAGAAGGGAGCGCGATACAGATGGGGCTTCCCCTTCTCCCTAACATTCGAGTACCTGGGCCAGAGAACGACATTGATTTCGGAGGAAGATATTAAGGGGGCTATCCAGGACTATGTCTCTGATCCAGCGCCCCGTCGGGAGCCACTGGGGCCGGCCGGGGTCGGAGCTGGAGGCCCGGGCCCACCGAGAGAAAGACGGAAAAAGTCAGGAGCGAGGAAATTCAGGAGAATGAATACACCCTCCCCAGTGAAGGAGGGGCAGCAGAACGACTCTGAGGGGCAGTAGCTGGGCAGTCCCAGTGTGAACGTGGCCTCTGGAGTTCCCAGAGGACACGGGTTTATTTGAGGGTGAGAAGTCCGGCAAAAGAAAGGAGAAGAGGAGGAAACTAGAATCCCCACGCAAAGCAAGTTGGGTGGGTAAAATCGGGGAGGGGATCGAGGGGGGGGGCTCATGATAATGTGCTTGTTAACGATCGCCTGGCCGAGAGGGGCAGGCTGGTGGTCCGGCCAAAGTGCCAGTGATGGCTGAACTATCTGGCTGGACGCCGGGGCAGGGGGTGGGGGGACGGAAACAAGTTGGGGGTTGTTTGTTAGGGAAGGGGTTTGGGGGTCAGTTGGGGAAACATGTCAGGAGTGTCCATAAGACAATTTGTGGGGAGCTAGAGAGGAGAATTGTTGCGAGGCAGCCATCCGTTAGAATAGAATTCAGAGACAATGGCTGATGGTCTGCCGGCCCTGGGGGTGGGCACCCTGAATGTTCGGGGCTTGAATACCCCATCGAAGAGGTCCCTGATCTGCAGGGAGTTTAGGAGGGCTACACTGGACCTTCTGTTTGTGCAGGAAACACACTGGGCAAGGGGAAAGGAGCCCAGGTTTCGGGGGGGAATCGAGGAGGTCTTTCATGCATCCCATAGGACCAAAAAGAGAGGGGTGGCCGTCTTGGTAGCTAGAGATGCAGGGTTTGAGAAGGAAGATATCCTAAAAGACCCGGAGGGAAGATACCTGTTGGTCCGGGGCACCCTACGGGGCTCCCCCCTCACTCTGGCTGTAGTGTATGGCCCCAATGAAGGACAGGCCCTATTTTGGGAAACTGTGAGAGATAGGATCAGACTATTCGTGCAAGGCCCGCTAGTGGTAGGGGGAGACTTCAACATGGTCCTCGACCCGACTATGGATAGGAAAAGGGTAGACCCCCTTACTACAAGAACTGCAAAAGAAGCCATGGCACAATCTTTCCAGAGGGTAAACGAGGAACTGGGCCTAACTGATACAATTCCTCTTCCCAGAGGGGGAATCCCTTCCTTCACCTATTATTCAGCCATGCACAACTCTTTCTCCCGAATAGACTACGTCCTGGTAGAGGAGACACTCAGTCCATATGTGTCAGGCTACAGAATAGACCCTGTACCCTGGTCAGACCATGATTTGGTTAAAGTTACAATCGCGTTGGGGAGGTGCAGGGAACGCAGAGGGCGTTCGAAGTGCAACGCTCTGTTAAAGGATGAGGTCCTCTCTCAGGAGGTCTTGGACTCCATAACAGAGTTCTTTGACCTAAACGACAACGGTGAGGTCGCCACTCACATGCTCTGGGACGCCTTCAAGGCTACCCTGCGAGGGGTCCTCATAAAACTGGGGGCCCAGAAGAAAAGGGAGAGGGAGATACAGGAGAAGGCTCTGAGAGATAGGATATCCCGCCTCCAACCGGCGAGCTCTCCGGGGCGCCCATTAGCGGGTGACCGGGTGGCCGCCCTCGAAGACTGCAGGCTACAGCTTAAAGATCTGCTCCTACATAAAACAGAAAGGTGCCTCCAACTAACTAAACAAAAATACTATGAGAAGGGGGACAGGGCGGACCGGATACTAGCCTGGAAGTTGAGGGAGGTCCAGAGGAATAGAAGGGTGAGGGAGGTGAGGGACGCTCAGGGGCTCCTTGGTAACGACTCCCCCATATCGGTGAGGCTTTCCGCCAATATTACACAGCTCTCTACTCCTCAGAATATGATGGAGATGTTGGCCAGATAGAAACCTTCCTTGATTCAATACAGATTCCATCCCTCTCAAGGGAAATGGCAGAAGGGATAGAGGGTCCGGTCACTGAGGATGAGGTGGACAAGGTGATCTCTGGGATGAGGGTGGGAACCTCCCCCGGGGAGGATGGCTTCACAGTTTTCTTTTACAAAAAGTTCCGGTCCTCTTTGATCCCATACTTGGTGAGGGTCTTTAACGAAGTGCTGGACGGGGGCATACTCCCCGAGTCTATGATGGGAGCCGTGATAGCAGTCTTGCCCAAGGAGGGGAAGGAGCCTTCGGAATGCTCCTCCTATCGGCCCATATCATTGTTAAATGTTGATGTGAAGATCCTGGCCAAGGTGGTGGGGAAAAGGCTGGAAGGCATAATGCCGAAGTTAATCCACGGGGACCAGGTGGGCTTCATAAGCGGGAGGCAGGGCTCGGATAACATCCGCAAGACCCTAGACCTGCTCCACTTTGCCCAAACATCGGAACTTGACGCTTGCATCCTCTCACTGGACTCGGAGAAGGCCTTCGACCGGGTCGAGTGGCGTTATATGGAGCTTCTCCTTCAAAGAATGGGCTTTGGGACCCACATCATGAGCTGGGTAACTGCACTCTATAGAGCCCCCACAGCGAGGGTACAGGTAAACGGGACACTGTCTGGGTCATTCCCCCTCTCCCGAGGGACAAGGCAGGGGTGTCCACTCTCCCCCCTGATCTAAGTCCTCACCATGGAGGCCCTGGCAATTGCGGTCAGAGTGCACCCGGACATTAGGGGAATAAGAAGGGGAGAGATCGAGTTCAAGCTTTCCCTGTTTGCGGATGACATTTTGGCCTACCTAGTGGATCCGGGTTCTTCCCCCCCCCCCCTCCTGGCCCTGGTGTCAGCATTTGGTCGATTCTCGGGCCTAAAAATGAACACTGCAAAATCAGTCCTGCTCCCAATGCGAATAATAGACCCGGTGCTCGACCCCCTGAATAGGTTCCACGGGATCAAGGTGGAGAAGGTCGCTATACGGTACTTGGGGGTTCTCCTCACCAGAGATATGTCGAATCTGGGCTCTGCCAACTATGGTCCCACGATGATGGAGATCACTGCAGACTTGAGGAGATGGGGTAAAATGATCCTCTCGTGGTATGGCCGAATGACGGCCGTCAAAATGAATGTCCTGCCACGACTCCTGTACCTATTCACAGCACTCCCGACCAGGGTGCCGGCACAGAACTTCAAAGACCTACAATCGGGGGTCCAGGACTTTGTATGGCAAGGCAAGACCCCGAGAACTGGAAGGGCCGTCCTGACCCTACCTAGGGAAGAGGGGGGATTTGGGCTGCCAGACTTTCATCTCTACTTCTGTGCTGCCCAACTGCGTGTCCTTCTGGAGCACATGAAGGAGAGGCTGAGAACGTACTGGTCCTACCTGGAGGATATGGATGCCCATCCCCACAAAGTCCGCGACCTCCTGTGGACGCCTCGCAAGGAAATCCCAAGGCGCTTACGGGCTCACCCGACCCTGGGAGTCCTATGGGACATTTGGAAGGAAGGCCCTCAGACCGCTCACCTCACCACATGGCCGTCTCCAATGTCATCTCTCTGGGGACACCCCATCAACCTGGGAGGAAGAGGGTTCAGGCACTCCCAGATCTGGTCAGACAAGGGGATGGAATGGGCGGGGCAGATGTTCAGGGACGGTGAATTCTTACCTGATGAGGAGCTCAGGGAGGCACTGGGTCGTGACTCAATATCTATCTTCGAATACCTCCGCCTGAAGGGCATCCTCTGTGACCCATCATGGGGCACCAATCTGCGAAGACAGTTGACCCCCTTTGAGAAGCTCCTCGATTTGGCGGCCTCCAGGAAGGGGGCGGTTTCAAGTTTGTACAGGGTCCTAAACACGTACAACCTTCAAGGCAGGAGGAGTTTTCGCTTGTTCTAGGAAGGCCTGGCAGGTGCCGAAATCTCTGAGGATGATTGGGCCAGGATATTTAAAATTGCATTTCACAGAAATCTTTTTACCGCTGACATGGAACATAACTTTAAGATACTGCAGGGATGGCACGGAGACCCCGCAAAATTGTCCAAGATGTTCCCGGGAGTGTCGTCAAGGTGCCCGAGAGGGTGTGGGGAGACGGGGACCAGAGGCCACATGTGGTGGCACTGCTCGAAGGTTCAAACATATTGGGAGCAAGTGAGGGACTGGATGGAGGAAGTGACTGAGGTCTGTATACCACTTAATCCCCTGACAATGCTGTTGGGCCTCCCCCCAGAGGACACAGAGGTGCACCGATACCCTAGGATGTGGGAAACTATGTTAAGGGCTGGAAGAGTGGCTTTGGCCCAAAAATGGAAAAGTCCGGAGGCTCCCTCGAAGGAGGACTGGCTGAAAAAGGTCAAAAATATGTTTTTGATGGACAAATTGACAGCCATGGTAAATAACAATACTAGCTCATTCCTCACAGACTGGTCGGGTGTCCAGCAATCCTGGGGATGGGACGTGCACTGAACCCACTGAAAGGCCCCCCACCCTGGAGACGACGGGATTGACTCTTTTTTGCAGGTCAGCCAAACTTGGGACCCTAGGACTTGGGGAATGGCAGAAGCCAGCCAACTGATGTCGTGGTTATGCATCGCAACAACTCTGTGACAAGGGAGACGGAGGCATCTCTGTGAGTCTCCCAAGAGGAGCACACTGAACTGGACACGGGGAAGGGGGGGGGGGAATCCAGGGGTGGGGCGGGAGGGTGGGGGGGAGGGAGGGGGTTCCACTGTTCTTTTTCCTGGTTTGCTTGTTTGTAAAATTTAAAATGCCAATAAAAACGGAAGTTTAAAAAAAAGAAGAGCCAATGTCAATGCCTTCCAGAAACGGGATGCAAACTGCGACCCCCTATCGGTAATCACCACAGATGGCAATCCGAAGAAATGAAAAACGTGTTTTAGAAACAGATCAGCCAAGACGCTGGCAGTGGGGATGCCTTGACATGGAAGAAATAATGCCATTTTGGTAAAGTAATCGACCACTACCCACACTGTGTCATATGCGTGAACAAGGGGTAATTTGACAATGAAGTCCACGGATACCATGTACCAGGGCTTATGAGGCACAGGTAACGGTTGCAAAAGCCTCATAGGTTTGTTTGAAGATCCTTTGCATTGTGAGCATAGGGCGCAGGAAGAGACGTACTCAATCACATCTCTTGTCATTTTTGGCCACCAACACCATCTTTGAATCAGATCAAGTATCTTTTTCTGGCCAGGATTGGCTGCTACCAAAGAATTATGACCCCAACACAACGCCTCGGTACGTGTTTTCTCTGTGGGTAGGTACAAAACCCCATTGTAATAAGGGAGCCCACCGTCTAGATTGAGGTTAAGCACCTCTTGAGGATTCTGCAAAACCCATTCCGCTATTTCCTGTTTCAAAGAGGGTTGAACGAAGCAGCTACATATGACATTGTCTGCCAATAAAGGTGGTTTCTTTGTGTCAGTGTTGGCCAATTCCGTATGAAGACGGGATAGTGCGTCTGCTTTGGTATGGTCCCTGGCAGTCAGACATTTCATGGTTTTGATGGCTTGGAGGTTGCGGTGATCCGAATAGACACACACAGGATGTTTTGCCCAAAAAGATGATGTCGCCAGGTTAGGAAGGTGTCTTTAACCGCCACCAATTCTTTCTCCGTAACTGTGTAATTCCTTTCATAGGGGGCCAGCTTGCGAGAGAAGAAAGCCACAGGATGTTCTACTCCAGTGTCTGTACATTCCTGAGAAATGATAGCACCAATAGCCAAACTGGAAGCATCTGCGTCTACTATGAATGATATATTAGGATCAGGATGTTGTAAGACAGGGGCTGTTGTAAAGGTCTCTTTTAGCAGATCAAAAGCCTTTTGGGCCTCCTGTGTCCAGTGAAACTGTGTTTTCGGACTTGTCAATGGCATAAGGGGTGCTACTACTTGAGAAAAAGAGCGGATAATCCTCCGATAAAAGTTTGCAAACCCCAGAAACGATTTCAATGACTTAACTGAGGTAGGAACAGGCCAATCCAGGATGACTTTGACCTTAGAACGGCTCATTCTCACTCCATTACTGGTAATGTCATAACGCAGGAACTCCACGTCTTGGGTGGGGAAGATGCATTTGTCTGCTTTTACGAAAAGATGGTTCTCTCGCAGCCTTTGAAGGACTTTGGTGACATGTGTGATGTGTTCCTCAACAGAGGCTGAATAAACCAGTATGTCGTTGAGGTAGATGACTACAAACTGATCGATGTAATCTCTGAAGATGTTGTTTATAAAATACTAGAAAGTCGTGGGGCATTGCACAGGCCAAAAGGCATGAAGAGGTATTCAAAGAGTCCATACCGGGTTTTAAAAGCGGTCTTCCATTGTCCCCTTGCCTAATGCATACAAGATTGTATGCCCCCCGCAAGTCCAGTTTTGTGAAAATGACCGACGTGCCCAACTGATCCAACAGGACATTAATTAATGGTAGAGGATACTGATTCTTCACAGTTATTGCATTGAGAGCCCTGTAATCGATGCAGGGTCTTAAGTCCCCCTCCTTTTTAGGGACAAAAAACAAAGGAGAAGCCGCTGGTGATTGTGAAGGACGTATGAAGCCATTTATGAGGGCCTTATCGATATACTCCTTCAGGACAGCATCCTCCTTTTGAGTGAGTGAATGCACAAGTCCTGTTGGTGTTTTGGCACCAGCGACTAGTTTGATAGGACAATCATAAGGCCTATGTGGTGGTAACAGCTCTGCTTTGCCCTTGTCGAACACGTCTGCATAGTCGATATACTCTCTGGGGACCGAAACGTTGTTTGGATAAAGTGTACCAATTCGAGGGACCCCATCGAGAAAAGCCAGGACAGGAGAGTTTAACACTTTTGGTTCCAGGAAACACTTCTCGTTGCAATAAGTAGAGGGGTATTGAATGTGACTGGTGACCGAGTCTATGACAGGAATGTGTAGCTTGAGCCAAGATAAACCCAATATCAACGGATATTGGGATGCAGCAATCACGTTGAAAACCAGATGTTCAGTGTGACCATCAGGTAAAGACACCTTAATGGGTAAGATTTCTTCCGTTACCAGACTGGAAGACAAGGCTGAGCCATCAATGATCTTCACTGATTCTGGAACTGGTTTGAGTACCACCGGTATAGCTGATTGTTTAGCAAAGGTAATATCAATGTAGCAATTGGATGCACCAGAATCCACCATCGCCTGGGTTCGAACATTTATCCCATTGAACTCTAAAGACACAGCTACTGCTATCAAATATGCCAAACATAGTGTGGGGTCCGATTTGGTACTCGACAGAGGGACCCCTACTATTGCCGAGCTTTGGCGTTTCCCATCCTTCTAACCGGCTTCTTGGGACAAGAAACCAGTAGGTGTTCAGCAGAACCACAGTACATGCACAAATTGTTTTTGCGATGTTTTTTGTGTTCTGCGGCTGATAAGCGACCACAAATAGTGCCGACCTGCATGGGTTCGGGTTCGCTAGAAGCAGACTGAGGTACTTCGGAACGACCAGGGGTTGATAAAAAGGGTTTCTTTTCCCCCTTCCTGACAGACCGCCATGCATCTATCTGAAGGACGAGGTCCAGTAGTTCCGGGAACCCTGCCGGAAGAACAGGGACTGTGGATAAGGCGTCTTTTAATTCCTCTGACAGTCCTTTGTAGAAGACAGCTGTTTTCTTGTCTTCTGGCCATTGGGTTTCTGCGGTAAGTTGATTAAACCGAGCAAGGTAGGCCAGCAGAGTCAGATTGCCCTGCTGTAAATTCACCTGTTCTAAATCAGTGGCATGGGTAGCATATCGCATATCGAACACCTTGCTCATTGCGGATAACAGCTCGTCGCAATCATACAACAGGGGACTGTTCGACTCCAGTAACGGGTTTGGCCATGCTGCAGCAGTGCCCCCCAAATGCGATAGCACGAACGCAGCTTTTGTAGTCAAATCTGGGAAAGAACTGGGTCTGCATAAAAAATGAAGGCGACACTGATTCACGAAAGTACGATAGGTTTTAGGGTCTCCCGTGAATCTCTGGGGAGGAGCTAAGGGAAACTGGGTTGGCATTAGCACTTGTACAGATTCCCTTTGAGGCACTAAGAGACCGGAACCAGAGGCGATTGGTTCTGGGCCCATCGCCCCTTGAGGGGATGCGTGCATGGCATCTTGCAGCACATCCATGCAATGGGGCAATGTATCCTGGGCAGTTATCATTTCCTGCCTCAAATCCACCACTAGCTGCGTGAGTACAGTCAAAGGGTCGGAGCCCTCCATTTAGGCTTCTGATTCTGTTATAAATCAGGAATACCACTAACACACCAATGAAAGGATACAAGTAGTATTCAAAAAGGATACACAAGGAGTCGTTAAAGCTGACCCAGGGTAGAGCGAAGTCTGTCAAATTCAGACCTTCCAACTAATGTCCCTCTCTGGCTAGAACAGTTCACGGCCAAAGGGAGTAATTAGTGGAAAGGGCGTTGTAAGGAATAACCACCAAACAGTAGGAAAGAAAATATGAAGGATTTAGGAACTGACTCAGAACTTAGAACACAACTATTAGTCTTACTGAAGGACACTAACCTGTTCCACAGGACATTCGGTCGTGAAATCCAAGGAAACCACTAGAAACGACAGAGAAAGGAAGTTAGTAGGGAAACTAACCCGAACGGAACGAGGGCCACACTAGATACGGGTTAGTGCACGCAGGGTAGCGTCCATAAAGTCCAGTGCATTGACTCCTGAGTTGTAGACCAAGTAGTGGAGGTGATAATTAATGTCCAGGTGAGGTCCAGATGGAATTGCCCTTGTGAAGTTGAAACCACGAATGTCCAGAAACAGTATTGGCAGAGATCCTTAGTAAGGAGCAATGGGCTAGTATTAGTGAGCTTCCTTAGAACAAAACAAATTAACAGACTGGTATCAATAGGGGAATCGCCTTGCCCTTGACAATGAAGAGTGAATAACTCAGCTGATGGCACAGAGCACACTGAAAGCGGCGTAATGCAGGCGCGAGGCGTCACAAGGGAACGCAATGTAATTGGAACTGAAGCCGCAGATGACCAGCTCCGTACTTCAGCTGCTCCGGGAGACACAGGAACAGCTTGACGATGGGCAAAACACAGCAGAGGAATGCGGGGTAAGTCTGGCTGCTCCAAACGAAACAGGAACAGCGACGAGACTGGAAATAAGCACCGCAAGGAAGCGCGTAGGCTTTAATTGTGAAGAAACGAAACTCCGAGCTCTGGAACGTGGGATAATCACAATAAGATCAGAAGCATCGCATCTCAAAACGCAATGTGTTAAATGCAAGACACGTGATACTCGAGTAAAATGCGTAATGTCATCATGTGACAGGAATCAAGAAAGTGACGTGACGTGACAAGGACCATAAGTGAACCAATGTAGAATGGAGCGAACCGTTCATATGCAAGTTAGAAATGAACAAGTGATATGCGCTGTATTGCACTATAATAACAGTATGCAAATGTTTGTGACTTAACGTGAACGCTTGCCAGGAGGTTTCCCAAACAGCCTCCAACGGGTATAGAATGGCCTGGCTTTTCTCTGGGCTGTGTGAGCAGGGAAAACCCCCTGTCTAGAGGCAATCTGAGTGGAGGTCCTCTGAGTGATTGGGCTGACAGGTATGACAGAACCCAAGAAGACAACTGGTAAGGTATTTGCATTGTAGAGAGGGTTCTGGTGTACCAGGGAGACTGGTGGCCAAATAAGTGGGGTGAACTTGATGCTGGAGAGAGGCACCAACAACCCCTTGAGTAGATTAAAGTTTGCTGTGCGTGTAACCGGTGGTGCTGGGCAGTAGAGTGAACCCAGCCTACCGTAAAGGGTTATATTCAGTATCGCTCACTTGGGGAACTTGCACATAGGTCAACAGCACCATCCTGCATCCTCCCAGTTTTTGGGTGACACATGAGCTATACACTATACATGTCAGCGCAACCCAGCCCTTCTTGCTGCAATAAAAGACTCAAGTAGGACCAAGAGAAGCAGACCATTCTCTTGGTGACAATAATTAATTTGAAAGTTTGAACACATTAGAACTTTGTTTTACATTGGAACTTTGATTTGTTTCTCATCCAGAAGCGAACTTTTGGTTCATCACATGGAAGAAGAGAACTATTCTTCTGGACTAACAGGAAGGATAACATCTCCCTTTTGTTTAAGTTAATAGTGTAAGGGTGGGCAATGGGCTTTTTGGACAGGACAGTGGACTATTTCTGTTTCTTACAAGAAAACGACAGTTTCCTTAGTTTTAGTTGAGGCAGGAAACTGATGAGATAGGGTTTTCTTTTCATTTTGTTATTCAAATAAAAGACTATAAAAACAAACATACGACTCCTGTGTCAGTCTCCTACCTCTGCACCCTCACAGAGGTCTTCTTAATGACTCCCAGCGGAAGTCCCAGCCCCCAGGGAAATAGCTTAGCTATTGATTTGCCAAGTGGAGGATGTGACATGTAGAGCTAATGGGATCAGGAAGGAACTCCATAACAGGTTAGGCTGGTTTGTTAAAGCCAAACAAGTGCAGGTGAGGTTGAAAGTTGTTTGGTTGAAGTCAGGAGCTGAATAGGTGGACCAAGAGGCCAGCAAGGAGGGTATACCAGGAGGAAAAGGAGGTGGAGGAGCATGCTGGAGTATAGCGAGAGAGTGAAGGTAAGGGGGGCATGTTTGTGAGACTCTGTGTGTGTGTCGGCGAGTGAGAAAGCGAGGGGGCTGTGAGAGGTAGGAGGGTACGAAGAGTCGAGGGAGGCAGGTGTAGTGGTGGGTGTGACAAGTATTGGAGAGAGGCAAGACCAAGAGGTAGTTGGAGGGCAGAGACAGGAAAGGGGAGATGGAGGGAGAGAGAGAGAGAGAGAGAGAGAGGGGGAGAGAGAGAGAGAGAGAGAGAGGAGTAAAAACGGGAAAAGGAGTGTGGAGACAGAGAGACGTAAGGCCAGGTTGCGAGGTATAGGAAGAGAGGGAGACCAGCTGGAGGGTGGAGATATGCAAGGTGGCAGAGACTAGCAAGGTCAGGGGTTGGAGTGGAGTGGAGAGAGAGAGAGAGAGAGAGACAGAGAGACAGAGAGACAGAGAGGCAGAGTAACAAGAAGAAGGGTGAAAGAATTGAGAAACCTGTGGAGACAACCATTGAAAGGAAAGAGATAGAACCATTAGGCAACCCCATCAGGTCCCCTCGAAAGTCCTTGAAGGGGAGAGTTGGTAAAGGCCGAAGCCTTTAGGCCCAGCCTTAGCATAAGGGCTAGAGGCAGGCAATAGGGGTCATCTGTCTGTAGTAAACAGAGATTGAAGAAACATTGGAGTGGAAGTCTGAGATAGGGAGGTGGGAGCTCACTTGGAGGTTGCACTAAGCAACACGGACAATCACTAATATGAGAACCCCCAATTGAATTGGAAATATCTGGTTCTTTTTCTAATAAAAAGTTGAACATTATTCCTTCTTGTACTATTTTTGGAGTGAAGTGTTCCATGTTTTATAAATTGAAACGAAACAGTCTAGGTACTGTGATGGTGAAGGAAATCAACGGGGGACTCAGATCAAGGAAAGAGAAATAGTAAGTGCTGGGAATGTTAACAGGATGAAACGCCAGTCTTCGATACTTTTCTCACCCTGGGTACAGTTCAGAAAAGTTTCGGAATAGAAGAAGGTCCACAACACACATCACTCATAACTCTAAGATAAGTTCTTGGTCAAAGAATTTCTTGCTTACTGCCTCGATGCAGATGATTTTCAGGAGTCTATCGATTTTGTTTCCACGTTGGTCTTTGGCAATTATCAGGCTGTTATAATTTTAACCTGGCCAAATGCAGTGTGGCAGAGAATGTTCTTCTCGCTGCTTGGCCAGCAAGTGTACTTTTCTGTCATTTGTGGATTTGTCAATTCCACCAGTTCTAGTCTTTCTGTGTCTACCAGCTGACCTCTTTTTCCTCTTGATTAGGGGTGTTTAGGATAAGACTCCCCAAATTCTAGGGCCCAGACTAACCAGGTTTTCAACCATTTCCACCTAGTTACCCTGGCTCTTCTCCTCCGGGTGCCCTACTGGCTACACCACCAGTCTCCCCCAGTCTTTGACACACTTAATTTAGCTTATTTTAGGGTTCTGTGGGTGACTCTGACCCCCACCTCCTTCATCCACCCTCCGCCAGATTTCTTCTTCTTCTTCTCGTGAGTTTATCTCCTCTTCCTCCATTTCCTTCCTCCAGTCTCCTCTGTCCCTCTAGAATCAGAGCCTCTAATGTTTTTCTCCCCTCTATTCCTTCAATCTCCACACTGCATCCTGCATCCTTCATCTGGAAGCCCTCCTGCCTCTGATGTTCTCTCTCGAGTGTCTTTTCCAGCCTCCTCTCTCCCTCCTTATGCTCATGCCTCTACCTGTTCAATACTCTCTTTAGAGCTGCTGGCTCACCTACAACTCCCACATATGTTTCGGGTTCAGAGACCGGCCCGCGATTACCAGCTCTCATCATATGTTTTATCTGTGTGTTTTCATTGTATGTTTTTCATGATCGGGTATTTCTTATTGATCCTAACCCTGTTGTGTCATTGTTATAGTCTCCTGGCTCACCCATGATATAAAGACCCGGGCCTTGAAAACCATAAATCCAAGCAACGTAAGGCAAAGTGGTCTCACATAGCACCCATATGGCAATAATTGTGGCCCTGCTGTGCATGGCTCTGTAAAAAAAGGGGACAGTATTAGCCAAATAGTGGGAATGTAGATGTGGAAGACCTGTGGTTTTGATGAGTATAGTTTGGAAGTACCCATTCCCTGTGTGCTGATATGTAACTATATATGCTTTTGGTTGGGGTTATGTGCGGGTGCACGTTAGGCATAAGGGCAGCCCACTGGTTGTGAAATATTGATTGAAATGGTTGCTGACAAAAGATGAAAGTGTAGGAGTCTGTTGAGTATATTAGACCTGGTTGGTCAACTGATGACAGTGAGTGAGGTGTAAGGTTGCAAGACTTTAATTGTAAAAAGTTAGTTGAGGGGTGGAACAGCAAATTGCAGTAAGGGTTTTTCTTGCACCTCGTTATTGGTTGCAGATTACTTTGAGAGATTGAAGTGTTGTCACATATCATGCACCAAAGGATTCACAGACCATGGTGACATCCCAAGAGTGGTAGACTATACTCTATTGCTTTGCTTGATGCATAGGAGTCAATATTCTGGTAGGTTTTCGATTCATATTTTGGAGGGGGTATTTTATTCAGATAATTATTTATCACAGGTAGAACCTATTCATTATACAGTAGGAGGAGCTGGTTGTTAGGGTTCTTCACCAAATGGGGGATAAAAAGGTTGCTCTTACAATGTAACGTGTTTGCACGGCAGGTTGGGTCTCTTATCCATTTACTTGATGTGATTCTGCAATTGGTAATAGATCTTTTGCGAAGCACCTGCTTCATTTCTGTTTACTCCAGGTTGGTTAGTTAAAGAGCCATTTCTTGAGCTGTTTCCTAAACATTAGTTGGTTCACTTCCAGACAAAGGTGTTTAGGTAGGGTGTGAAGAGGGAGCCAGGACCTGGGACCACCCCCCCCCAGCCCCAGTAAGTTCATGACAAGATGGAAGGCCAGAAAAGGCTGCAACCATCCATTCTATTTCGGACGAATCCCAAATGCACCAATGATCAACAAATACACAGGGACTGTCAGTCAGCCATACAGACCAAGTGCAGTACAAATCTATCCATGTGTGGGAGAAGAGCCGGAGACCGCAGTCGGAGACACCTAATGGACAGCCTGGACTAAGCACCAAGAAGCCATCTTACTGATGTCATTAGAGACACCACGACATAGCAGCCACACTGCACCACAAAACACTTGAATACATGAAGAACATGAGTGCACAGTTCTATAGTTAGAGGGCAGATACATATACATACTGTCATCGCTTTTATTATTTTATCATTAGCCAAATGCAGTAACGCAGAAACCGCAAGGCACAAGAGTTACTGAGCCAGCTAGCTGATGCTAAAAGCCAATAGTCGCGTGGACATACAGGAGTGCACATGGAACCTGATCAAACCACGTATAGCTAACCTATAGAGAATGTAGTATAACATGGACAATGTAGAAACCGCATTATAAGGCTTAGGAAAATTACAGCAGGCCTCAAATCCCTGAGGAGGAGACGAACAGAGCTGACTAAGACTGGACAGAGAGCAAGACGCGTTAGACAAGGTCCACAGCCAAGGTCAAGAGATATGAAGACATTCCAATCCCCAGACGACAAAGGGACCAGCTGCAGAGAAACAGAATACATACTCATAATTAGGAGCTGGAGAGCTCAATTTTGTGGTCTCTAAACCTGTGGTACAGCCGAATGAAACAATGGACAGTCTTCCACAGTGGGAAAGAGAAGCCAGCCCCTGCAGCCAGACGCTGATTGCAACAAGTATTGCTACCGTTAGGAGAATATGTTCAAAAGGCAAAGGTGGTGTACACAAGTTACAATTCAGACACATAATCGTTCACATTACCTTGAAGAGGTACACAACAAGCTGAGAATTCGTTCGAGTCCCAGACCTGGGGGGAATCAGCTCTAGCCAATCACAGTTTAGCATTCCAGGGGTGGGTAGCAACGGACGAGAACCAATGGTAAGCCCACTACTCTGCAACAATGTAATAGAGAGTAAATTAGGGATGGGACAGGCCAGCCACCTGACATGTAAGAGCCAGTAGAATAACAAGTATAGGTCACCATGTAGGTTATTGGACTCCCTGATGGGCAATCCCTCACACCGATATGTTTTTAGAGAAAGGCCCAAGTAATGACAGAGTAATGATGTAACTTTGTAGTAAAACTGGCCTGCGAGCCAGGAGACACTGCGAAGTACTGGAATCCACCTGTGTTCTTGTATCGATCCCTGTTGGTTTTATTTGTAATAAACCACAGTTTGAACTTCTCGTTGACTGAGTACTCCGTGAATACTGGGGAGGGAGTTGGGCTCTCCAAGTCCGCGGACTTCCAGCATCGCTCTGGCATGCCTGGGAGTTTGTCCCAACAAGTTGGTAGCAGAGCTGATGGTTGGCTGTGCCAGCCGGGCACAAGGTCGTCTCCTCCACCGCAGAACCTGAGAGGCTGCAGGACCCTCGCATATTTCGAGAAGACGGGGAATGCGTACCCGTGGAAAGACGGTCAGGAGCCAGCTTGCAAAATGTCCTGCCTGAAGTCAGTGAGGAGTCCAGGCAGACCAGGACGGGGAAATGGGCACTTTCTGGAGGACACGGCAGCCGAGCAGCACCAGCAGACCATGGAGGGTAAGTATTGACCGAGTCGGAGGTAGATGTCCTTTTTCTATCTTTAGGGCATATTTGGTTTTTAGAGTTAAATGGTTCTGGTAAATAACATTTAATATTGACTTGAGGGCACGGAAGGAAGATGTTATGTAAATAGTGGATTTCCTCTGCTTGGGTCATAGATGACAGTAAACACGTAAGGTTTAGCAAGGGTAGCTGGCCTAGATTGTGGAAGGTGAGTCGACTGGTTAAGTCTTCTGGAGTGAGACGTTTTGCACGCTAGGCTACGCAGTGCGTACGGTTCGATCACAAGAGAATATAGGTATACTCTGCCTGGAGGCGGGAAGACAGCTGTGGGGTTTATGTGTTCTTCAGTAATGGGTTGTAGCATTGAGCGCACAGAATTCGATTGTTAGCACTACCTTGGTTAGTAAATTGGTGACGTAACCCATAGGTTTGCACATAGGACACAGAGAGTGTGAGATGTGATGAGCTAGCATTGGAAACTTGGAATTGGCAGACGAGGTCAACCAGTGGCAGTGCGCGGAATGTAAATGCGCAAAAATGTGCGTGTGCCTGTGGACGTAGTGACTGTGAGAGGGGGGGTGGTGCGTGGAGCACACCTGATAAGTTGTGGAGCTATAGAAGCTTGAAGTAAATTGAAAAGTATTGTTATTACATTGTACCTTTCTCCCTAAACAGCGGATTGTCGAAACCCTCCACTTGGGGTCAGGTAAAGGCAAGAAAAATGTATCAGGGGAGTGCGAGGTCACACGACCCTGCTGCACCTGTGTAAGACACTCCCACCCTACAGGGAAAAGAGATGTAAATATAGCATAGAATGGTCCAAAAGCACTAACGGAAAGTTAACCAAAGCTTGGCCACCTTGCAGAAGTTCTCCAAAGACGTGCAGCAATCACGACAGACACACATGCAGGGTGCCTATAAGGGAAAGAAGTTAGCAAGCCGCATGGCCATATTAGAGTTGTGGCACATGTTTCAAGAGGGCAAGGGGGATGCAGTGAGGCATCTGTGCATGCTGAGCCAGCAGGAGGTACCGGGGTCTGCGACCCCGCTTTCTGCTCCCCCACACGTCCCTCTGAGTGTAGCATCAAATGACAAAGACGACAAGCAAAGGATGTACCCGTTACAAGAAGTAATAGCATTACTGGAATTGAGAGCAGCAGAGGGGTATTCAAATCCGACATATAAGCTGCCACCATATACAAAGGAAGAAAGGCCGAAGGTCATAGGGCAGCCAGCTACTAAACGAGAGACAAGAAGCGAGGCGCAGAAGGGCGCGAGGGAGCGGTTTGGGGGCATAGCAATGGATGAATGGATAGGAGGACAGATACTCCTGAAATTAGGAGGGAAGACAGATGGGGAGACAGAAGGTCTGAAGGGGAGAAGCGAAGCATCAGACTGAGCTGAGATAATGGAGGTGATAGACAGAAGGGAGAAGGAACGAGAGAAGAAACTAGAAAGAGAGGACACAGAGAGGAGAGGAGAAGAGAGATTAGAGAGAGAAGACAGGGAAAGGAGGAAGGAGAAGGAGGAGAAGGAGCAGATGAAGAGGGAAAGAGAAGAGAGGCTCAAAAGGGATCGCAGAGAGAGGAAAAGGAGCAATGGGACAGAAAGACAAGGGAAGTAGAAGAGATCGAGAGGCGGAGGGAAGTAGCATAGCAGTAAAAATGTTAGTTGATTGAGAAATATCAGAGGAAGTTGCAGGTGGACAGATTGGCATGGGAGCACACGTGTGAAGAGGAGGACGAATGAACAATAAGGTCGGTAAAGACACAATGGACAACAGACAGGGGGAACGACAGACTTGAGGAAGGCAGACAAGCAGAACCAGACAGCACAAACTCAAGGGACAGGAGCGCAACAGAGAGGGACCAACCAGGTCTAGATGCCTGGGTGGGAGGCAGCAGATATGACTTGAGGGATATCGACCTTAGCCTGAAACCTAACACGGACCCGACAACTAGGAGACTGAGCTTCTCAGATGACTTTTGTAGCAACCTGGGCTCAGGGTCCGAGAACAGGGGCAGACGAGCGGGTGATATGGGAGCATGTGACACATACAGAGGGAGCAGGAGGAGGAAGCTTAAATGAGCAGGCACAGCTGGTGAATGACTTTGTACCCTCAATGACATCAGTACATAGGTGGACAGGCTTAGAGATCTCCCAGAATGAAGGAAAGGGGAACCCGTTATAGTTTGCTCAAAGGGAAGACTAACAGGGGAACATGATGACAGTGTCCGGATACCCATACCAGAACTGATAGATGTGTACGCAGGCATCGAAAGCGAGAACAGGCAAATGAGATTGACTAGAAGCATGCATGGGGAGGAAGGGTTCACACAGATGCCCTTACTGGAAAGGGGAGGGTGCAACCTCAGTATATACCATGGAAATATGCTGACAAGGAGAACGTGAGGTGTAGGCTACCATCTTTGAGAGCGGGTGCAGGGAAATTGATTTACTAAATAGAGAGAATGACAGCAGGAAATAGGTTATCAGTGGGAGACATAAAGGGCTACTAATGGTGATCCACAGGGATGCTGCCGATGACGTATATAAGATGGTGGGGTTCCCTGGGGTGACTACCCAAAACACGGCGCACAATGGTTCGCTGTCTGCAAACTGCAGAGCTGCTGTATGGCAAGCACTAAGGACACAATACCCAGACACATGAGACATTGGGGTGATCATGTCCCGGAAAATGAGGAAAGATGAAGAGCCTGTACAGTACATTCAGGCGATTCAAGAGCTTTGGCGCCTTGAAACTCAAGAACTGTGGGATAAAACAGTGGCAATATTTAATCACATACAAGGCCAGGGGCTGCAGAGACTGTTCAGAAACACTTAAGGAAGTTGGTAGGCATGGAAGCAAAAGGGTGGCCAGAAATACAGCTCACGATAGTTCACCATTGTAGGGTATGGCAGGAGAAGCTCAAGAAAAAGGCGGAGGACAAAAAGACAGACAAAGCAAAGCTAATACAGAAGAAATTAACGAAGTACGCAATGGAAAGGGTGGTACTAACCAGCCCAACCCCACAGGGGCAGCAGCCGCAGCAGTCCACCCACCCATCAGGGGTGGGTTCATGGGACGGGGGAACACACAGCAAGGATTTTTGAGGAAGAGGGAGGGCAATCGAGAGGGTGTGGGTTTGGACCACAGATGCATTACAACCAAGGGGGCTTTCCAGGAGGGTTTCGGGGATATGGGCAGCAGGTGCAGCAGGGCACAGGAGATTTTTCAGGGGGGTTTCCAAGGGCAAGGGGTACTACCACAGTGTTGGAGGTGTGGGCTAATAGGACACATCTCGAGAGTGTGTAGAAGCAGGGGGATGCAGCAGAATTGGAAACACAGGGCCAGCATCCAAACAAAGGGGATCAGGACGCTTACTACACACAAGACCAATAGCAGCAAGGGCAGATACAGGGCACAAACCAACAGATGCCACAAGTGCAGATGCAAGCACCACACATGCAACAGCAGATACCACAGATGCAAGCCCCAGTGCCACAGTATTTGCAAGCACCACAGACTTGCGAGACCATAAATCAATTGGCACATATACAGAGCAATGATGCAGCAGCACACGTGGACTCCATGGCAACCGTTCCCATTAAACAACTGGGAGGTGTGACCACGGTCGGGAACAACCCCTTTAGAGGGAACAGGATGTCCTTATACACCCAATAGAACAGCCCACAGATGTACTTGATTTGTTCCATCCTGTCGATCACACCCAACCCTGCGGAGGAACCTTGCATAGGGGTCGTGATAGTTGATAAGACTTCTCCTTTCTCGTAGACACAGGGGCCACTAGGTCCTGCATTAGGGAAGGAGCATTTAATTTGTAAGGCGATGCCATGAAAGCTCAAGAATTCTCTGCAGCTCGGGAAGTGGTTCCTTTCACAGACAATATCTCTCTTTCTAAAGGAGAACACAATCTATCCCTGCCTTTACTTTATTCTCGACAGACACCTGTAAACATACTAGGACGAGACATTGTGAGCAGACTAAACATGACAATTTCATTCACGGACAAGGGAATAGTTTGCGCCACACCGGGAATACACCTGTTCAATGCAAGAGAGATTGTTCAAGCTTCTTGTGGACGAAGAGTATAGAGGGGGGGTGCCCGTGGATGAGGATATGCTCCAGTCCAGGACTGACATTGCTATTTCCCAGGGATTGCAGGCAAAATGTGGTGGGTTCCAATGGAGTACCTATTCAGGCCTGAGATACCATTGGATGAGGAATAGGGAACCATAGTGCCAATAGAAATCAAAGCTGTGATAGCGAGAGAGGACTGGATAGCAGTACATGGGATGGACGGCACAGGACAAGCATGGAGAGCAGTGACCGCAGTGGCAGAAGGGTGTAGGTTGACCACAGTGACAGAGGAAGAGCTATTCAGCGAAGAAAGGTTAGAGACAGAGATGGTGTTCGAGGTGACTGTGACTTATTGGTTGAGGATACACTACAGGAAAGTACTACAGAGGATGGCAATGGTGCTGGAAGCGCCACCCCAATTGTGTGAAGATGATCTGGACAAAGTGCCCATCACCATATGTACAACAAGTCCCTATTATGTGGGACGCTTAAAGAGCATTTGGGGAGTGAAGATAACACTGAAACCAGGATCAATTTTACCTAAAGTGAAAAAGTACCCACTCACAAAAGAGACAGATGAGGGCATTATGAGACAATTGCAGCACTAATAGAGAGAGGCATTCTTGTGCCATCAGATTCCCCATGTAACACAGTGGGGTACCCAGTGAGAAATGTAAAAGAGGGGTTGTGGCATTTTATCCAGGATTTAAGGCCTCTTAACCACATTGTAGAAGCAGAGTATCCCCTGGTTGCAAATCCATCGACAATCCTATGCAGCATTCCAGCGGAAGCTGCCTGCTTCACGGTCATTGACTTGAAGATGCATTATTCTCAGTACCATTACATCCAGACTCACAAGATTTGACTTCCCTTGTGTATAGAAACCAGAAGTGGAAACATACAAAACTTCCACAAGGGTACTGCGGGTCACCATCAATCTTTAACAGAGTGATACAGATGGACTTGTGCAATATTCAGATGGAGAGCACATTGTTACAGTATGTAGATGACATCTTGATTTGCAGCAAGACAGAATATCAGTGCAGACAGGACTCAGTGCACATGTTGACTGTGTTAGCTGACAAGGGATACAAGGTGGACAAGGCCACGTTACAGTACTTTCAAAAGGAAGTTCTGTACCTTGGACAGACAATCTCACAAAATGGCCATCAGATTACCCCAGAAAGGACGGAGACAATATGCAAGACAGCCAAGCCCACGACAGTAGAGAAATGCAGCAATTCTTAGGGTTGTGCAACTACTGCAGAGCAGGGGTTTTTGACTACAGTACATACACAAGGCCTCTATTTGGCGCTCTGAAGGAAGTACAGAAGGGACACAAGACACTGACATGGACCACAGAGATGACTGATGCATTTGACATGCTGAAGGAGGAAATATGCACAGCCTCAGTATTAGGGATCCCAGACTACAAAAAGGATTTTTTCCTGTTCTCACACACTGATGGTGTGGTGATGAAAGCAGTACTGACACAGAAGACAAGCATGTAACACAAACCCATAGCCTACTACTGTGGGAAGCTTGACCGAATAATGAGAGTCCATTATCAGTGTGAATAAGCTTTGGCTGCTGCCGTATTCGGAGTGGAGCAATTGGCAGCACTCACCATGGGGTGCACTACCACTCTTTACGCAGAGCACGCCCTTTTTGCAAAACTGCAGAAGCCAAAGAGCACACTGACGACACAAAGAGAATAAGGGTATGAAGTGATACTATCAAATGCTTCACTGAAGATAGTGAAGTGCAAAGTTGTCAACCCTGCAATTTTCCTGGCAGACGTCTTACAAGAGGAAATTATGTCCATGACTACACAGAAAACATACAGGCATTCAGTGACACTTGCGAAGTACATGAGGATGCACTTGAGGGGAGAGACGTGCTGTACATTGGAGGTCATCGACAATCGACCAGACATATGGGGTCAGGCACACAGGAACTGCAGTGGTGAGATTAAGAGAAAATGGAACAAGTGAGGTAGTAGCTAGTTCGCGATTACCATGTCATTTATTCAGCACAAGCAGCAAAACTCGTGGCCCTAATACTAGCATTGGAGGACAGCAAGGGAAAGGAAGTGACAGTACACTCAGACTCCGCCGGTGTGACGTCCACAGTGCACTCAGGGTTGGCATGATGGGCGAGGAGAGGCTTCAGGAGGGCAGATGGGACTCCAGTACAACACGCACTTCTATTGGACACATTGATTGACATCATTGAGTACCCTGCGAAGGTAGCAATAGTGAACTGCCAAGGATCTTATCTCAAAGGGGAATGAAGGAGCAGACTTTGAAGCAAAATGTGCGGCATACTTTGGACAGCTATTAGAAATGGAGGCAGCATCAAATGCTCAAGATTATGCCAGGAACATGGTACTGCTGAAAGAAGGGTTCAATGCATTGCCAGAAACCAAATTATGGAACCGCAGGGATCTGCGCACTGGGAAGAGAAAGAATTGTGGACTAAAAGGGGATGTACATTATCTCCAACAGATACTCTAAGGTGGCAGATTACCACAGGGAAAGTGTTCATGCCATTAGCGTTATTGAACACTGCGCTGACACAATTGCATCACCCAACACACACGGGAAAAGAGGTAATTGCTGTCCGCTTTGGAGAAACATGGTTCTGTCCTAATTTGGTGGAACACCTGGCTGAATTTATAAGTAATTGCTTGACTTGCAAGCAATATACAACAGGGCATACACTGAGAGTTGTGAGAGAAGCCATACCTCTGCCAGTAGGCCCATTCCAGCATTTACATGTTGATTGACCCAGGGCTTGATGTGCTATAGAAATAAATAAACAAATAAACAAAAGACTACGTTGACATGATCCAAGTGTGTCAAGGATACTACTCCATGATAATGGTTGTGTGCCCATTCTCCAGGTGGATTGAGGAAGGTCCCTGTGCACATCATGACGCTCTCAGAGCGGCCACATTTTTGGTCAGCGAAGTGTTCCCAAGATCGGGTGTGTGTGAGGTTCTGCGGTCTGACAATGGTCCTCACTTTGCCGCCAATTAAACGTTCAAGCACATCGTAAGCACAAAAGTGATGGGTGGAAGGTTTTGAATGAATCTGAACCACTGGCATTGCTCTGGGCAACCTTCCACACCACCGTTTTTTAGCCCGTCTGCGCCATTGCAAAAGGGGTCCAGCCATATGCAAATCAGTCAGGTACTGCCACCAATGGTAGCAGCCCAGCCCGAACTGCTAGGCCAGGTCCCCTCTGCACGGAAACACAAGCAACCACAGACACGTTTCGGCCTTGTTGGGCCTCCTCAGTGAGGTGCACCTTGGTTCCCTATGGCGCAGCGAGCAAGGGACCCACGTCTGGGCATACCCTCTCTCACATAGTGAGACAAACGGTAAGCACGAAAGTGATGGGTGGAAGGTTTTGAATGAATCTGAACCACTGGCATTGCTCTGGGCAACCTTCCACACCACCGTTTTTTAGCCCGTCTGCGCCATTGCAAAAGGAGTCCAGCCATATGCAAATCAGTCAGGTACTGCCACCAATGGTAGCAGCCCAGCCCGATCTGCTAGGCCAGGTCCCCTCTGCACGGAAACAGAAGCAACCACAGACATGTTTCAGCCTTGTTGGGCCTCCTCAATGAGGTGCAGCTTGGTTCCCTATGGTGCAACGAGCAAGGGACCCACGTCTGGGCATATCCTCTCTCACATAGTGAGACAAACAGTAAGCACAAAAGTGATGGGTGGAAGGTTTTGAATGAATCTGAACCACTGGCATTGCTCTGGGCAACCTTTCACACCACTTTTTTTTAGCCCGTCTGCGCCATTGCAAAAGGGGTCCAGCCATATGCAAATCAGTCACGTACTGCCACCAATGGTAGCAGCCCAGCCCGAACTGCTAGGCCAGGTCCCCTCTGCACGGAAACACAAGCAACCACAGACATGTTTCGGCCTTGTTGGGCCTCCTCAGTGAGGTGCAGCTTGGTTCCCTACGGCGCAGCGAGCAAGGGACCCACGTCTGGGCATACCCTCTCTCACATAGTGAGACAAACAGTAAGCACAAAAGTGATGGGTTGAAGGTTTTGAATGAATCTGAACCACTGGCATTGCTCTGGGTAACCTTTCACACCACCGTTTTTTAGCCCGTCTGCGCCATTGTAAAAAGCACATCACCACGTTGCTGGTCATTCAACACAAATTTGCCTGTGCGTACCACTCACAAGCAAATGGAATGTGTGAATGCCTGAACGTAGCAAAAACACATCAGAGCATGAAGAAAGGTTGGCTGCACTGCTTGCCTCTTGCTTTGTTTGCATTGCTCAATAAGCCTGGGTCTGACCACCATTTAACGCCCCATAAGGTGGTGACAGGACGGCATGTGCTACTCCAACTGGCTCCTCCCACAAGAGTACTGAAAGACTGTGAGAGTAGTAGTGCAGATGTGTTAGGACAAGAGATGTATGAATACATTACTTCCTTGATTGCTAGTGCCTCTTTTGTCTCTCGCCAGATACGACACCGGAGGGCCCAGAAGACAGCGGAGAGAGCAACTGCAACAACGCACAGAGAGACTCAGAACTTAAGAGACAAGTGAATGTTGGAGACCTAGTGTTATTGTGGAATGTTACCCGCCCCTAGAATGCACTGAGATTTACTGGCCCTCACACTGTGGAAAAGGTGGCAGACCGTGCTGTCAGGCTCAAGGGGAAGACGCTCTGGAACCACCTGTCCAACATCAAGCTCTACAAAGCAGAGGCCTCACCAGGCAATGGGTTCAACAAGGCCAATGATCAGCAGCAAGAAGAGCAACAAGCCAACTCTGAACTTACACTGCCGAGTGGAGGACACCCAATGGTTATTCGCTCACGAGAAGCAGAGTTAGGGACTGGACTCTTAATAGACTTAGAGTGAGTATACACTTTCAGTTATTTTATTTTCTACATACCTTTGACGAGAAAGACAATGTAATTGTTGTTGATTGTTCATGTTGCCCACTGCCCACCATCCTGATACTTTCTCATACCAGTTTGTCCACACTGTGAGAAGACCCAGTGGGTTCCAAGTGCAATCTCCCAGAGTGTATTATCTTGCCTTTTTAGAATATTTGGCCTAAACATACCCACAATTTGAACACAGTGACCCTCCCATTCTCATCACACTGAGAGATCAATCAGTAACGATTATTTAGAAAGTGGGGCTTAAAGAGTTACTTACAATACTAAAATAAAAATGCATTTTTTTGTGCATTTCAGGCAGGCAACTATGTCTTCAGGCAGCACAAGGATCAGTAGCACAGGTAGAGATGAGTGAAATAATAAAGAATGTGATTATCATGTTGTGTCTCTTTATACCAAGTGAAGTTGTGGCATTTATATTTTGAGGAATTTCATTTGTTTCTAGTGCTACTGCTGTATCCTCTACTAACATTCCCCCAACCCAAGCAGGTGGAACAACCATGTCAGGTGGACAGGAGAGCACTGCAGACACGGTAAGGAGAGGTAAGCGCAGAGTTGACACAGACATGAAAGGGGTAAACATGTTTCACACTTAACATGTGTTCAATGGCCCGATAATGTGCAAATTCCTTTAATGAGAAAATGTATTTAGACATTTCTTTGTTTGCGTTTTCGCAAGGTCTGTATCCAGTATCCAGTTTTTGGTTCACAGTTTCCCGATATAGGTGCAAATTCCTTTTGTGAGATTATTTATATAGGACCAACCAGTACAATCAGAATGGCATTTTGACTATGTCAATGAACAGTTAATTACTGGGTCAACATTCCGTCTCTTAAGAGTGAAACGCTGTAGGTTGAACGCCTCCTCACGAGCTAAAATTGAAAGTAGGTGCTGAAATTATGCTACTACGCAATCTTATGCCATCACAGGGAATCTCTGCAATGGAACAAGGTTGACAATTACGCGTCTACAAAGACACATTATAGAGGCCAGTGTGATCGATGGAACTTAGATACTGTTCCTATACTGCACATACCTCTCATTCCATCTAATACGTTTAGCCTTTTCAATGACCATTAATAAGTCATGGGGACCTAAGCTCCCTTCCTGGAAGCGATCAGTGGTAATTCTGATGTTCAAGAAGGAGGACCGAAGTGACTCTATTAATTAGCAACCAGTATTGACCTTTAAGATATGCTAGAACTGTGTATGTTAAACTGGGAACAGATAGTTAATTCATAAAAATGATAAGGATCTACCTGGTTGAACCACACAATCAGGAAGGGGAAGATATTAATCAAACAGACACCTTACAAGATTTGGTTGGGTTGGACAGGTTACTTACATAGACTATCTCTGGGTGTTGTGCTTAGGAAAAGACACAACCTCTTGTATCCTCTCATGGAGAAAGGACAGGGATCTGGTCAGACTCCAAACAATCAGGGATAGCCGTAACAATCAATCCCCCTTGATTTTCCTCTCCTTGGTATGGATCCCAGTTTCTGTATTTCCCTGGTTCTCCACCTCCCAGGTGTGATGCTTGTGCTAAAACATGGCGCTGGTGTGCAGTGCATTCTGGGGGCACTCAGAGCCATAATGGATTTTTATTCCATGCCTCAGTGGAAGCTGCACTTGCTGAAAAACATGTTTTCAACGTTATTCATTGCTGAGACTGGTATGCATGCCTCAGCCAAGGACACAGCCCTGGGAAAGCTACGATCCACAGGTACCGGCTGGTACCTGATAAGAAAGTATGTTATTTCCGTGCCAAGGTTGAAGATGAGTTATGGAATTGTTTTCCGTGGTGCTTTAGGAGAGGGAAGCGCTTTGCTCCTTGGGGTTACTGTTGGTTGACCCTGCCGGCAACCAACGGTCACTCATCAACGCACAAGCGCTAATGCCAGAAGGTTCGAGAAATGGCCTCCCCTTTTGAGGAGAGCATATATGCAGAGCTCTGGAAAGGTCAGGCGGGAAAAACACAAAGACCTCAGTCGGAGGGGTGACTTCTTGTTCCGAAATCCCCGTGGGTTGTTGTGCTCTGTGCCTGGCTGTTACCGGAGTCTTTCAGCCGCTTCTGGCGAGATGAGGAATTCAGTTACACCCATGGTGATGTATTCTTGGTAACTTACTATCTTTTCTGTGATTTATTTCTGTGTTATCACTTATTGCTTATGTATGTTTAACTATGAATAAATAGCTGTATAGTGCTAATTAGCCTCTAATTGCACATGTGGGTGTAAGTCATTGCTTCGTCTACCTGCGTTCAAAGAATTTGCTCTGCAAATGTACTGGTGATAAATAACTGTCCATGCACTCTTGGCGAGAAAGACACCAGGCAATGTTGGTCCTCCAGCTGTTTTTTAGCAATCCTATTCAGATGATTTCAGACAGCAAATTGTGCATCTCCATATAAATCTTTAACCCCCACCCCCCAAAATATCAAAATTATCAGGTGCCAGCTTATTGGCTCTTGATCTGAATTGGACATCTACTGTCCTCCCCTTTTCTCTGATTAATCCCTTTTAATTACTGGGCTTCATTCTTGGGAGTTCATGACTCCTCCCCCTTGAATTACCTTTCAGAACAATTTTACATTTGCAGGTAAAATCTACAACATACCGATTTTCTTTCATTTACAAATAAGCTTCATAAAATATATATGTCTGCATTTGTCTGACCATGCCAGACTTACTAAAATGTATCTGGCGTCGGCACGATGTTGCAGGTCCAAATGGCAGATTTTTGTAATTTATTCAACAAATATAACAGTTATCAACACAAGATTTTCTATACAAACATCTAATTCAATAAGCTTTGATCTCCCTGAATCTCCACTTTGTGACATTTTCTGGGAAGCTATCACCACATTTCAACTAATAGCTTCGGTAAGGTCGAATTTGTAGGAGAGTTGAATCATTGAATGGAGCTTTGCATGATCTTGTCATAGATATTTGAATGATTTCTGTGACAGTTACAGTTCCCGAGAAATTGAACAAAGTATGATCCTCCATCCAATCCTATGTGAAAATAATGGCATGCATTATTTTAACTTCAATTGCACATTACATTTTTTTTCTTTAGACTTACACATTGGTCTTGGCCGTCTGCTTCTTTGTTTATTCTGCCAGCCCTAAAGTCATTTAAATTCCTTTCCCAGGGCAATTGCCCGTTTGAGTCCTTAACTTTCTTGAGTACAAGTTATAACTCCACCCCCTTACTCATGTGGCGGTCTCTGTAACATGTCAGTTGTCAGTCAGACCCTGGACTTCACCAGGTATCTAATTCTGTGTATTTTTAAGAGTTTACCCTGATTAGCAGGGTTTTCACAGTGGCCATCTTTTCACCTCATATAACTTAGACTGGCACAAGCTCCTCCCATTTCTTGGCTCTGTTAGCTTCAAATATATATATAGATAAAGAGAAGAACAGAGCTTGCCCCTTGCATCTGATGGGGGAAGTTGAGCAGTTATGTGCCTTCTAATCTCATGAGAAACATCTATTTGGGGCTAAGCACAGCTTTTCTTCATGCAAAGAAAACTGGTATTTTTGAATGTTGCAATTCCTTTAAACATGAAGCATGTTTTAATATCTTAAATTTGGCCATCAATTTCCAACTTCCAATTATAACATACATTTGAATGGTTCAGGCGAGGGAGTTTCCTCTGTAAACAGTTCCTTTCAGCCCAAATTGCCAAATGTATTAATTTCTGTGGCAGCTTTCTCTTTGGGAAAAATGCATATCAATGTCTCATTGGCCTGTAATGGAAGGTAGGCCTCATTTCTTTTGAGCCTTGTCATTCACACACAGGGCACCGTTAATTTATTCTTCCTTTTTCTGACAATATTGTTAGGGTATTTGGCAGTGCTGATATTTCAATGCTGGCTTTCCTGTCTGCCAGTCAACAGTGTGTTTTCAAATTGCAGGAACGTATTTCTGCATTTTTAGGCCTCAGTCAGCCAGACGCATCCTTTTGTCTTGGGGCTGAAACTACCCCACAATGGGTTATTTGACTTTTTTTCTGCTTATATTAGATGATGTCGCCTTTTCGAAAATCCAACTCCCAGCACATTAGCTCAGATTATTGGACTGATGGGTAAGTCTGGCTGGGGAGCGGTTATACTACCTTCACCACTCCGATCTTTATCAACATCAATAAGCGGCTGGGCCATAATGCCGTTAGTCTTGTAGGTTAGATCTTGAACAGTTCACTCCATCCAGCAAATGTATTTAATCTGAAAAGTGTTGGTTTGCCACTTCAAAGTTGCCTGTATCTACAAGCCATAGAAATTTAGATATAATGTGGGAATTCGTTTTTATTTCCTTGCTTATAACATCATAATTACTTAGTAGTGATTGGAAGACTACATTCAATGCTGCTATTCAGTGTACATCCAATGGGATTTGGTCTGATAGATGCAGTTGAGTAAAATCCTTCCTTGGAGGAAAAAGATTTTGGAGAGTACGATAGGATTCACTTCCTTTGTTTTTAAGTCAAGGGTGCTTCCCCTGATGTGGGTTGGGTTTTGCACAAGTGTATAGGGATTCTGCCGGTCTATGGAGAGCCTCTCTGGTGTTTTTAGTTGCCAGGTTTTTAGGCAGGCAGTCAGTGGTGGTCAGTATAAGAGGAGAAGTCGTTGACTCCTTATGTGATAGTAGAAATTGACTTGTAAGGAGCTCCGTAGATTCTAATGCAGTTTGACAGTGCACCTTGTAGGGCCATATGGTCATATGAATGACCACCAAGCCTCCTCTGACCTTTCATGACCGGACAATATGCTGGATGCTGTATTCGGGTGGCTGAAGGATGTTGAAAACATGAGAGGAGTTGGGGGAGAACCAGTGTTTGGTGATGACAATGGCATCGGGCTTTTGAGCGGTGATGAGATCAGTGATGTTGGCTGAGTGTTAGATGACCGAGTGACCATTAACAAGCACAAGGGTATGCAAGTGGAGTTTAGAGAAAGAAGGGTGGTGATGAGGACACTTTGGATGAGGTTTGCAAGTTTGGATATTCGATGCTGACGAACCTGTTTGCAGGAACAAAGCCTATTGAGCATGGGTTTGTGGTTGTAATACACACATGGTGCCGTCCCTGCCAGGCACAAACAGGCAAAGTCCTTATCTTCCTCCATCGTTGGCTGAAGACGCCTAAGCAGTTCCGATGGCTTAGGTTGCTTGTGGCGGGCTGAGGCAGAGCAGTGATCAAATGACCAAAG